>NC_134367.1:20316061-20651894 GCF_035582795.1 Mycteria americana
GGCTCTTTACTAACTAAAATTAGATTTAATTCCTGTAAGCATTTAAAACCCACACAGATACAGAAAGGTGAGATGGATTCCACTGTAGTTGCAGCAACTTCATTGCTGCTGGTAACATGCAAGCATCCCAGGCTGACTTTGAGCTCCTTACAGTGCTGGCAAGTAGAGCAGCAATAATTTTACAAGTAAAATGAGCAACAGTTATTAGAATTTTTCTTTTCTTCAGAAAAAAAAGATGTTGACAATTATTTTGACCAGCTAAATTTGAACTTCCCAGACATTTATTTTGGCAATATTTCCACTCTGAAAATTCAAAAAAGAAAAATTCTTTTCACCTGCCAGTTCAATGTGATACTTCATGTTTATTTAAAATGCCTTTCATTGTAACGGTACTGAAATCTTTTCATTTTCTGTTCTGGGAAGTTTTATTTTCAAGTATCTTCCCATTACCCCTTAATCTTGCTTATAAGGAAGGGGAGGGAAAAGAACAGCATAAATAAAAGTTTGGTAAAGTTTTCACGGCCAAAATACTAATGTTAAAACAGACTAAAAGCTCTATGTCAGTTTCTACCATCAGTATCTGTAGTATAAATCTGAAGAGTATTTGAAGAGATAGAAAGTTAGAAATTATTTCTCTATAAGGAATACAAAGAAGAATCCCAAGCAGCTTTAAGTGGGTGGGCAGGAAAGGATAAAAGGATCGATGGAAGTAGATGGGTGGGGGATGCTTGCAGTCCTAAGCTCTAGACCTCCAGCCCCAAGACATGGGGAAGTTGTACGAAACTGGGAGCAGAGCTGCCAGATTTACAGACGTGTGTTGCACTTCCACGCGGCTGGGTGGCCTCTGTGGAGGAGATGGTGCACAGGTAATTAGGCTGGTAATTTGGACCTTGGATCATCTGTCAGTTGCAGTTGTTCCTGAGGCAACAAAGTTTCCCGTGACATACAAATATATGCAGCACCTACATGGAAGTGAAATCCCATCTGACCACATGCCTTGAAGCTTAAGGTTTGTAGGCTTTGAAATTTTATTCTGAGGGAAGCAACTTCAGATGTAGTTTTTACAAATCTTCCACAATGTACCTTTCTTTAAAAAGGTAATTCTCTTTCAGAGCAGGTTATAAGTAACATTATTTTCTCTTATTATAGCATTCTCAGATAATAGCACACTATAATTAGGCTCCCCAAAATGTTCTTCTTCCTTTCTAAATAATTCAACTCCAATGACTCTCCAATGTCACACCTGAAGGCCTGTCTGAAATCCAAAGATAGTTCTATAACAAGCGTGTACCTCAGGTTTAAAAGATGCTCTGCCTTGTGCTACAAGTTCAAACTTGACTTGTCTGATGCTTCTTCTCCATTCTTTGTATGGCTGCACATCTCAGTATCAGACACAAATAAATGTAGTCCCCCCCAATCCCTTAAATGTAGATCTAAACAGTTTTCATGATTGAGATTATGCTGGCAGAATAGTTATATAAATGGGATCCTGACAAGAAATGTAGGGCTGCCAAATTTTCTCTTCTTCACTTCTTTCAATTTCCTGACAGACAAATCCTTATAAAAGAAGAGCATGAGGAAGAAATATTTATCTTGTGTTAATAATTCCCTTGCAAATCCTAGAAACACTAGCAATAACAAAGACATTCTGGCTCTTGACATTTAAAGAAAGACTAACTTTCTATATCTGTCAACCTTGTCAAAAGATAAAGTGACTTTGTGTGTCATCTGATCAGAAATTTTCTCATGGGGGAGGTTTGCATTTTATGTTAGATTAGATTACCCTGATAAGTCTCTGTCTCTTTATTTTTTGCCATTTATGATAACACTTGTTATAAAATGAAAATTAAAGTGAAAAATGGTCCTTGGCTGAGAAATTTATTGGCAAACATAATTACTACCTCAAATGTGATAAAGTCATATAAATCACCTGCTCATAAATCCTGCACTGTAATCCTCTAAAATCTATCACAGGTCTTTATTACAACCTTCCTATTGCAGAGTGTTTCATCTGATATGAGGTTTGAGGAATTTTTAAAAATATATCATTAGTAAAACACTGTTCATGAAAGGTGGCAGGGTATGTAAGAGTTAACTGCACTGTGTATTTTACCCTATAGTTGATTTGCAACAAAGCCAATCATGCTCTGAATACCGTGGTGGAAAAGAATACATCTTTCATCCAATTAGCTATTATACGGATACTTGGGACGACATGGACTGTGCCCTGGAAAGCAATCACACTGCTCTCAAAGAGATAAGATAATGCTGGAGGGTTTAGCTGGTCTCATGTTTATACTGTAAGTTCATATAGCCTGCGTTCCTGGGGCTGCTCTGTCCTGTTTTTCACCCCTGAGCTGAGCCAGCTGTCAAAAGCTAGCAGGTCGTTCTGTTTCACATGCTTTCCTGTTGAGCACCTTTGAAGGCAAGCCTCACAACAGAGCAAAAGATCTCTTCTTAGGGTTGGTTTGGTGAGGTGGAGTTACTACACAAGTATCCCACCCAAGCTTTTAAATGAGACCTAAAATGCTCATCGGGAGATTTCACTGTCCAGGAAACAAGGTGAAAGATGAAAATGTATTTTCTTGCTTGCTTTTAAAGAGCCATAACAAAATACAAATAAAATTTGCCTCTTGAGTATCAGCCTTGCTTGGTGTGGAGTTTTTACATTGCTGTTTTACATTCTAAACTGTGTATATCTCCTCCATTACAAGATGATCCAACTGCTGGCTACAGCCACAAGGAAACTGTGAGTGCGTGCCTCCCATCCACTCTGGGGTTGTACATTCACAGATATAGTCCAGCTTAAACCATGCTAAATCAAGAATGCTGCAGTACCTCTTTCCCCACTGATTGCAGGCACACCTTACCAAATGCTTCATCTCGTCAAAATTAATCAAGAAGTCAGTTGGTTGGAGGAGCTGATCCAGTCAAAATGGAACCCAGTGGAAGAAAGTTCTTTCCATCCCCTGCAACTGGATGAAGGTAGAGCCGACACAGGGAGGCTGGGAATACAGGACCAAGACCTTCATCTTAAGCTGTTTGTGAGACAGCAGGGTAAGGTAAAGAGACTGTAAGGGCTAAAGAAAGATGTGCAACATTTGGAGCCTCTGATGGCAAGGAGTTCTTTTAAACGCTGATCAGCATTTCACAGTGCTGGCCGTCTGTGGAAATACTGCAGGATTAGGCTTCTGTTTAACATTTACAAATTAATATTGCACTCAAGAAAATGAATGGCTTGAGCACACATGCTTTCACACACCACCTGTCCACTCCCCTCTCGCTTCTGTTATTTCTTCTCACTCTGAAGATAGCTTGCTAATTGCTATGCTGGTATGTAATATGACATGGCCACAGGGAACGAAGAGATGGGAGAGGGGAGAGAGAGAGAAAGAGATTGTTATTTGAGTAACTACTTCATCTTTTCTCTGGTGGTAAGAGTTTATTGTTCTAACCCCTTGGTCACCTCTTAAAATATATGAAAGGGCAATGGCAACACTTCGTAGGCACTGGTGTGGCAGACCTGTGATGTATAGCTACATACCACTGCCGGTCTGATCCACTCAACTGCTCCCTTTGCCGGCATTCACAACTGAAACAACCAAATGTGTCTATTAGCACTCATCAGACTAGCACTTAAGCAGTAACCAGTGACACCCACATGTTACAGAGCAGAATGACAGCTTTGGAGTATGAAAATAACAACTTATTTCTTAAGCTACCATCATTAGAACAAAGAAATGATGTAAAACCAGGAAGGCTTTTGCAGTAAGATGCAGCAGCCAGATGAAAGATAATGTGGCATCAGTAGGGAATTTTGAAATACCCAGAGTGGTTCTTGGAAAGCTGCAAAATTTCTGGGGAAATTGATAAGTATGTGCTTTCTAAAGGTGCATATTCTAAGTGGTAATGCTGTATGTGAAATTTATTTCCAAAAGAAAGCACATTAATGTTTCTGCTTCATTGATGGTAATGATGACAAATTCTTCTGCTACTTTCAGAATAAAAACTTTTTCATTAAAATACTGCCATTTCCATGATCTGATGCTTTTCTTCCAATCTTACCAATGAATAAGTATTCAACACAAAGAATATTAAGTCATTTTTAAGCTATTTGATCAGGAAGTAGCCCCAAGGAAGAGTATTTGTTTTGGAATGATGTTCTGTTAAGAGCACACTTCAATCTGTGTCACAACAAGATATTTCCATCTCAAAACATCTGCTTTATAAAAAGAAACAGCAAAGACAAAAATCAAATTATCTCATTTATATCAAAGATAAGTTTATATAACTCAGTATTTTGTCAGGTAGGACCTAAGCATTTTTCCAGTTGCATTAAACGGGAGTTTTTTTCATAGGCAGCGTCAAAACAAAAAGGTACCCTGAGCACACACTGTAAGTTAACCATTACATGACTACCACATTAAATGGCTGGTACTTTTATTTATTGCCCAAAGTGTTCCCTGTACAGCCTTAACTCAGTACTTCAGTGCACTCCCTGATCCAGACTGTCCGTAATAGGAGAGGATACAATTCAACATGTCTCAGAAATACCTAACAACATGTGCACTTAGTCCTTACATGCACACTAAAACCCACACTGTCTGGCCCTGAGCCACAACAGCTAAAACTTTTATTTATGTGTATATAAACTGAAATATATGCTTTCTGTATATGTTGCATAGGTATTATACATCTAAGTTATAACTAGCAAAAACGATAGAAAAAATTTAAGTGTTTCTGGCTGAGCACTTTATTTTTTCTTGCAAGCTGGATTTAATTTAATATGGGTACTAAAAAGCAAATCCTGCTGAGGCTACTAAAATCAGGTAATTTTTTGGTGTATCTGTAACACATTAATTACAGATTTCGATTCTGATTTTTTATTGCATAGAGTTATTGTTTCTCCCCTGCAATAAAATTGACAGTTAGTAGAGTTTTCCCTTTCTGTCTCCCTGTGAATGTCTGCTGGCACTCCAAAACCATTAACACAGCAGCGTATTTCCTGTACTTTTATAGAAGACTGGAGACCTGAACAATCAGTATTACAATTTTATACTGCTGTTTGCTTTACCACTTGTGTGCTAACCCGATTAAGACAGTAAATGTCAGTTTGTTCTTCAGATATAGTATGTCCATGTTCTTTAGAAAAATTTTTCACAGAGATGTTCAATTTTTATGTTCACAGTTCCTAAAGGTTTGAGATGCTACTTTTTACAAACTGTGTAAGAAATGGTAACAAACAGAAAACCTCAGCCTTGCTGCATTTATTTATGTTTTCCTGTGATACTTTCTCACTCAAATAAATGAATTAATCTTCATAATACCCTTGTGAGTTCAACACTGCCATTTCCATTTTTCTCTGTACCCATACAGATGCTAGAAGCTTTTCTTCTTGGCTTGGGAGAGTAGAGAGATGTATTCATTTGCTGAGTAGATTTCAGTTTCTGCATAAAGCAGTTGGAGAGAAACCTGTATTTTAAAGTAAAGGAAAGCCCAGGAAAATGTACTGTACTTAAATTGCAATATATCAAGGCTGACAGTAAGCATGGTCCCTTCTCCACCACCTCTTTGTTTGGCCCCACTCCCATCTTGTATATGCTTCAGCTTTAATTATTTTTATTACTTACTATTTATGCTGCTCAAAATATGCTAGATATTTTTTGGAGACAACCCTTTCCCTGAACAGCACAACACAATAACAACTGTGTAGTACCAGAATACCATTTCTTCTTTTATAGCCCTATTACTGTTCTATCTGAGCAGCTCTGAATTTAATGCATTTCACCTCATCTCCCTGTGCCATAGGGAAGGACCACCATCTCCATTGCACAGATGGGAAACCAAATGCATCTATAGCGTACCCTGAGTAGAGGTCTCAAACCAGTTTTTCTAGTCTCTAGTCTCACTCTAATGTGGTCCAGTTGAAAGCAGTCTGCTGGGCCGTGCCACTGCCATGCATTCCACCTGCCTTAGCAGCAATACTGTGTCATCGTCAGATAATTTTTAGAAGGGTCCTGGTGCCACCTGTCTAAAGGGCATGAGCGCCTATAGAAAAGTTGATTCGTGGTTGCTCTCTTAAATAATCAGATTAAGCCACAAGCATCCTGCAGCTGCTTAGACTCTTAGCAAGGTAAAGGAGAATCAGATTTTAGCTCGCACAGACAGTGTGTCTGTCCCCAGAGGTTAATGGACAAATTCTTAAAGGCAATGGTGCCTAATTTCCACTGATTTAAAGGGGAATTAGGTAGACATCTATCTATCTCCCTTGAAGGCTGAGCATAAATGACTTGGGCAGTCACTGGATGAGTAGTAGCAGGCTGATTTCAAAGCCTGTCTTCCAAGACCTAGGTAAACCAAGAAGTCAACGAACCATCCCCATCTCAAGTCTGTAGGACACCCAAACAAGGAGGATCTACTCTGTTGCACAGGCTACTTTCCTTTCTTTCCCCATTCTCCTCTAGGCAGTAACACATTTGGTCATGCACTGCCATCTCATCCCACTTGGTGGGTTGCGAGATGGGTGAATCTTTTTGATTCCCCAACAGTTTGTGTACCGACAAAAGCCGATCTCTGCTTGACAGAGCTGCGTTGTCGGTAGAGTCATGACAATGACTCAGAAGAACAGGCTGGCCAGCAACTTTATTAACCAGTGAATTCCACAAACGGACAAACTTAACGAACTGGCGAGCTCAACGAACTAACAGAGGCGATTTGGCAATGGAGCTATTTTCCAGGCAACCCGTCACAATTTATCCCAAACTTGCATATATTGGAAGAGCAGAGGAAGACAGAAGCGAGAAAAGGAAAGGAAAAGAGAAGAGAAAAGAGAAAGAAAAAGTATTACCACCCTTGGATGCCGCGATGACGATGACAGATGTGCCAATCCTCCAGTAGTGGGCGTGCGCATGGTTCCCTGGGGGCGTGTCTTTTATAAGCTAATCCCCGCCTCCAGGTATGCCCCTTCAGGACTTACATGGTTCTTGTTCTAGAAAGTTCTCAATCTTCTGCGCAGGTGCTGGGGGAGAGGGGTGGTCGCGAGGGGTCTCTCAGGCAGTTGCAAGCCCCTTAAACCCTGTGTGACCTCTGGCCATACATGGTAAGGTCCGGCGGAACCCGGACCCGCGTGTCCTCCAACTCGCTTTCCACGTCCCGCACGTCCCGCTCCCGCTCTCCCCCACACCCCGTGCTCTCGACCTGCCGTCGCCATGCAAATAGCGCCTCAAGTCGCCACAATGTTTGAGACATTAACTCTTTCAGTC
Source organism: Mycteria americana (assembly GCF_035582795.1). Classification (NCBI taxonomy): domain Eukaryota; kingdom Metazoa; phylum Chordata; class Aves; order Ciconiiformes; family Ciconiidae; genus Mycteria; species Mycteria americana. The sequence goes on from NC_134367.1 coordinate 20,323,324, forward strand.
TCCCACAACTGCACAGTTTTGCACACCACAAAACTGAGGTATTCACAATCTTTGGAACAGCTGCCTTTTAAATTTCTTCCCTAAATATGTTCCTCTGCCACTAGAATCTGAAAGCATTACTTTTGATTATAAACACCTCCTACATCCCTGCTGAACAGATTGCTATTCTCCCTCCCAGACTACCTCTGCAAATACACCAGGAAAACTGCCAGTTTACAGAGCTCCCTTCCCTCCTTCGTTGAGGAAACCCTATCCTGAGAATATGGTACAGATGCAGCATTCATACAAAACAGCCCCCACAGCCAATTAAAAATACTCAAGTCAGGATAAATTGGAGTCTTCTTGGGGATTTTCCCTTATTATCTGAAACCTTGGTAACTGTACACAAATAAATAAAGTTCCAACCATTCCTTCTGTGATAATTGAAGATCTAATAAGTCTGAGTAAAAACATTTCTATCAGAAAGAATTTGATTAAGAACATCTTATATAACAATATCATGAAAGAAATTTGCCCTCTTTTCCATACCATTTCCCTTTTACTTAATAGTGGGAAAAGGAAGAAGAGAAGAATGGAAAGAATAATAAATTACAGAAAAAAATTATTGGCAACTTCCTGGGATTTTTTTTCCCAAATATCATCACATTCGTCATTAAAAATACAGTCTTCCAAAAAGGCGGACCTGTGTGGTCACATTCTTGTAAACTCACAGTTCTCACATACTTTATTCTCTCATTTGTCTGTCTGACATTCATCTGGATTCATACTGCCAAGTCTCATACAATGAACATGATAATAAAACCCATTCCCTCCTACGCTCCAGTTTAGCTGGAGATGCCTTCCATATGCATGTGACACCAGTGTCTCCCATACAAATGTGAAAACAATCTTTTTTCTGCTCCACAGCCATCTCCCAGCCGGTGGGTTTAGCAGGGCTGTGTGACCCACTGACCAGATGTATCCAGGGTGGGGGGAGGTTGCAGAATATAGGACTGTGGCACTGCTCTGCAGCCAAGAACATTTCGTCAAGCAAGATACCAAACACAAGGAGCTCAGCTGGACAATGTAATGCCCAGGAGGGCCATCACCTCTGAGATACAGACCTCTTCCGACAGCCTCTGCAGTACATGCAGCTGATATTCTCGTATGAAACTATAACCTGTGCTGCAGCCCAACAACTCAGTCCTTCCACAGGCAAGTGTTCTAATTTTCAGGAGACAGCTCTAGAATAAAATACAACAGCAGGTGACATAAAATAAGAAGTGTTGATACTGGCTAGAAGTTGAACATAATACAAACAAAAACACAATCAGCAACTGGTGCCAGCCCTCTGGACTTAAAGAATCACTATCAACTCTTGGAACCACCACTTCGAGCCGTTTTTTTCCATCTGTTGTGTACTCATTCATATTATGGCACCATCTCTCACACAATAAAACTGCTCCATTTCTCTCCGCTTCCTGAATTTAAGAATACATATATATATATCCTATTGTATAGCATAATCAGTTACTACATAGTGTAATGTAACACATGTAACTGTGTGTTGCAGGCAGACTTCCTCTCGGGGAATTTCACTTAATTTAATTTACTGTCAATTTTTAACATAAAGTTTTAATTACTGATTCAGGTATTGAGAAAAACAAGAAAACAAACAATTAAGCAAAAACTTAGGGAAACACCTTGCCTCCCCCTTCTCAACTTCGGTCCAACATCTCTCTTCCCACCTTCCTAGTCTCACCTTCCCTTGTTTTGCCAAGGTGTTGGGCAGTGCAGGAGGTCGGGGTCCGTGCATAGAGGTTTATTTCTGCTGCCCTTTGCTTCTTACCGGTTTTCCTCCACTGCTCCTTGCTTCTTACTGCTCCTCTGCCCTGGTATGGGCCCCCGTCCCTTCAGGGGCATCCCTGCCCCGGTGTGGGGGTGTGTATCTCCAGTGGTGTCCCCTTCCACACAGCTTCCCCGCTTCTCCTCTCTTTTCTCCAAGTGGGCCTATTCTTGTTTTTCTCCATGTGTCCCCTTTTCTGTGTTCTTCTGTGTGTCCTCTCACACATCTCTATTTGTGTCTCCTCACACGTGTGTCCTCCCACCCCCCGGCTGCACCTCCCGCGCCCAGGGGCACCCCCGGCCTCCAGCAGCACTGAGGTGAGGCCCATGCGCTCCTCTGATTGGCTGAGGCTCTGGTGGGTGGTTCAGAGCCGGCTGGAACCGGCTGCGGCCAGCACGGGGCGGTTCATGGCCTCCTCCCACGCAGGGCACCCTGCTGCCAGACCCTGCTGCTGATGCCCGACAGACGGTGTTATAGGACTAAATAGCCTCAGTACTGGTAGCACTTGTTATAATATTTTCTAAATATTTCCCATTCTAGGAATGTTCAATAGCGTTCAATAGTCCCACTGAAGTCAACAGGACTATTAACATGCTGAAGTGCTCTAGTCTGTATTTCCAAAAGCTATTTTATCTATTTCCGCTATTCGGAATAAGAGGCAGTACATTTTTTTCAAGAATTTTACATTTGTTAACCAAACAGTTCACTACCTTAGTCTACTCCAAGTCTATGCGTTTCATACCAAAACATTTATTATATCAAAAAGATACATAATTGAAGTGACAACTAGACAACCCATCCTAGTAAAATGTCTGCTGAAACCCCATTACTGCTTTGGATATTAAGACCGAACATATATCATGCCTGGCTTTGTTTGGGGAATTTTTGAGGCTGACAGTCCAGGATCAGTGACCATGTCCATCTCCCAGTTACTGCAGTTACAGTAGGAAAGACTACGAACTCCTGAAAAGACAGATCTCAAGCATTAGCTGTCCCAATTATGGCCTAAAACTATTATAGTTGATGGCTAAGAGTTTGAACACAATTAATATTTTTCTTTAATCCTGGATTGTAACCCTTCTGCAAAATGAAAGGTTCCTTTTTCAGAGTGGAAAAAAAGAGTTTGTCTTTTTTATCACTGAAAAAAAAGAGTTTGTCACCATCTGAAAGACATTTTTCATTTCTCTGGACTAATTAGATGACTTGCACAAAAATATGGTAAAAAATTGAAAGAGATCTCTGTTTACTTTAAGTGTCTCACAAATTAATTTGAACAAGGTCAAATCACATACTGTGAGGAGAGACTGTAGTATTCCTTCTGAAATAAATATCCCTGAACTGTGTTCTGCACCTGAGAGCTACTTTTAGGAGTCACTTACTAATAATCTGTGTGTTCAAATGAACAAAGAACTTTGTAGAAAGTATGAACATGATCTTAGTAGTTAACATTACATTTGTGATACTAATAATGAATGGAAAGCATACGGTCAAGCAAAAGAATGAGGAAAAATTAGCTACTGTATCTCAGGCTATGGTTTTCAGGAGCCAAAACCTTTGACCGTTATTTTTAATGAAGCTTTTATTTTACCAGTTCATACTAGTGTGAAATAATAGATTCATTTCTACATGAAATTTAATTGCATTCAAGCATTTGAAGGACAAACAGTAGAAGTCAGTCAAATTTGCAAAGGTAAGACAAAGAAAATATGATGAGGACTAAAGGAATACAGTTAGAGAAAAGAAAAAAATAAATACCAGGAATCAAATTAAATATAAAATATCATGTCCAATTGGATGGCAGAAGGAATCAGCAAAGTTCTGTCCCAAGACTCAGCTGAAACAGGACTGACAAAACACCTGATACCTCATTTTGTAAAACAATCCTGAATTGGCAACAGAAGGACCAAGATCTTCCAAAAAGTCTTTTCCATCCATTAGAGATAATTTTCTTCAACTGGAAGACCAGTATGGTATTCATAACCCTCCAATTGAACATTCTTCTGACAGGCTGAAAAAGTGTGAACTGATCCTCTGTTGTGTTTAAGCACAAATATCCTATAGCTGTAACAGTTCACTAAATAGCACCAGAGCATGGCTCAGCTTCAGCTTGGTCCTACCTATAGGAGCACATATCAGCTATCATGCTCCCGAACAATGTCTAGTCATGGACTCAGGAATAGCATAGACCAAAGACAGCTTCAAATAGGCATCCTGCTTCGGGTGGGAAGAAAGCTTAGATGCGAGGATACAAGCTGTGCCATCTAGTTACCTTCAGGGCCAAAATGTTGTTCCTCATCCATTTTATTTAGCAGCACGCATGTAGCCATAGTTATTTTCAGAGCAATAAGCTAACAGAAGTAAATCAGTGCCCTTCTATTGAAGTCCATTGCAAATCAGGTTTGAAATCCATGAGACTTTTCTGATTTGCTAGAGAGACATGAGGACAAAGCATCCTGAGGAGTAATGAAATGAAAAAAACACTCAAAAGCAAAGAAAAAGAGCGCATTTTTTTTTTACTAGAAAGCTTGAGCTTTACTAACTGTTACTAAGAAATTTACTAAGAATGTGTGGTACATCTCTCAGGAATCACTTAGCTGATTTTTCATTCACTTATGCTGATGTTTAATTCTCTGTAATGCTTTCTGAGAAGGCAGAATTTTATTTAGCCTGTGGTTTAGTGAGGAAGTTAAGTTAGTGGAAGAAGAGGGTTTTAACAGTTATATTCAGTTAACTTTGTATAGAAGGCAGTGTTAAAATACCAGCAGCTTCAGGAGAGATCAGGCAATAGAGAGCTGTTGATTCATTTGGACTGTAAAAAACAGGTTCTAATGAGTCATTTTCAGACTAAAACAAAATTGACTCTGGATTTACACACAAAATTCCCTGAGCAACTCCACCAACACAATAGCACCTTTGAGCCAGTCATAGTTTAACACAGCTCACAAAGCAGCCCACAGGACAATCTGAATATCCCAGCTAAACAGTAGGAATGGCAGTTTCCTATGGAGCAAATAGGGCTCAGCATCATGAGACCTAAGCGCTATTTCTAGTTCTGGCACTGACTGACTGTTTAACTCTGGACAAAGCATTTAGTCTTCCTGCATTGATCCATTGCTCAAATGGGATTTCAGTTCTTACCTACCTGAAAGCTATGCATAAAAATATATATAATACCTAAATATTACTAAAACTAAAACAAAACAAACAAAAAATACTTTTTACATGTTAACTTTAGGCTAGGTCAGCATATTGTCATCTAAACTCATGCAGTGAACTTCTGTGACCAAGGATTACGTTTACTTTAGAATAAATCAGCACCACAGCTCTCAGTACTCCAAAATCTTGAGGAAGAATTTGGACCAGTTTGACCAGATCTGAGCTTTGCTGGTCCCTATTTACATTAAAAATAGGACTCAGGTGACCAATAATATGAGATTGCAGCCCCTCCTCTAATATGTATTAACATAAAGCCAAATGGCTGCCAACATGAGCTCTGTAAAGCTTCCTCCCATTCCCTGCTAAGTCTTCATTTAGTCACTTTATAGTATTTGTAGATCAAAAACAGCTCTCCAGCTCCGCCTTAAGCACTGGATAAAGCAATTTTCTTTAAGAGTTTTAGGGTATTAGACCCAAGTGCATTTCTGAAAAGTCTCAAATGGAGCAGATAAAAGGGCAAGCAATGGATATAAAAAGAAATAATCTCAACTTGATACCTGGCAAAAGGGGGTGATTTTTGTGGCTGTTGATTTCACAAATCATTAAACATAACAGCAAACATAAAATGAATGTTTCCTGCCCATTTTTTAAATGTAGAGGCATAGGGGGAGCTTGTAATGTTCCCCTATGTGAGTGGTCATTAGATTGAGCATTACATAGAGGGCAACTGCCTAAGTGCTCTTGCAGTGTCTTCCTCAAATAGCAGATGCAGCTAGTTATAGCCCCAGGGGCAGAAACCACAAGTACTTACTGTGATTGCAGTCAAAGGTCTTGTCGGTGTCCAGGTTATGCTTTTGTTCTCCAGGAGAAAACACCAGTGATTCAGCTTCAATAAAACTATACAATGCTGACAGAGAAGGAGACATGGCTTACTTTCTCTACATTTATGACAGAAAATCTCCCTTTAACCCGCTCCTCCATCTGCATTGTTGGGCCATTCCTCAGCTGGTACAAACAGCTGCAGCACAGTGTGGATGGACCTTGAGCTGCTTTTTTCAGCTGTTACTTCAGCTAGCCTGTTACATTACTGGACAAGGAGCTATTTTTACAGTTGTTTATCCAATAACTTTATTTTCTCTGTGTGCAGCCTTCACCAATAGCGTAGTACAGCCATTTCAGTAGAGACCTTCTTTAGACTGTGCTTCAACAAGGCAAAGTAATGAAGAACAGGTCCTGGATTCAACAGCCCACATTTAAGAATACCCTACCCTACCATGACAGTGCACCATATTGCTGCAGTGATGTTTAAGCTGTACGCCCAAAACTGTCCTTAACTCCTTGCCCTCTCGGTATCTGCTATGAAGACACTACGTTTCTCGTATTTATAGCTTCAGATGTTCATCATGTTGATCCAATCAACAATCTTGATGCATTAAGAAGGAACGCCACCGTTTCTAAAAGCATCAGCTCCAATGCTTCAACAAAAAATGTGCGACTGAAACAGGAACTAAAAATATATCGGAAGAGGAAAACCCAGGATACAAGAGTTTGAACTCCTCTATAGAAACATATTTTAAAGAGTTTAAAGTTGAGCCCTGCCTTTGCCACTTTTGATTAGTACATAATAATTTCCTCACGTGCTTGAGTAAACACGGGTCAGACAAATCGGGACCATCATGTTGGCTCTAAGAGAGAAACTTATTTTTTCCTGAGGAACAAATAGGAGTATCACACGCTGCTGAGAAGTTTATTTCTTCAGCATCTTGCACTTATACCAGATCAACCTGTAATGCAAAAAAAATCCCAAATCCAAAATCTCTTTACCCTTGATAGCTTTGGTTTTCTTGGCAGTCTTCCAGATTTACATTTCCTGGTCTTCTATCAATGATCTTCCGACAAGAGTAGTTTTGGCAGACTGAACAATAGAAGTGTATGCTGACAATCAGTCTTGAAATAATGGACAAGTATTGATACTTAAAACTTGCTTTTAATACTCGCTCAGACTTGTGTTACAGCACTGAAATACAAAATCATTGCAGACAGGAATAGAAAGTAGACTCGTTGCTACGAGTACCAGATCGTACCAGATTAAGTGCTTTTGTACTTCATTTGTACTTTTTTTTTTAAAAAAAAAGCACACAAAGGGACATGTGCTGGAAAGTACTGACTGCCTTGAGTTAGTCATTGTAAGACCATATCCTGAAAGCACTGAGTACTCTTTAAGCTTGAATCACAATAGTAAAGGGAAGCAGATATACTCATGAGCGTTTGATTCACAATTTGTAATTCAGCTTTTGCTCAAGACTTGAAAAACTGTTCCTGGGGCTGATCCAGAGAAAGGCTGAGTTTTATAGAGAACCCCATAACTCACATTGACATTTGTATTAATGTCAGTGACAATTTATGGTGTGAGCTCCTCTCAGGATCACATTTAATATGAAATATCAATTCTCATTGGGATCCCCAAATGCCAATGCCCTTTCACAATACAGTCCACTGATTTCCCAGGATTTGGCCTATTAAAAACAGACTAAGATATTATTAAGCTTTATCTCAAAGTGCACATTTTCCTTTTTTACTTCCACTAAGTTATTTGATGATATGAGAGAGAGACCATAAAATCAATACTGCCTCAAGCAGCAGTACTGCACACAAGGGGTAGCAGACACTGCAGGCTGTTACACATCTTCTTCTCACAACTGGGCAAAACACAGGAAGAAATAAGCAGTCCCTTGAATCTGGCAAGCTAAGTGAGCATTTGAAAGGCATCACAAGCTTTTTCCTCTTGCAGCAGCAGTCAGGCCGGTGCCCCTAACTCCAGGTAGATTGCAAACTGACAAGTTACGCACTACTGACTAGCCTCTATAACCAATTCAGTCAGTGACGGGGTTGGTTGGTTTGCACTCATAATCATGCAGGCAGTTATAGAGCACTGGTAATATGAGAGCTAATAAAGCAGCAGTTGCTTTGCTCAAATTATTCCCCATACTTTCCCTTCCGGTGGCTGCCTGGCTTAAAAAGAGAGGCCCTGAAGGCACGGAACGTGCTGGATTCCCAAGGCCCGCATATCAGGGCAGTCCCTTATGCAGACTTCATCCCTCTCTAACTGTTGCTACAACATCCAGTAAAATGCACATCTACTTCTGAAATATTTTGGCATAGCACTACCTTTACAATACAGCTTAGATTTTAGGCACAGCTTTTAAGCACAGGTCACTTTAAAGGCATACAGGCATACGGTTTTTTCCACCAAGTAGGAAAAAAACTGATTCCTTTATTAGTTAGTCTTTCCAAAGAAGTTGTTGAGATGTAACTAAATAATTCACTACTGTATCAGGGCGTAAGAGAGCACTGAAGGACTGGAGGCCTCTTTTCTAAAAGAAAACTGCAGCTAGGACTTGAGGAGTTGGACATAAATTTAATACGTATTTTGATAACTTGAAGGCAAATTAGGTTTCCTTTGCAAATATTGGCTTACCAAATAGGCAGGCAAGTACTCTAGGGTAAACACTCAGTACAGCACATGGAAAGTATGAGTTATGATTATACTTTCCACCATGAAATAAAAGGGGTACACGTGTATCTGTGGTGTGTTCATTGGAACAGAGAGCCTTCTGCCTGCAGACATGCAGCCATTTGGACATTTTCAATGTGTGCTTAGACCACTGGAAAAGCACAGAGGGGAAGAAAGAATGGCAAGTGAGTGCACAAAGATGAGACAAATGATGCTATGAGCACTACCCATGTGCACCAGGAAAAATGCTTGCAGCCTGAAGGAGGTACAGGTTGGCATAATTTCCAGACCAAAGCAGAGGGATTACCACACAAAGCAATGAGTGAAAAGCAGAGCAGCAAAGCAAGACACCTATCTGTTATGTGCTGTCTCACAGAGATTCATCTGTATATGTCTTACTCATCTGTTTCACCTCTGAATTTGGCCCTCTATGTGACCATGGAACACAGGATGATTCTTAGACTAAAAGACCAGGAGGTGCATTTCTTCCTGTAAACCACACAATAGCCACAGATTTAGTAATTCCCTCCTCAGCCCCAATAACTTGAGAATAAACTTGACCTGCAGTATTTTTGACTAACACAAAACTTACCAACCAAAATCTCCCTCAAGTCCCTTAGAAAGCCAGTTATCCTAGAGGTAGTAGCCATGTAAGTCCTCTCATCACTTAGCTAGCAAAGACCTCCCACACCTACTCATATCAACCCCTTTCAACAAGTTTATGATTGCACGCAGGACTCTCACGTTAGGCAGGAGCCTAATAATCCCTTACCTGCTGATGTGCCTTCATATCTCATCACCAAATCTTTTAGGCCAGCTCTTTAATGGTAGCTTTGTGTTACTGTTATTAAACTGTGGCTGTATAAACCAGTATAAAATACTAGAGCTGGGACTTCAGCAAGCATTCAATCCAGTGCCACACAAGATATCCTGGAAGATTCACAAGGAAATGGTTTAAGCTGTGGCTAGTAACAGTCCATAAACACAAAATGGTTATAATGGTACTGTACAAGCAGGAGGAGTTGGAAGCCATTGTACATCAGGAAAACTATGATATGGTTGCCATCACGGAAACGTGGTGGGGTGACTCACACAACTGGAGTGTGGCGATGGATAGCTATAAACTCTTCAGGAGGGATAGGCGAGGCAGGAGAGGTGGTGGGGTAGCCCTGTATGTCAGGGAGTGTCTGGATAGTTTAGAGCTCGATGATGGTGATGATAGGGTGGAGTGTCTATGGGTAAGAATCAGGGGGAAGGCCAACAAGGCAGATATTGTGGTGGGAGTCTGTTACAGACCCCCCAACCAGGATGAGGAGACAGATGAACTATTCTATAAGCAGCTGGGAGAAACCTCACGATCGCTAGCCCTTGTTCTTGTGGGGGACTTCAACCTGCCGGATGTCTGCTGGAAATACAGTACAGCAGAGAGGAAACAGTCCAGGAGGTTCCTGGAGCGTGTGGCAGATAACTTCCTGACGCAGCTGGTGAGCGAGCCAACGAGGGAAGGTGCCCCGCTGGACCTCTTGTTCACCAACAGAGAAGGACTTGTGAGCAATGTGATGGTTGGAGGCTGTCTTGGGCAGAGCGATCATGAAATGATAGAGTTTTTGATATGTGGAGAAGCGGCGAGGGGGGTCAGCAAAACTGCCACCTTAGACTTCCGGAGGGTGGACTTCGGCCTGTTTAGGAGACTGGTCGAGAGAGTCCCCTGGGAGGCAGCCCTAATGGGCAAAGGGGTCCAGGAAGGCTGGACATTCTTTCAGGAGGAAGTCCTAAAGGCACAAGAGCAGGCTGTCGCCAGGTGCCAAAAGACAGAAGGAAGAAGGGGAAGAAGACCGGCCTGGCTGACTAGAGAGCTCTGGCTCGAACTCAGGAGAAAGAGGAGAGTCTATGACCTCTGGAAGAAGGGGCGGGCAACTCAGGAGGACTACAAAGGTGTAGCGAGGCTGTGCAGGGAGAAAATTAGAAGGGCCAAAGCTGAGCTAGAGCTCAGTCTGGCTGCTGCTATAAAAGACAACAAAAAACACTTCTTCAAATACATTAGCAGCAAAAGGAGAGCAAAGGAGAATCTCCAGCCCCGAGTAGATGGGGGAGGGAACACAGTCACCAAGGATGAGGAAAAGGCTGAGGTACTTAATGCCTTCTTTGCCTCAGTCTTTAATAGCAGGGCCGACTCTTCTCTGGGTACCCAGCCCCTGGAGTTGGAAGATAGGGACGGGGACCAGAATGGAGCCCCCATAATCCAGGGGGAAATGGTGAGTGACCTGCTGCACCACTTAGACACTCACAAGTCTATGGGGCCTGATGAGATCCACCTGAGAGTGCTGAAGGAGCTGGCAGAAGAGCTCACCAAGCCCCTTTCCATCATTTACCAGCAGTCCTGGCTAACTGGGGAAGTCCCTGCTGACTGGAGATTAGCTAATGTGACACCCATCTTCAAGAAGGGCCGGAAGGAGGACCCGGGGAACTACAGGCCTGTCAGCCTGACCTCGGTGCTGGGGAAGCTGATGGAGCAGATCATCCTGAGTGCTATCACACGGCATGTAGAGAATAACCAAGGGATCAAGCCCAGCCAGCATGGGTTCAGGAAAGGCAGGTCCTGCTTGACCAACCTGATCTCCTTCTATGACAAGGCGACCCACCTAGTGGATGAGGGAAAGGCTGTGGATGTTGTCTATCTAGACTTCAGTAAAGCCTTTGACATGGTTTCCCACAGCATTCTCCTGGAGAAACTGGCTGCTCATGGCTTGGACGAGTGTACTCTTCTCTGGGTAAAGAACTGGCTGGACAGCCGGGCCCAGAGAGTGGTGGTGAATGGAGTTTACTCCGGTTGGCAGCCGGTCACAAGCGGTGTTCCCCAGGGCTCTGTGTTGGGGCCAGTTCTGTTTAACATCTTTATCAATGATCTGGACGAAGGGATCGAGTGCACCCTCAGCAAGTTTGCAGATGACACCAAGTTGTGCAGGAGTGTTGATCTGCTGGAGGGTAGGCAGGCTCTGCAGAGGGACCTGGACAGGCTGGATGGATGGGCCGAGGTCAATTGTATGAGGTTTAACAAGGCCAAGTGCAAGGTCCTGCCCTTGGGCCACAGCAACCCCATGCAACGCTACAGGCTTGGGGAAGAGTGGCTGGACAGCTGCCTGGCAGAAAAGGACCTGGGGATGTTTGTTGACAGCCACCTGTAAATGAGCCAGCAGTGTGCCCAGGTGGCCAAGAAGGCCAATGGCATCCTGGCCTGTATCAAAAATAGCATGGTCAGCAGGACTAGGGAAGTGATCGTGCCCCTGTACTCGGCACTGGTGAGGCCGCACCTCGAATACTGTGTTCAGTTTTGGGCCCCCCACTACAAGAGAGACATTGAGGTGCTGGAGCGTGTCCAGAGAAGGGCAACGAAGCTGGTGAAGGGTCTGGAGCACAAGTCCTGTGAGGAGCGGCTGAGGGAACTGGGACTGTTTAGCCTGGAGAAAAGGAGGCTGAGGGGAGACCTCATCGCTCTCTACAACTACCTGAAAGGAGGTTGTAGCGAGGTGGGGGTCGGTCTCTTCTCCCAAGTAACAAGTGATAGGACAAGAGGAAATGGCCTCAAGTTGCACCAGGGGAGGTTTAGACTGGATATTAGGAAATTTTTCTTCACTGAGAGGGTTGTCAAGCATTGGAAGAGGCTGCCTAGGGAAGTGGTTGAGTCGCCATCCCTGGAGGTATTTAAAGGACGTTTGGATGAGGTGCTTAGAGACATGGTGTAGTGGTGGTTTTGGCAGTGTTAGGTTTATGGTTGGACTCGATGATCTTAAAGGTCTTTTCCAACCTATATGATTCTGTGATTCTGTATCAAGCAGAGGCCAAAGAGTCTAGTGAGAATCATTCTTCCTTTACTGTTTTCAAAATGGATCTGAAGTAGAAAGTAACAGGAATATAAGCTAGACACTATTAAGTAAAAAATTACAGAAAGAAAACGGAAATGACTCTAGAAGAAGGATGAAGTAATATGAAGAAAATTATTATTCCAAGTATTACCTGGAATAAAACAAAGTACAGTATGATGAATGAACATAACTTTAAACAAAGGAGTTGGATTGTAGGTGAGAAAACCCTAAAGTAGTAAGAAAGTCAGCATGACTTGGGAACTTACCTACAGCCATAGCCTGTCAAACATTTGTAGGCAATGGGGTCCTTTTGTGCATAGTAAGATTATACCAACTTCATGTGCTGTTTTCTTACTGTGTAAGTACATCTAGAGAGTCTAGTGTGGCTACATACAGGATAAAATAATTTTCAGTATTCAGATCAGATCCAAAACATTCCAGTGATCAAATTTGGAGTAATCCATGATAGGAAAGAAACAAATTGCAAAGGAGGCCAGAGAAGGAGAGAGAAGGATGATAGTAGGCTCAAAATAATTTCCAAGGCAAAAGTATTACCTATCAATATTTAACTAAAAGCTAGACAACATGTATTGGTTAACTATACTACAAAAAGAGTAAAAATATCTTTAAATGTTTGGGAAGGAAAGTATCGTATGAATGATATGACATGAATTAGTCAAACGAAGACTCCATTCTTGAAAAGTGAAAACTCCATTCTTTGAGACTTTTCGTTCTTGAAAAGTTTGCAGTGTTTCTCAACATTACTGACCAACCTCCAATGTCACAGAATGTTGTGGGGTTTGTTTTGGTATTTTTTAAACTTTCCTAAGGAAAATTAAAGAAGACACTTCAGAATATAATGGAAATGCAGAAAATAAGAGAAGGCCTACGTAACGGCTCTGTCTTAGTGGTGAAATAGTAGAAGTTTCACATTTTTAGCATCTTCATGTTGGTTAGCTTCTGTGTAGTGTTAGTATTCATGTTGTTAGCTCCTTCTTGAAAATGCTGGGTAATGACACCTGTGGTTCCCAAGGAATTATGTACCCAAGGGTTCAGTACTGGGTCCAATCCTGTTTAACATCTTCATGAATGGTCTGGATGATGGGGCAGAGTGTACACTCAGCAAGTTTCCAGATGATGCAAAACTGGGAAGAGTGGCTGATACACCAGAGAGTCATGCTGCCATCCAGAGAGACCTCAAGAGGCTGGAGAAATGGGCTGACTTGAACCTTATTCAGTTCAACAAGGAGAAGTAAAAACTGCTGTACCTGGAGAGGAAAAAACCCATGCACCAATATATGCTGAGCAATGACCAGCTGGAAAACAGCTTTACAGAAAAGGACCTGGGGGTCCTAATGGACACCAAGTTGAACAAGCACCATGTTGCGGCAAAGAAGGCTAGTGGTATCCTGGGCTGCATTAGACAAAGTATTGCAGAGGGTCAAGGGAGGTGATCCTTTCCCTCTATTCCGCACTAGTGAAGCCACACCTGGAGTACTGTATCCAGTTCTGGGCTCCCCAGTACAAGGGAGATGTGGGCATACTGGAGAGACTCCAGAGCAGGGCCACAAAGTTGATTAAGGGACTGGAGCATCTCTCCTATCAGGAGAGGCTGAGAGGGCTGGGACTGTTCAGGCTAGAGAAGAGAAGGCTCGGAGGGCATCTTATTAATGTGTGTGTGTATATATTATATATAATGTATGTGTGTGTATATATATACATATATGTACATGAAGGGAGGGTGCAAAGAGGACAGAGCCATGCTCTTTCCAGTGGTGCCCAGTGGCAGGAGCAGAGGCAATGGGCACAAACTGAAACACAGGAGGTGTTATCTGAACATCAGGAAACACTTTGTTACTGTGAGGGTGATGGAGCACTGGCACAGGTTGCCCAGAGAGGTTGTGGAGTCTCCGTCCTTAGAGATATTCAAAAGCCATCTGGACAAGGTCCTGGACAACCAGCTGTGGGTGGCCCTGCTTGAGCAGGAGAGGTTGGACAAGCTGACCTCCAGAGGTCCCTTCCAATCTCAACCATTCTGTGGTTCTGTGGCTCTGTGATTTATCTGTATGTTAAATAGTGATATAGCAAAAGGCAGGATCTTACAAATACAATGGGGGAAGTATTTGGAGACAAAACAGTTTTATAAAAAAATGCAGAGATAAATGAGCTTACAAAATTCAGGGTATGAAAATCCTTAGCACGTATTAGTTTAAAAAATATATAATTGAGTGGGCTTTATGCAATACACAATCTGAAAATGAGCAGAGAACTCAGTGCATATATGCACTGGCCTTTCTGAATTTTAAAGGAATATACTAGTGACAAAAGACCAGTATTACCTGAAAAAAACTAGAAAAAAACAGTGTAATATAAATTTTTAAAATTAAAAAAAATATGTACACAGACAACTGCTGTCCCTTAAATACAGAATAGCAGAAAAACTAGAAAAAGTAAGATGGTATTTCTAAAATGGCTGGAAGAGAAATCTACCACATGAAAGGACAGAGTGAAGGGCAGTGAGACCTATCCCTTCCATAGCCATAAATGAACTGAAGGGGTAAATGCTTTTTGATATATTTTAATAACTTACCAGGAGATTTAGAATCCTTTGTTTAGAAGCATTTGGTTCTTTTTATGATTTATGTTGCCTGCAATGTTTCTGTGAGGTTTTGACACTTGTTTATAACTTTATGTCTGATTTTAAAGCTTTGGGGCTTTTGTCTCCAAATATTTATTTTAAAGCATTTACGAACTGATCAGTAATGCACTCTGTCGAACATTCTGGGAACATGTAATTAATATAAAAGCTTGACTCTAATGTAAAAGCTTGGTACTTCAGACACACTTCCACTGCCTTTTGTTGTACTCAGGTAGCTGAGATCCATTCCCTCTGCCTCCACATTTGAAATGTGTTGTTAGATTTGGTAATCTTGTCCGTGTTTCCTTATGCCATCCCTGATGACTTATTGGTATTTCTAGGCTCCGTTATGCCGATTTGTGAACAGTATTTTCCAGTGATCATTTGTTGGACTGGGCTGACTAGTGCAAACGATGTCAGATTATTATTGACAGTGCATCTAGTGTACATGGTGGCTACTAACACCCTAACAGGAACCTGCACAAATCTTCTGCAACATTATTTAACCTTGGCTCCCCTAGTCCTTCCATTTCTACACGTACATGCCCTGAACCCTAGCCCCTCCTGCCTCCTCAGTTCAGGATGCACAGGTTACCTGGCTGATGCAGATGGACCTGTGCCCTCTCTTGGCAAAGCCCCACTGCCTTTGCCCTCTACCCTGCTGTCCTGTTCTGCAGCACGGTGACCAGTGTGACTTTGCAGGCAGCTGCACATGCCACAATCCTATGATGCCAATATAAAACATATACTGTGAACTATGGAGTGGCTCCTGTTAGGGTTGGTGTGTTTGTTTTGCCAGGTGATGCACATTTGCGGCATTAATCGAACACTGGGAGGCAGTAACCTTAACCTTCTGGGAAATCATGCAAGAAGGAGCGCTTTTTCTCATCTTGAACTTTGCGTTGTAATAATGTTTTTCTCATTTACCACAGAAACTTTAGAACCAACTGGGAGAAGATTTTAAGATGTTTGTCTTGTCAGAGTAAATTTCTTCAGTGAGTTTATAACCAGCGCTGCACTGGACTATTATAAGTAATATAAGCTTACCTTTGACTGACACCTGAAATTTGATGCAATTTTTTTTAATCAAGATCTTTTACACTTACAGATTTGCTGTAAACAATATCTTATTTCTCTTTTTCTAGATTAAAAAGATTTAAATTAAACAAACATTTGTAAAAAGGATACCAAATTTGACTTTGTGTTATAGCAAATAAAACATAAACAATGTCCATCCATTCTGCGATGCTTTACAGTTCAAGGCAAAAAAAAAAAAATTATTCCTCTTTCAAATTTAAATTGTGGTGGTGTTGTCCAGCCAGAGATCTAAACCTTCTCCTCGGTTTTAAATTTAAAAAAGGCAATGTAACTGGTTCTGAAGGTAGTAAGTTAGCATATTTAGCCTTTTTCCCATTAGCTGATTGATGAAAGGCCTTGCTTGATAGGAGACAGACATACCTCCACTTTTTGCAAGCTCTGTATTTCTGCCCAGCATTATGTCTATGGAGAAACAGTGGCACCTAGCTGTCAGACAGGCTAACCACCCACAGTCTCCTGGCCAAAACATGCTACACATCCTCCAGGGATCACCCAAAATTACATGCTGACATAACTTAAC
This sequence comes from Mycteria americana, assembly GCF_035582795.1. Classification (NCBI taxonomy): domain Eukaryota; kingdom Metazoa; phylum Chordata; class Aves; order Ciconiiformes; family Ciconiidae; genus Mycteria; species Mycteria americana. The sequence goes on from NC_134367.1 coordinate 20,339,938, forward strand.
AGCTCCCAGTTAGCCACAAAACAAAAAATAAGATACTGAAATCTTTACCTGACAAACACCAGTTTTCAGAAACATCTCATTTTGATTCTCCATTCTGATCTCTGAGAAAGCTTCACTTTAGTCTCAAAACTTTGGATGTGAATTTGGTCTCTAGTTTGGGAAAGCACATTAAGAGTAGGAAGAACCCTGGAAATTTAGGCCTTTATCTATCAGAGGGTGCAGGAAATGAATTCTTTGCACACATACAATACAGCTGGCAATAGCACTGTCTACCCAGTCATTATTAATATCTTTGTTTTCATAGGCTTTGATTACATACCCTACTATGGCACACTGCTCCCAGCATTTAATGGGATAAGGGTAAGTATTCTGTACCCCTTTCTAGTTTTTCTTAGAAAAACTACTACTTTCCCCCTGCTCAGTTCTTCTGTTGTCCCACTTCTCTGTTCAGTATGTTCTCAGACTTTGCCCATGGAAGCTGAATTCCTCTTTGACTAATCGAATTTCTTGACAGAACTGAGCTTGCCAGGCTGTCAAACTGAGGTAGCTGGGATGAGGGATGTTTCAAACCGTTTAGGAATGATACATAAATTGTCTTATGAAATAACATCATATTGATGCATAGCATTACGATATATAAATTCTCATGAAATTACAACAGTACAAGCACTCCTACCTGAGAACAGCCTTGAAAATTTTAAATCTACCCCAGACTGGAAACTAAACAGATTTGAGCCCACTCTAGTTTTAGCTTCTGATGGATTCTGAATGATAATATGGAAAATCACACAGAAAATGCCTGGATTCCTATAAAACACAGCTTTATATAACATATAAAAAGTCTTTTATGATGTTTCTCATGCTTAGCAATCACACTTAGCAGTCACACAGCAGAATTCACTGAAGGAGCTTTTTACAATCCCTCATAAACAGAGAAGGAAATTAAATATTTTAATGTTGTTATATTAATTGATTGTCCTCCATCACCTGGAAAAATGCTCTCAGTTCTGGTCATCTAATTTCATTAGATACAGCAGAATTTTATTGGAGCTACACTGACAACAGAAGTCTTTATAGAAGTTGGGATATTCAGAGGAATCAGCCTTATAAAACAATAAATCATTTCACAGATCCATGTTAAAACTAAAGGTTAAATACCACCACATCAGGTAACAGCATTCTAAAACCTGCTCAGCACAGTTGGAACTCATACAAGGCAGAAACTACAAATATACATTTTTAGAGAAGAGCTGATAGAGGTCAGGGAGTGTATTAGGTTACCTAATAGTGGCCACTTCAGACAGGCAGATCTGGGGTTCGTTTCTCATCATGCAACATTAAAGGGAAATCAGTGAAATCAAAATTCAAGAAATGGGTAAAGGTCTTGTTCCACCTGAAGTAGTAGTACTCTGAGGGCTACAGCCCAGAATACCATGCATACGTACTTTACACTGACTGGGGGGAAGCCATTTTGCTTCAAAGCATCAACCAACCAGTAGCTAACGGGATTTAGGAAGAAATTTCCCCATGAGCAACTATTTGGAGAATTCTAGCACTTTCAGCTGAACTCTCTGGTACCAGACACTGCTGAAACAGGACACCACATCTCAGGTTTGACACAGTATAGTAGTTCCTACATTCCTAAAATTCCTGTTTAGTCAGTGCAAATTGGATCTAACTGAATGCTCCTGCTGAGCATACAAAAATAAGGGTAAAGATTAAAGTCTAAATTAAGTGGAACATTACTACTACTAGTCTGACTGCAGTATATGTTATGATGACTGTATTTAAAGATGAGCTGTGTGTAAGCTCAAAGCAAAATTCTGCAAGCCAGTGGAGCTTCTGAGAACATATAGAACTTTGAAGAACATATACAGCTCCAATGGTCAGTATAGGCACTGTTACAGAATTCTGTGAAATTGTTTATTGGTGCAGCCCAAACTAAAAAAATCATACCAATGACTCTGTAATATTCCATGTAGTGTTCAAAATGAAAGTTGGTAACTATTTGTACAATCTATACATTTATCTATGTTTACAAAACTTTAAAGTTTCCTCTATGAACTAGCCCATCACTTCAAGCCACTAGAAATGAGACCTGTGAACGAATAGATATGATTATACCAAGAAGACCGAGACATAAGTCATGTCAATGTATCTACTGTATCTACTACCTGTGTCACTCAGAGAATGAGGAAATGCTTGAAATACAAACCCCCAAAAATTAATTACATGGATACAAAATTATTTCCATTTTTTGTCAAGCTTAAAGAATTTCAAATGTGAACGAAATCTTAGGGTATAGAGACTGTATCTATAGTATTTCTAGAACTAGACTGGCTGTGTTACAATTCCCACCAGGATTCAGGGAAATAGTCTTCCAGGCTAGTACTACATCCGTACACTTCCTTGCATTTTTTTAGTTATTCAGCTGGTGAATAAGTAAGTAATGCAAGGGATATATTCTGCATTCCCTCCTTGTAGAAGGGCTGGCTCATATAATAATACCTGTTAACATGAATATGAACATAGCATGGGTAGGGAATTCTCCCTGTGTTACTTAATACTCATTATTTGAATCTTACAATTAATGATTCTTACTTATTTTTTGTACTGTGATATACCTACAGGTCTTACTATTGGTCATTATACCAGGTACTGTATATATCAGGTACTGAGGAAATACAAGGCAACTTCTGCCCCAAAGCGTTTACTGTTGAAGACTGAAATAAAAAAAAAAAAACATGTTAAGGTTAACTTCATTTTGTATCTCCAAAGCATCTTTAGACCATATACAAAAAGAAGAAACAAAACAAAAGGAAAGTGTTTTGTAACTATCAAAGTAATAAATATTTGTATATGTTTAATAAATATAAAAGAGGAGCCTGCAACATAGTTGAACTGGCTGCGACACCTTATTTCTTCTCTGTTTATATCAGTTCCATTTCCTCACTTCTAAAGTAGGGAAACTGTGACTCCTACTTTCTTTATCAAAAGTGGGAAACCCCTCTTTGACGCATATTATTCTTTCTGAAGCATTTTGATAAGTTTGTGCAAATACCAGTGTGGTCAAAAAAGGAAGCATTCATGGTTTTCTTCATTTTCTTAAATGCAGCTTTTATGTGAATACTTTCACTTAAATACAAGTGAAGGTGAAAGATTTTCCACAAAAAGCAGATGGCAAAGACAGAGAGAGAGAGAAAGAGAATAAATAAATAAATAAATAAATAAATAAATAAATAAATAAATCTCAGATGTCTTGGGGTCTACTTATAGAAATATAAGCCTGGAAGTTAAAGCTAATGAAACCATGAGTACTCTAATTAAAAATCAGTAACATACATACTGAAATAATTTCTCCAAGCAAGTAGCATAAACATGGCAAAAGTTTGTTGTGGATACATATGCGCAATAGCTTCATTACAGGTACCATGTGATTTTCCAATACAGACTATTTGCATGTCCCCATAACAAGGAGAGCAGACTGCTGCCATGTTTCCATTTTCTCCTAGTGCGCTTTTATCAACTGTTGCAGGTAATTTTTTTCATGTTCCCTGGACAACATTCTTTTTTTCCTAGTTAGAGAACCAACTTTAAACCCCAAAACATTAAAGCACTGGAGGGAAAAGAAAATGGTATGAAAATGTCTTCTAAAATTCTTTTAAATTTCAATTCCAAGCTTAGATGTAGCTTTTCCATATTTAATCAAAAGCATTCAGGTGTCTGCTCTCAAAGAATTTAGCGGAGAACTGCATGCCTACTATCAGCAAGTTGCAGTCCTTCAAAGTGCTTTGTGCATTGACCTTAACAAATCAGAGTGCTGAGGAATTGAGGATTCTGATTGAAGCAGGTTCTGACTTCTTGAAGCGTGGTCTGAATTCTCAAATTATTTAAAATCAGCTTTTGCTAACTGCAAGGCAGTGAGCACCATTACTCCCCATTATTTCTGAAATGAATTTTTTTTTTCCTCTTTTCAATTGAATATAGTCAGTTGAAAGGTTATTATCAAAGGAGGCATCACAGAGTAACATATGTAAATAAACAGCATTATCTGGCCCTAACTTGGTGAGTGTTAGTAAAAAATCAATAGACTATTATAGTATAGAAGATAAAGAGGAAATATGAAGTAGATATGGAGAGGAGATATGTTGGAATAATTTATTTTGAAACAATAAAAGGAAACAGTATTAAGAAGAACATGATCAGAAATGTCAGTTACAACATCATTCAGCTTTTTATTTTGTATGGCTCCTTTATTACGAAGTGCAATATGCAAGCCTTGGCAGAAAAATACCCCCCAATTAAAATGTTTGTGGATGTAATTCCATTTATCTAAAAGCATGTCTGTATGCTGTAAGGACTCAGTTCAGTTGCCAAAAATAGGCATCTCGTGCCATTTGAAATGGGTCATGATTTTTAAGACTTCCACATGGATCTAGCAGATATGACACATGCCTTTCTGGGACAACAGTTGGAGGCCTGATAGGATAACACTTTAGAAGCTTGGGGCCAGGCCAGGTCAATCGATTCAAGGCTTAAGTCACATATCAAATAATTGAGAATAATTACCAACTGAAGTTTCTCAATCAGGCAATAAGGAAGCAATTCTATGTACATAAATGAATAACAAGCCATTATAAAGAGGGTTGTAATTAAAGATGCTACTGCATCAAGTTTGAAAGTCTAATTAGGAGCCTAAAATTATTTCCTGATAAATGTGTGAGTTCCATTCCATCACCAATTAGTCTAAAATTTTCAGTTAAACCACCTCTGTTGATTTGTAAACCTGTAACTGAAGACTCTCATCAGCAAATTTCCAGCTTTAAGCAGTAAGAAGCAGCACCTCTTCACTATTGCATTCAAGGGCTTGAGGATAATCCTCCATACGAAAACAGGTGCAAGCCAATGTGTATTAAAGTCTGTCAAAAACTCTGTAACAGGCACCTGAATGAGACTAAGGTGCTGGGATGATAACAGACAATTTTACATAAGGTAAATGCAAGTCACAGATCACAGAAGCAATTGCATATCCCTGAAGACCTCTATATCAAGTTCTAGAGAGAGATCTGTTTTTAATTACATATTTCCTCTGCAATCCAGTACTAGATCTAATGGAATTTCATGGAATGGAATAAAAAAAATGTTGTAGATAAAATGTAAACTTTATGTAAAACTCTATGTTCTGAGTGATGGAGAAAGTCATTAATGACTTCCATCACTAGGTAAACTTTATTGTATAGCATGAAGTCAGAAATTAACTCAAGCAAAGACAATGCAGGTAATTATAAGCCCGTTAAATTTCCCCAGAGTTACGTGAGGTGTTTCATCCATGAATTCATATATACTGTTTCCAAGGAGCTGCAGTTGAATATTTGGTCCTTCCAAGTTTTTGGATATTGTCCTCTTTTTTCACATTAGCTCTACAGAAGAGAGCCCTTCTCTATGGACCAATGAGCTGCATAGCAAATCCTTATTTTGTTGAAGGGATTAAGGTACCACATACCTTGGTTTCTAAAGGTAAAGGGAAGCACAGGCAGTAGGTTTGAGATAAAACCTCAGAGTAGCTTCCCGGGGTCCCGCTCTTCTGGAATTGACGTGGAAAGCGAGGGTTGCCCCACGACCAAGTCCCTGTTTGCTTTTTTCCTCCCAGAGATGGAGTTTTCATTTACCAAAAGTTCTAGCAGCAGCACAGCTCTCTTGGGAGATATTTACTGTGGCTACTGCATGCACTCCACTCTATCAGGAATGGTGTCTTCTGTTATTCTAGAGCTCAAACAAGATTATCATAATGCTCTTTTTTGGACTTAAAATTTTTCCATTTGCTTCAGATGCAACAATTATTTCTACTTATTCTGACCATTTTTTTTGTTCTATTTACTATGTATAAAGCAGGAGATAGAGAGAAGAAATATGATTTATTCCAGACTTATTTCAGAAAATTGTCTAATGTTAAAAATCTTAGTCACATCAAAACACCACTCTTACATAAGACAGGGAGAAAGTGCAGCAGACCACACAATGTGAAAAGTCACATCACTGGAAAGTAAACTATAGAAGGATATTTCAATTGAAGAGTTTGATAAATACCAGGAATTAGCATAGCTAATTATATACTTGTGGAGAAAAAACAGAAATGGGAAAGTATACAAAGACACACATGACAGTAGAGAGTATTTGCCTAAACCAAAACCTTGTAGCTAGGTGTAAGAAAAGTTACAGCAAACGTTTAAATGTCAGTACTTCTTGGATATTGACAAAAATCAGAAATTCTGGCAGTTCAGATTACATCACCAAATTATTTTTACTGTGTCAAATGTAGGCAAGGTATATCTTACTAAGATTTTGTAAGTTTACTACACTACTTGAACAGTATGATCTTCTTATATATCTGCTAGCTGGAATCCAGCCAGGCCTGAAGCAATTTTACAGAAAGGTAATCCAACCAAGAAAGGACATAAATAAAAGTAAAACATAGCCCAGGAATGTCTGGGGAAAAAAAGTTAAACTGCAGAATGAGTCCAAGGTAAATCCAATCCAAATAAGATTAAAACATAATTTAAAGAAACATTCATGCTTTGAACTGACCCATACTCAATAGACCCTAAGTGCCTCTTGAAGAATAGGAAATCTTTCCACGACCTGTGAAGCAAGCTTGTGCCTATAATGTCTTGTTAGCTGGAGTTTACACACCAGCCCACTCAGCTACCTGTGCTGCCTACACGTTGTGCCCACACGCTAGCTTGAGTCAGCACCCAAAGACTTTACCAGAAGGGGCAATTTGATCACGCAGAACAGGAAAGAGATGTTGGCTTGAATACTGTCTTAATCCTCAAAGTCAGCTGAGCTGGTAGCCTCACCCATATATGCATGCCTTCATGCACAGCCTGTATGAACCAGCCCACATCGTTCACTTTTGGAGTTCCACCACAGGAATGGGATGTGTGTGCTATGGGCCCTCCGGGCAAGAAAGATCCATCTCAGCCATAAGCACAGCATGTAGAGTACCAGAAAAGTCAAAAACTGCCACTGCCATAAAGTGTGGATGAAAAGCAAGCAAGCCACAATGGAGCTGAGGCCAGCTTTGTGGATATAAGCACAGCTAAGCAAGTAGCACAGATGCCCAGTGGTTATATATATGCCGACAAACTAAATAGTGCCAGGGCACAGGCTCAAGCACTGACCTGTAATGGTCCATCCTGTCTAATCTTAAGAAGGTCCCTGGCATGCTGGTCCATTACAGCCAGCTGTACTGGCTCTGGCTGGGATGGAGTTAACTTTCCTCACAGCAACCCATACAGTGCTGTGCTTTGCATTTGTAGCTAGAATGATGTGGCTACCACACCAATGTTTTGGCTACTGCTGAGCAGTGCTCACACAGCATTGAGGCTGTCTCTCTGACACCCCGCCAAAGGCCAGTAGGCTGGGGGTGGACAGGAGGTTGGGAGGGGACACAGCTGGGACAGCTGACCCCAACTGACCATACCACATGACATCATGCTCAGCAAGAAAAGCCAAGGGGAGGCGGCAGAGAGGGGAGGGTGAGAGTGTCTTCATTATTAAGGCATTTGTCTGCCGAAGCAACCGCTATGTGTACTGAAGCCCTGTTTCCTAGGAAGTGGTTGGACATTACCTGCTGGTGGGAAGTAGAGAATAAATATTTTTTCTTTTTTTTTTTTGCTTTGCTTCTGCACACAGCCTTTGCTTTTTTTTATTTAACTGCCTTTATCTCAACCCACAAGTTTTTCATGTTATTTTCTCCCCCTGTCTTGCTGAGGAGGGAAAGGGAGAGAGGGGGCACATGGCAGCCAGCCAAGGTCAACCCACCACACCAGCACAGCCTCAGGTAACAGGACACAGTTCAGGGAATAGCACAGTGCCCCTGTTCACGTAGAACCTTGACAGGATGATTCTTACCTCTGTTTCAGATAATATTGCATCAGGAAAACACCACCCTTCAAAGGCAAGCTTTTGTCTCCAGACAGTTAGCCATTCTGCCTCACACTGATGCAGGCTTAACACCCTTAGCTGTTCCAGCTACATTCTGCAGGCATTGGAAAGGATGCACAAGACATGAGTTCACCTGGGGTGGGCTTCACCATAACTAAATTTTATTATCTACAGTTTTGGAGCTACTTGCAATGGTAATCCTGGTTACCATCAGTAGAGAGAAACAGACATTTTAGGACATGATACATCTGATCTATCATAGACATAGGATTAGAAGAAGCACATCCTAAGTTTCCTTTCCTTCAATAGACTATAAGGGGAACGTAGACAACTAGCTCTCATGCAGACAACTGAGTTACAGATTACACCATTTACTCAAATGAATCCTACTTCTGCTACCAAAGACATGTTTTAAACTGTTACAGTGAAAACATTGCTGTTGACACATTCCTGGTTGCAGCTCTAAAGAAGCCAAATGTTGATTTACGAGGATGAATAAAACAAACTGCAACACCTCTGAAGCAGCTGCTGCTTTCCCTTCGGCTAAAGGATATATTATTTTCTGTTGTATTTTAAGGACCGTAACTGTATCTATATATGATATACTGAAGTAAAACCCTTTGGAGTTATTACATTCTATCAGGTAGCTAATATGTCTTTAAAAAATACTCTAAATGTATTTACAGGATAGAGAGTAACAACCTGTCAAGTAATTCACGTTTCTGGTCTTTAATATGGTGCATACATTTGGTAGGATTTCTTTTTCCCCAAGGAAAAAGCAGTGGCACTCCTGATTACATCACGCTAGAAAAATTGCCTCTCCAGCTTCTTGGCTGCATTAAACAAATGAAACTACTGTGCATTATGTAAACACTTGTAAAAATGTCACTGGAAATTAAACAAGTTTTGTCAACCTCTTGAGGAAGATTTCTGCAGGTATTTCTCAACATAAAGTATTAGAGCTGGCTGGAGAATCACAGCTCTTACAACATGCAGAGTCTGATTTCTTCCTGCACTGGAATGAGCTGAATAAAATGGAATAGTGTAGAAAAAAAAATCTACTAGGGGGCAAGTGTGTGCTCCTCTCTCTCTCCCTACAACAGACTTCCACTCCCTGCAACAGCCAACCACAGTACACCAAAATCCTCCTTTGCCAGAATGCGACGCAACGTGAAAGGCTTTGACATACCAGCAAATTTGATCAACAAGGAGTATCTGAGCCAGCCCAATACAGCACATCTCTTGAAAATAACACAGCATTAAATACAGGCTCAGAAGTCAGAAATTCTTGTATCTTCAGTCCATTACCTTACATGCAGGTTATGCATCCATGGTCTTTTCTCAAGCAGCAAAGCTATTTACGGTATCTTCACCATCCTCATGAATCACTCCCCACTTCTGCTAGTTTAACTGGACAGCAGACAAAACTAACAATTTTTAATTTCTTTCAGAGTTTTGGATGTTGGAGGTGGGGGAGGAGAAGGAAAGATATTTTGTGGTGGTGTTTTTACAGACCCAGGTTATTATAATGAACCAGTGTGCAGTGCAGGCTCTAGCAGAGGGCAGAAAATCCTTGTGCTAGCTTTGCCAGAGGAGAAAATATAATGTGGAACAAAGTCCCTTACTGCAGTAGTGGTTTGGACGATGTAACTTAGTCTTTGTACCTATGTTTTCCTGCATGTGAAGTACAGCTAATAATCCTTATCTGTTTTCAACTAATGGTGGATCTGGGTATTAATGATCCCTAAATAATCAGGAAACTCTGTTAAGCATATCTTTTAAAAAAATTTTTTAAAGTAGCTTTAGCTATTCTTAGTATAATTGTTTTTAAAATTGAAGTTGCTATCTCTTTGGAATTTCATAATTTCACCCTTAAACCAAGCATCTAGACATTCAGAGCACTCCAAAGACCTATGAATTCTCTCCATACAAACTGCTGCTGCTGTCCAGGCTAATTTAAATTATGCCTTTTTCCTCTTAGGAAAACTTCTGAAATTAGAATCTTGTCAGTTGATTGGCAATTGGCATTAAGCCAGGATATAATTCTCTGGTATGCTCCATTAAACCTCACAGTGAGGATTAATTAGTACTGCAAAAGCACTTTGAAAATGAAATGTGCTGTATACTAAATAATTATTATTTTTATTATTACAACATTGTAAGAAAATTAGCAAGTGACTAAGAGACAGTTTACAAGACCTCCCACTGAAAATTACATTAAGTGGCCTATTTCTGAGAGATCATCCAAATAAAAATTATCCACCTCTATATACATCTAAATCTATTTCTGTAAGGTGTCATAATAGATCAGCACTGGTAATACAGATGGGTTTGGATGTGTGATCAGTGAAGAGAAAGAAATTTGCAAAATAATTCACAAGGCATTGCTATGAAAGATTGTTTGCCTATTATCTGCTGTAGCCATATATATGCACATGTGGGCGAACATAATTTGTGGATATCCATGGAAAATAAGCTGCAGAATTCACTTTGATTAGTCACTTGTCTTTAATAACTAAATCAGGAACTGATTCCCAATACATCCTTTACAATATCTAGCACGTGTACCCAGTTCTCACAGGTTTTATACAAAAAACAGATTTTTCTTCACACTGATGAAAAGCATAGATTTTCCATGCTTCCAGACAAGAACTCTCTCCTCAAAGGCTAAATAACGTGCATTAGATTTTCCCAAATAATCCGGACTGATTTATAACCACCTTCATTATCCAGAACAGTACTTATGGTGTTCTTAGATGAATATACAAAGCTTGCTGACAGCCTTACAAGCACTAAAATAAAATTTAAAAAAAAAGAAAGAAAAAAAGGAATCTTCCTCTTTTCCTTCAATGTAAACTGAAATTTGGCTGGGTTAATTGTGTATTGTAAATGAATCATAGAGGCCATCCACTGACCACCTGACATCCCTTCTGGGACAGGGATGACCTCTCTTTCTGGAGGCTGCAAACCAACTATGCATGTTAAGCACCTACAGTTAGGTGAGGTGACGTACACATTCCTAGCATCGGTGAAGATACACGTGTACAAAGACAATCATTTGCAAATTGTAGCTACGGTATCAGCCTCTTCACAAAAACAGAAATGTGTGATTTCATAATTCATGCTCAGCTATTACTTTAAAGACTTGCTTCATAATTGTGGAAGCTAGGAACCAGCTTTTCTGGGAGTGAAAACTGAGGTTTCGGATGAGCATCGTCAGAAGACTTTTGCCTACATTCCTGCAGCTAATCCTTTCCTTGTTTCCTTGCTCAGCAAAAGGAGAGGTAGGAGGCTATGCATTTGCAAACTCTAGTGTAATAAACGGCAGTGAGCCATGAATAAATCTACAGTGGGACACAGTAGAATCTTGCACATAATCTGCATGAAAAATGCAGTTTTGAGGCTCTGATTCAAACTGATATTGTCCCATAATTTTTTTCTTCATATTCTTCCAACTGTGTGGCTATGCTCAAAAAAGCTGCAGAATGGCCTAATCTGTCTTTCCAATGCATAATCTAAGCCTTAGCTCCAGGAAGGACTGGTGTTTTCTCATTAAATGGGTTTGCATAAAGATATGTTCTGCTTAGGCCTTTGGGTTGGCTTCTGTTTTTTAACAGACAGGATGCTTTCTAAGGTATATCTTGTGAATTAATGGGAGCAGCAGTGCAGTTATTTTTAGACACTATTAGTTAGTTCCCTGGTTAAACAGGAGGAGTTGCATGTGCAACAGGGAAAGAAGTCTGTGTGGAAGACAGATGGGAAGCACATTCAGCACATTCTGTGGAAGAAAATATGGGGTGCTATCTATCAAAAGTCACACAATATGCAGCTCTGGATCTATGACAGTACATGAAATTTTTTAGTGGTAATGTATAGTCACAGAGCATGGAAAAGATCAAATGGAATGTCATTTATACATTATTCCTTTATATGTTATTTACTTTAGTTTTGAGGACTAGCAGGCAGAGGGCTGCTCTTTAGAGACTCATGCTGTTAGTCCAGGTTAAATCTTGGTGAAAAATGCATACAACCTCTGGCTCATACCTTTCCTGTCCTTGAAAGCTTCTTGAGAAATGAAAAGTTTACTCGTCACTGACTTTATTTTGAGCTCAACAGGGAGAAGTTTATACACACTTGCTAGGCCACAAGAGAATTTCTAGAATTATTTGGACTAGAATAAACCTTTAGTTGGTCATTAATATGTTCATTTTTTCCATACTGTCAGTGATAATTAAACTAACCATTCCAAAAAGAAGATTCCTAACCTTGCCCATCTCCTCCCTCCTTGTTAAATTGCTTGTTACAGTTAATTTATATCAATGTTTTATGTAATATTTAGCCTGCATATTTCCTCTATAGTTTTAAAACAATTCTTCTTCAACTCTCATTTGCTAATGGGAATAATTGATCCTTCTCCTCTGAGCATTCTTTCATGCATTTGTGACAGCTGTGTTTCTTCCCTCGGTATTTATTTAATTTGAGGTTCAAAGAGCATAACTAGTAGAATATCCTGACATGGAACATTAAGTCAAACCTTGTTGAAATCCTGATTAAAAGCTCAGTCCTGAAAGATGCTGCATGACTTCTACAATGGGAAAGGTGCTCTCAGCTGTCTTTCCAGGAGTCTGGAAAGATTTGGAAATGTTCTGCATCAAAGATACTTTTGTTATATTTGAATATTTTTGATATATCAGTTCTGCATCAGGGATATTTTTCTCAGGTTAGGCCCAAATATATGTCTAGAAAATTTTGGGACATCTTACAAAGTCAGAGTAATGGATTCACACAAAAGAATGACACCTGTAATGATCAGTATCAGTAATAATGAAATAAAAATAAAACTCCCTTGGCCTTTATTAAGCTAGATAATTATCTTGTTTATGAAGTTTTTCAAGAAAAGTGTTTTCACAGAAAATGTTTGGGATAATATTAATTATGTAAAAATAATTGTCATGGCAAGTTGTGTAACAAGCATTTTCATTCTTAAACAATCTCAATGTTAAGAAATTTTAAAAATTTAATTTCAAAAAGTAAGCAAAAAATTCTATTTGGGAATTCTAAGAGATTAATTCAAAATCAATATTGTATTCAAATTTTAAGAATAATTTTGAAGCAGTTTGATAATTATCTGTAAAAACCTTTTAGAATGTATCAAAAAACAAAACCATTTTTCAGTGTAGCACTCTTCTTAGAAAGAAAAGGTTGAAAGGTTGTCATATTACTATATTCAGAACAACACATCACCTCTAAGATAAGGTACTCCAAACGAGCATTTAAGTTTTTTAAAATGGCATAAAAACCATAATAGATATTACCCCTATGTCATATAGACAACTTCACAAACCAGTCTCCAAGCCTCTGTTCAAAAACAGCCTAACTTGTGACATTATTTGTATTTTAGCTCATGTTCTAGACCACTGAATCATTCTGCATCTATATTAGATTTTACAGTAGTTACCAAACAGTTGGAGTACCGTAACTCAGCCCTGTCATCTATTCTTGTAGGTATGCTGTGACTGTGGCAATTCATAACTGCTTATTAACCTACCAAGTCAATCATTAGGTGCTGGTGTAAATGATCCCAGTCTACGCTGTGTCACAATATACGACAGGGACTGCATCAGCCATGTGTGTTAATTAACAGCAGAGAGGAAGTTAGCATGCTAACATGACCACAAGCAATGACCATGCTGACAGATTAAAACCACATTGTTTCTTGAAATCCCTCAAAAAGCAGAAAGTTATATAATTATTTGGGTTGTAAGGGAGCTCTGAAGGCCCTCTGGTCCAACCCCCACTCAAAGAAGTACTAACTTTGACAGTTGTCCCCCAAAAAGGCATGGAAAAAGACAGAGAACCTTTGTAAAATGGATCAACCCATTGTATTTTATCCCAACTACGCAAGAGTAGGGGAGGAACCTAAAAAATTCTATCGCTCCACTTCTTGACAGTGTATTGGCAGAAAGGGAGTGGTGGGGTCAAGCCAGTCTACCCAAAGGAACACGCTCCCTTCAACAGGACTTCTTCACCATGAAACTCAGCCAGGACAACTGCCCTTCAGCTGGCAAAACAGGCAGGCTGAAAGACAGCTCTCTACAAACCGGTCCCAAAATACTATGTTCAATACATTTCCCTCCATACCGGCAACTGAAAAATAAATTGTATAAAATACTTGAAATTTATAAAATGATTTTGAAAAGTTGTGTTTAAATACTACCAGTACTTTAAAGAATGGTGATACTATCCTTACTGTTGTATTATAATGGCTCTACACCTTCAAGCCTGTTACCACAGTCCTGGTATACACTTAGGACCCAGGAGCTAATGATTCCAGTGATGAATATAAGTTATATTGTGTTATATGATAATATAACACAATGATTCCAGTCAAGAATATAAGATGACAGTTTGTCATGTAAAAGAGCTTCAAACAAGTTTCTAAAAAATGAACAAAAAATCAGTCTCTCTGGTGTGGATCTTCCCTCCTAATACCAGGCGGATAAATGAGATGCACAACATGGTAACCCAGTTATTGAAGGTCTTTCTACAATCTTTAGAAATAAAATGGAGAGCTCCAGGGAATGGGTTAAATGACCTAAGGTCTGAATTGCTCTTTGTGTCTGCACAGACATGGCATTTATTTAACTACCCCTTATTTAACTGAGGCACCCAAGAATGTAGGATTAGGTGATATCACGTGATAGGACTGTCTGTCTTTCCCTGAATTTTTATGGCTTTTGACTCCAAGTTGTTATTGTTATTACAAGGCAAGCTAAATCATAATGCTGATAATGTAACAGGCATTAACTTAAAGATTTCCCAAAAAGATATAAGAAAATCATTATGAATTTAAAATATCCTCCAGAAGACTACATACTTCCTTCATGATTTAACAAATGCTTTCTCATTTTCCAAACATTTCAGCTTCGCTAGGATTTAATGTATCTTTCTTTTAGTGTACAAAGCTCAGTGCAGTACTTCTCCAGCAGCCTCCAGGATCATCACTGTGTCATGACAGTAATCCTATGAGACCGATTGCCATTGCTTTGACTGCGGACCATCCTAGACTGTGACTGCAGAATCGTATTTACCCTCTCCCCTATACCCCTACCAAGCTTCACTGTGTAAACCTGTTTCAACTGCGGCTGACGGTGCAAATTCCTAATGGATTTATGTAGCTGAATTACTGGAGAGAAAAAGAGAGAAAATTAAAATCTTTCATAGCACCTTCACTTTCCTGCCTGAATTTTCCTTCCTGAATAAAATAGGCGGTATGTCTGCAGAAGCTAGAAGCAGGAAATAACGCAGTGGTAAGCCAGTGCAAAGAAATGACTGATTTGAATCATTATATATAAGGAATCAAAGAGCCCATTGTGCACCCCAAGCTTCCCTTACACATCTAGCTTTTGCTATTACATGTTGTATTCCAAATGCATCCTAGACTGAAAAACTGGGCTTGATCTTTAGTGGGGGGAATCAAGATAGATGGATTGATTTACATCATGTAAAAAACTGTTATTTTTCCTTTTTAAGTAACCTGTGATGTACTCTGTGTACTGCAATGGTACTGTGGTATGTATGCTTTAGTGTTGAGTACTGCCATGAATAACTACCAGGGTAATTTCATAAGATATAAATTATTACTAACCCCAGGCTACAATAATTCATGAATTCCAAAGCTTTTTAATTTAATATGCATATTTTATGTATTTGAGGATGAAAAGCGCCCTTTTTAGGCTGACTCTGTTTTGATTTACACCCTTAGGACCATGACTGAGAAATGTTATTTCACACACAGAGGGAGGGAGATCATCACTGAATAACGTAAATATTGTATATATCGACGTGCATAAAATAGATTGTTTCTTTTCACATATTATGAATGCTTCTCAGTGCACAACTTCAGTTATTTGAGATAAAAAAGGAAAATTACTAATTGAAAAAATGTAAGAGGCCATGGTTATGGCAGTTTGAGATACAATATTTATACAAAATGATTATGACTAAGTGCAAGAGGTACCTAATTGCTTTCGTAATTTGATTGTATGCTACTGCTAAAATATGCCTAAAAATAATGCCTTCAAATCACACCATTATTGTATATAACACAGATGTTGTGAAAAATGCCCCATTTACATCAGATAAATTCATCAGTGGTCATTCTGATCACAAAATTATTTGGCTGTAATTACTGTTTGGGAGGAAATAGAACTTTCTGCCATGAGAAAATTTCTACTCCAAGCCAGTATTTAATAAGTATTTTTTAAAGTATTTAGAAGTAATTTTTAAAAAATCTGAAGAATTCGCAGTGTTTTATTTAAATCAACACAAAACTCAACACTTCTACAATAAATATCACCCAAGTTCTTTAAACCAAAGACCTGAAAAAGAATGAGAGTTTTGTCAAGACAGGATGTAAAGTGTCATTTCATTTTTAAATGTCAGTTTAAAGTTAAAATTTTGTAAAATTTTTATTCCAGGTTGCCTTCTCTATAAATTAATATTTTCTGATGTGGGTTTCCTATCAATTTCTATGACAGTAAGAACTAAATGTAGCTTGGGGATCTTTCCCAAAGGATGGGTACATACCGCCTCACACCAGGCAGAGGCCACAGAACAGACTGAGGATGCCAACCTATGATGTTTAGCAGGTTTAGCTTCAGTCAGAGACTGCTAGCCCCAACTCACCTTTTCAGCTACTATCCAGCTGTACAGCTAAGTGAAACAGAGACTGTGAATCAAAGCTTGTAACTGCCCGTTCAGAACAAAAACGGAAAGATGGTATCTATGGACTGCAGTGCTGGGAACCACACATTGTTTATTCCTCAGCCACTGCAATAACATCAGCAACCCCTACTAAAAGGTGGGGGAAACCACTTGGGACAGTCACCGCTTGACTGGCAAGAGCAGCAACAAGAGTGAGCAGCATCACCAGGAACCATCCAACTACAGACTAGAATAACCTACAGG
Organism: Mycteria americana; assembly: GCF_035582795.1. Taxonomy (NCBI): domain Eukaryota; kingdom Metazoa; phylum Chordata; class Aves; order Ciconiiformes; family Ciconiidae; genus Mycteria; species Mycteria americana. The sequence goes on from NC_134367.1 coordinate 20,356,855, forward strand.
GAGAATATATTATTATATTCCTTCTCATTAGAGAACTTATTCTCTTGTACCTCTAGCCAGCTACCTTGGTCAGATAGCAAGGGACAGAGCCAGAAAGTCTTCCTTTCCATGATCCATTTGCCAGCAGGAAAAAAGTATTTTTTCTTTTCACTGTTGTCAGCGAGACAACCACGGTAGGTTCAAGCAAGGTCTTGCTTGATCAGGCAGGAAAGCACCAACCTCGCAGCTTGAATTGTCAGCAATTCTTATGTGAAAGGCACATACATAAGTGACCACTTTCACCATTGTTATGCTTTACAAGGAGGCAGAGAGCCTATCGAAGGGCAGAATTCTCCTAAATAGCTGTAACTTTGGCATTCTTAGTGTCAGATGGACATTGTGTTAAGTCATATGTAGCTGCACAAGCTACTTGATAAGTCTTACCATTGTGAATCCGAATGTCACAACAAAAAGGCAGCAGAAACCAGAGCTGAACCTAGATCTTTTCCCTGAAAGAGACTACACAGCACAGATTTACCAAATAATACTATTTCTTTTGTTCACTGTTTATTCACACACATTTATTCTCTTTTACTAGTTTTTCTTTGCTTAGTTCTATCAAGAACTAAGATTCACTTTAAGAAAATATACAGGCTGTAAAAATATTTGTATGTGAAGATCAAAGATAAAACATAGAAAACTAAGCCTTAAACGTGTATTTGTATACGCACAAGGACACTGTGGCCATCTCTGGTTGGTGAAGAAGAGAAGAAGAGAGACATTATCTTTGTTTATTAGCATGCATGACAGCCACAGGATGGCTTGGGAATTTAGAGTGGCGGCACTAACAGAAACACTTTCCTGGTAAAAGGTTCAGTAGAAGAAACTGTGCTTATGGGTGAGGCAGTCTTTGCCAACCCAAAGGTCTGAATCATGAGCCTCCAGAGCTGGAAGTACAAAACTGCTGCATTTTGAGGTAAAGAGATAAGAACTAGAGCTACAAAGCTGGACACACAAGCTCTATCTACACTTGAAAATTAAGCACATCGGGGATCATGCCTTGGCCTGGGACAATGCATGGTCTGACCTAGTTAGCATCACTGAATTTGCAGCCTCTAAAATAGGATAGCCGCATACTGTTGGAGAATTTATGGTACCCCCTGAAGTGAATTAAACACGTTTGTGCTTAGATATATTAAAAAAAAAAAAATGAACAATGCACTGCACATCCTTATATACACTTACACCAGAACCAATCCTGTGAGCATCAGCATCAGGTGCCTCAGCCAGGCATTGAGTTCATCCCCCACCACCAGCTCTGCTGCCCAAAGGGGGCCCTTGAGTGCTCACATTCCAGGATTGTCACAAGACAATGCTTCAGATATTTCTTATCTCATCACCAGGGGAAACTTCACTCCCTTCCAGACAAGTCCTTCTGTCTTTGGCATCCCTGCTTCCAGCCAGTTTAACCCCTTCTCCAGTTGGACCTTCTTGACCTCCATGTGATCTCCTTTTCCCCTCAGCCAGCCTGAAATATTTCTTTTCCTCAGCCTTCTGCACTGACAGTATTGACCTCTTCCCTGCCTGCTTCTAGAACGTGCAAGGGAGGTCACCAAGACACCACAGATCTCGTGTACAAGAAATTGCCCTGCAGCAGCTTCAAAGTTCTCTGTTCTTTACATCTTGCCCTTCTACACCCTTTTTTTCCTCTCCACCTCCTGTCAGTAGAAAATGAACCCCCGAGAAGAGCCAAAAGCGGAGACACTCTGCCAGAGCAACATCATCTTCAACAACAGCTACACAACACGCAGCACTGAGTGAACTGCAGGGCGAGCTAGAGGTGAGAAAAAGCGTACAGGCTGACCAAGGCAACCCAGGAACCCGAGACTTATCTTAAACGTGGGCTGAGCTCCCACTTCTTCCAGTTCTTCCTCAGCACCCAAGAAGAGCTCTGTATAATTCCAACATAATTTCTTCTCAGCCTTCAGATGTAACAAGGATTTTCTTTTTCCACTGTGCAGGGCTGTATTTTCATAACAGATTTTCACCGTGATTTATGACTTCTCAGAGTGCAATAAAAGTATCTTTCCTCACAGAATGAGACATGCATGCATTTCTGTAAAGTGGATTAACAACTTTATGGTTTATGGCTACTGTTTTTAAGCTCTCCAGTCACAAATACATTATTTTGATAATTTCCTCTCCTCTGTCCACCTATGGATTGTAATAAGTTTATACATCACACCCAGTCATCAGAAAGAAAAAGGAAAAAAGAGCATTATCTGTCATGTTTTGACAAAATAAAATTGATTGCAAAAGAACTTTCAATAATTTCATTCTTTATCTCAATAATGCCGATGTTCTACATCCAGCTAAAATAACAATGGATGATACAACCCATAAAGTGGAAAAAGAAACATTCAGGGGTTTCAGTGTTTAAATCTGGGTAAAATTAATTCAGACATAAGCATGCATAAAAATGTCCTGGTATCCTGCAGTTTCTCAAATCATCATTAGCTCTCTGGAATAAGGACTGTGTCTTTGCTGTGCTTTTCACAAAGCATAACAGCACACTGACACTGACTGGGGCCTCCAGACACTCCCACGGTGTGAATACCAATCACAATTAAAATTAGGATGGTGTTGCCTTTCACTTTTTGAGTAAACAGCTGAAATGAGCTCTATTCTTTACCTGACAAAGGATTACAACATTTCATTTGATGCAACATTGTGTATGATCAGTGCCCAGGATCCTGGTGTTTCTGGTGGTAGGAAGAAAGTCTTTATTGTTTAAACAATATCAAATATCATAAACAGAACAAAAGCATAAATCACAAGAGGAAAGGACATGAGGATGGCCCCTTGAATTAATCAAAAAATTAAGACATATACTTTCAAAAGTACTTAGATATCAAAATTTCATTGAAAAGAATGGAAACTGCATGCTTATGTATCTTCAGAAACCTGGGCTTAAACTGAAAGCCTAGTGACTCTGCTATCAGCTGTGGCTACTTCTACTGAAATCGCTGGGGCTTGCTCAGTACAGTCCAAAAGCCCTGGTTCAATTAATGCGCCTGCCACACTACTGTAGTACATGGCAAGCCCAGGATTAGAGCTAGAAAACCCTGGATCTTGTCATCAAATACTTTAATGAGGGGAAAAGCACAAATGCAGTGCTTCTGCCTAGTGTCGTACCATTCTTGAGCAGGGAACCCACCAGAGCTGGATAAATAGCTAGGGACAGCCCTGGCTTGCAAACAGCCCAAGCAGCAGACACAGCTAATACAAAGGACAATCACTGCAAGTGTCAACAAGAACCTAGCCAAGCTCACTGCAGGTTGAAGATCTACCCACAAAACAATTAGTGCGATGAGGCCATACAGCTCTATACCATAGCATTGTACAAGAGAAAAATACTTCCTGCAAGCACTAGACCTCCCAGGTCCTGGTCTGCAATGCAGCTGTGTCTCATGATCAACTGGCTTTTCAATGGAAGTACACAAAATCTGAGGCATGAACAAATTATACAACAAAGAATCTACATTGGAGACAAACTTTGATGAAGGAGTGGATTTGTTGACACAAAAGAATGAAGTCCAACTGAAGCTTTTCCCACTGTGGGATTTGTAACATCTCTTTCTGATGGCCAATGAATTTAAGATCCTGCTACATTCTTTCTCTTGGTATTAGAGTCTCTCAGAGAGGTTTTCTCCCTGACCACCAAAATTTGTAGCAATTTAGCGTCTTTGAACCATACTATCCAATTTGCTTGAAATTAGCCATTGAGTAAGGAAGCAGAGGCAGAGGGACAGATGTGGAGACAGTACGATCACATACATTTTGTTTCCATAGAAAATGAGGCTAACAAGCATAATAATCTTTATGAAGTTGCTTTTTTGTATAAATAATTGCATTATCCTGGTGTATATATTTCCATTATTATTGTTTAATGTAAATCACTACCTATTTACACAGCATGAGTTATTGCCAGGATGTTTAAAAGGGAAGAGTAAAAAGCTGAGCTGCTATGCAATGGATAAAATACATTTCAAATTTTTTAAAGTATATTGACTTTGTCTTTGAAATTGAAAAACGTAATTTAGGAGGATATGTCTATTAATTTGAATTTGGAAATAAGAAAAATGTCTTATGATTCCCTCCCCCGATAAACTAAATTATAACCATGTATTTCTGAGATGTATTGTTTTATATGTTGAATTTGTCTACCAGCCATCTACTTAAGAAATCTTATGAAAGCCTCCTAACAAAGGCTAACTTACGGATTTAATAGTGTAGTAAACTTTACAGGGCAAAACCATTAAAAAATTACAAGACAAATATAATTTGATATTATTTCTCTATAACACAGTTAACCACATAGCATCTGTCTTGGCAGCCTAGTTAACAATCTCCATTCATTTCACCATACATAATAAAACTAAACATGTGAAAAGCAGTCTAATTAAAAAGCTTATGCTCTTTTTAAGCTGGCTGACTTCTTAGTTTTCAGTACTGATTCATTTCCCACAAATTCCCAGAATTGAAAGGAAAGCAGTCAGTCATGTAAATTACCTAAAAGGTCATTACTTTTGAGGGTAGATTAACATAAATTATAAATATCAACAATATTAAGATAAAAGATAAAGAATTCCCTTTTCCTCAAATCATACACATCTTTCGAAAGCAAATGGTGCATATCATAAACTTAAACATATAACTACTCACAGTAATAATGCCGCCCTGAAATCTTATCCAAAAGGTTCAATGAAAATGTATCTACATCTAGCCAAATTAACAAGCAATAGAGTCAAACACAGAAAATTCTCTTCTGCATTCTTGCTAAGAGAAAGATGAAAAAGGACTTCAAGCAAAGGGGCTTTTTTATTTATGTGAAGTAAATGAGCAATGATAGATCAGGTATTAAACTAATTTAACCAAACGCCCTTATTCTCAGCAGTGCTTTCCTATAACTGCGATGCAACAGCATCAAACTTTGCCCAGTGCTGCTATCCAGAAGAGCCAGGTCTTCTTGGTCTTGATTCCGTGATTATTCTGTTTCAAATGGGTTTTATACTGCTACTGTCACTATAGCATCTAAATACCATCTAGGGAGACATTTAAGCAACAGTATAGTGTACCCTCTAACATGCAGTTCATTCTTTTTCTCACCCTTGCCCTGGGATAAGAATTGTGTTCACATTATAGTGTTTGGGTTGAGACGTGGTTTTGTTGGGTTTGCTGCCATGCTATACTGCTATGTGTTTATATTGAAGAGGCCCAGTCAGCTTCTGCTTTGAATAGAAAGGGGTAAGTGTTAGGTCATTAGTTACATACCTGATTTCAACACTCCCTTCTTTAATTTTACCAAAAAATCATTGTTGTCATACTTAAAGCACCTCTTTACAGGAGTTGGATCTAGACAGTCATCATTCACAAAGGTCTAGCTGCATGCATGGCAAATTCAAAACAATTATTTACTTTCTTATTTTCAAAGGGTATGGATTGTCCGTTTTTCTTTACGGTTCTGCTGTGTGATGGGAGAGAGTTTTTCACATCAAAACATTTTTTCCTTTAGATTCTGAATTTATCATAGTCCCACTTCTAAACACCATATGACAAGAGGGAGGTTTTTCCCAGCCGAAGGGTTAAAGGAAAATTCATCAAAATGACCCGACATTTTCTCTTCACTTGTAGAATCACAGAATATCTCAAGTTGGAAGGGACCCATAAGGATCATCGAGGCCACCTCCCTGCTCCTCACAGGACTACCTAAAACTAAACCATATGACTAAGAGCATCATCCAGACACTCTTTGAACTCTGACAAGCCTGGTGCTGTCATCATTTCCCTGTGGAGCCTGTTCCAGTGACCGACCACCCACTCAGTGAAGAACCTTTTCCTAATGTCCAATCTGAACTTCCCCTGACGCAGCTTCATTCCATTTCCTCGTGTCCCATTGCTGGTTACCTGAGAGGAGATCAGCACCTCCTCCTCCACTGCCGCCCTTGAGGAAGTTGTAGACTGTGATGAAGTCTCCCCTCAGCCTTCTCTTCTCCAAGGTGAACAAACCAAGTGACCTCAGCCACTCATCATGTCTTGCCCTTGAGACCTTTCACCATCTTGGTCACCTTCTTCTGGACACACTCTAATGTTTTGATGTCCTTCTTATATTGAGATGCCCAAAACTGCACACAGTACTTGAGGTGGGGACGCACCAGTGCAGTGTAGAGTGGGACCATCACCTCCCTCGACCGGCTAGCTGTGCTGTGCTTGATGCACCCCAGGACACATTTGGCCCTTTTGGCTGCCAGGGCACACTGTTGACTCATATTCAGCTTGCCATCAACCCAAACCCCCAGATCTCTTTCCGTGGGGCTGCTCTCCAGCCTCTCGTCCCCCAGTTTGTATGTATAACCAGGATTACCCCGTCCCAGATGGAGAATCTGGCACTTGCTCTTGTTAAATTTCATATGGTTTGTGGTTGCCCAGCGCTCTAATCTATCCAGATCTCTCTGTAAGGCCTCTACCCTTGAGGGAGTCCACAGCTCCTCCTAGTTTAGTACCGTCGGCAAACTTACTTAATGTACATTTGATTCCTGTGTCCAGATCATTTATAAAAACATTAAAGAGCACTGGCCCTAAAATTGAGCCCTTGTAGTTGAAGCCAACCTAGTACTTTTCTTGTCCTGTGGAAGGGCAGGCTTTTGATCCCATTAATATTTTCTTTCTTTTGGGTATTTTTAGCAGGTGAAGCTGTGACAGCCACAGTAAACCACAAGACACCTTGCGGGCAGTATTTGACAGGAGAAGAATGAAAGGCTCATCCAGTAATTCTTATGCAGGCAAAACTCCTGTGTAATGCACAGGGAATTTAGCTTGAGTGAGGGAATCAAGGCTCTTATCAAAAGCCCACTGTAGTCAGTGGCAGCATCACTAGTGCAATGAATGAGGTTTGAGCCATGTCCTCACTTTGGTAAATGGAAGTGAAATACAGAAGGGCCACAAATGAAGACATACATGATGCAATGCCGAGTACCGCACTACTTCATTTTCGTGTCTTTAATAAGGTCACCAGCCTACAAAATGGGTTTCTCCAGCCTTACAGCTGAAGTTGCTATACTTTGTGTCCCAAATATGCTTTGTCAGTAAGAGAAGTAGAATGACTGTGTAGATCAGTGACTGGGGCACTTCTCAGACCTAAATTTCATTCCCTATCCCAATAGACGTTTAAGAGTTTTGCAGAACAGTTCAAACCAAGAGTGAACCATTTTGCTAAATGGTTTGAATGCCTATTAGATCATAGGTGTAAGAAAGGGAGAAAGACCTTTGCTCTGGGACTGGACAGCATTTAATGGGCATGGCTCTGCTGGGAGCAGATACCCAGATGCCTGTGCAATTTTATGGATAGAAGCTTTGGTACCTACAGCATCTGAGAGGTACTGAGGAGCTAAACTTGTAATTTTGAACCTATGTGACTACAGTCCCAAAATGAGTTGCTTAGAGTCAGATGTGAAGCAGGTAACTGAACCCAAAGTCTTTCAAGACTGAAGTTAATGTCCCTGCTATCAGATTATTTCCTCTCTCTGAACTTTTACTGCACATTGAGTTGTTAAATACCCTTTGCTGTAATGGCATGACTGCTCGCTTGCTCTGAAGACAATATTAACTTTTCTCAAAAAAATTGACAATGCATACTAGACACATGGAATATGAGAGAACCGGGATTCTTCTAAATACATATTTTTCTATTATTCCTTGACAGACCATCTGTTAGGCCAGATGCAAGCTTCCCCTGCTGTTTATCACGTGACAAATCACATGGCCATGTATATTATAAAACAGCTGGTATTTTTAATTCACTCTACAGGCAAAACTCATAATTGTACACAAAAAATGAAAGGTATGACTTTGCAGATTAAGCAGGTACTGGGTATTTTTATATATAATAGGCAAAAAATATTTTGCTTATAAATAACCTCCTGGTTAGTCATTCAGATAACTAACTAGTTTGAGGAGAGGAACTGCTTGAAACTAACATATCCACTATATGAAGCCTTTGAACCAGAAAGGAATCAGTCCAATCTAGTTCTATGTCTACGTCAGAACCTCAGTAATATTTGCCTATTTCATGAGAGTAATATTTGCCTATTTCATGACAGAAAGCTGAATATTTGTGAAATTTCAACACAGACTTTTTCTATCAATGTTCTGTGCTAGTATCTCATGTTCCTTGAAAGATGTTTGGCATTGATGACCCAGAAGTCTGAATTTACCTTTATAGATACGAGTGAGGCAGCAGGATTTCAAACTCATTCATACTACTATATAAATTCATTGGAGTGCAAGTCAAGAGAAAAGCCATTTCTCAGAGGTTCAACTGAATATTGGCAGTAAATTGGTTACTCTCACACTTTAAGCTTTGCAAGAAAAGCAAAAAAATTGTTCAAGATGCTGACGGCTGTTGGGGTTTTGTCTTTTTTTCTCCAGCAGCATTTTGGTCAGCCCTAATCTATAATGTTTGTTTTTCCTATGACTGAGCTAGATATCTTGTTATAAGTATGCAATGATATATCTGTCCCTAATCGCAAACTGACAGGGTTATCAGTCACAAAGTAGCCCATATTTGAACTGAGTTAAAATGAAATACACATCACTGAGCAAGACCTCTTGTATGTTCCACTTTAGTGATTTTATCATTCTTGAGATTAATTGACCATTTATTGAAGTCAGTGTAATAAATGAAAATATCTCTGGTTTCCCTATTTTTTCTATATACCAGTAGCTTCTCTTTAATTTAACTAGGTAATTGGTGACTTATATGCTTATTTTCTCCCTTCACTAATTTAATATTATTAGAACGTGACCTTCTTGATGGCTCTGAGGAATACATCCATTTATCACATGTACTGTGAAGGAAGTTCCAGCTTTCTATCCCTACCTTTTGCTAATAGGTCTCCAAGTTAATATGAAATTGCTGTCCAATGTGTTTTGTGACAATGGCAAACTATCAAATGAGAAACTTTCTCACTGAACTTTGTGAGAATAAGGAAGACAATTATCTCTAATCTAGTCTGTCAAGCTTCTGCTTAGAAATATCTCCAGCCCCTGAGGACTGATAGTTTCCTATTAATGCTTTAAATCAGCTGGGCACATCTCTTTAATTCATAGTCTCTACAATGCATTAGACTTTCAAAAGGAAACTGCAGGTTCCGTTCTAACCCATTCTTAACTGCAATAATAACCACATGCCAGCATTTCAAGTACAATGAATACAATGGGAAAAGATGAGACTATATTAAAACACTTTGCCTTACCTACAGTCCAAGGATTCAGATTAAAAACTGTAAACATTAAAAAAGCACAGTAGTAAGGACCCTCCGAAGCACTCATATTCCTCAAATACAAAAAGCGGATTTTTGCATATTTCACTCTAAAGGAAGACCTAGTAGGTGCAACACTGAAATACAGAACACAGGTAGTTCTGGGAATGAAGAATGTTCACTACAGTTGAGATCGCTATCTTTCTCTACTTGAGTACCTGCACATGAAATAATTTCGTAGGATACTGAATGCAAAATAAAATGTGAAGTAATTACCTACTATTACTCATTCACTTTTTGAATTAAGTTGTGAGGATAAGGGAGAGGTTTCAGGTCTTAAACTAAACTTATCTTACAAGAAGAGTCCAGAGAAAGTAATGAGTTTGACACCTATTCACTTTAAAGTTAATGCTAGAGTTAGACTTAGACACACTGTATCACAAATTTGTGAAGTCTAATGAGACAAAAATCTAAAACACCCTGTAATTAACAATATTAACAAGATTCAGGACATCACACAGACAAGTCAGTCTAATTCTGTTCTTAGAGATACTCTTCTTTCATCTTTCTCCCAACTGATCAATCACAGCATCAAGGGCCAGACTAGGGCCGTTCTTAATTAAAAACATATAGAAAAAAATCCCGTGACCCTAAAAAACTGGCAAAAATAAATGCCATCCCCAAGATGCTGAATAATCCTGTCCATAGAAACTGCTAGAATTCATGAAAACAAGAAAATTGTTAGAAATTAAAACAGTATTAAAACAGCCAAAAAAATCAGGGAAATGCTGCAATAAAGAACATAATAGCCTGCCTTACAATATCTTTAGCAGCAGTCTATCTTACTTTGCAGCAGCCTGTCTTACTTTCTTCCTAGGCCGCAGTATCTTAATCACAACACCTTGCTAGATGCATTCATCAACTACCAGTAAGATGGTAAATCAGCAAATAATATGATAGCTCTTTGCTGGTCTGGCTCCAAGCAGTCTGCTTATTTAGTGCCATGAAGAGACAGCTGCTCACAGATTAAGTGATTTAGTTTTATTAACAGGGTCGACTATCTTCTAGAAGAGCTATTTTTACATAAACCTTCCACCCCCCCAAAAAAAGTCTTAAGCTACAGCATCAATAGCTGCAAATTCTACTGGGAGAAAACCTACACGGACTTCAACATCTTGAGCATTTTGAGCACCACAAGAACTTTCCTTCGTTAAACTTCTACAATACAGACACTTCTAGAATGTGCCTTACTTCACCCTAAATGAATTCCATAGAATGAAGCCTTCATCCTAAAACATAACACAAAAAAGGTTTGGAGAACTATGAGCTAAAGCATGCCTAGTGGAGTACAAAGGAAACCTATCATTGCTCTACTTCTGCTAGCTTAGATGGAGATGTTTAGGACTACATGAGATGAATCCCAACCCAGCCATCACCAGAGGGCTCACTCTCCAGTAGCCTACACAAATCAGAATCTCTGTTGCAGATATTTCTGCCTTCTCACTAACAAAAAGCTCATTTACCACTAGGGTTTCTGCTTGAGGGGGTTCCATTTCATCCCCATGAACACTGTGATAGGCCTTTCAACCACTGATAACCCCAAGCACACACTAGACCTGGATTTCATTTCTCTGCATATTCATGGGTATGAGTAGGAATGGCCTCACCTCTTTCAAAATTAAGGCACTTCTGTATTAAGAGAGCTCTTTGAAGAGGTATGGCTTCAGCTGGATTCGAGTTATGCACACGCAGGGAGAGCTCCTTATGCCCTTCTGCTGTTTTTCCTTTTAAGACTTATTCTGCTTTCAAAAGTTCATGTTTTTTACTATGGTGTAGGTTCTTTTAAAGGTATTCCTGAATATTCATTATAGTATAATGTTTATTTTTCAAACCCAACACGCCATTTCCCTCAGCACCACTGCCCTGCTGTGACCTCTTCTGTGAACCTTCTTTCATTCAATAAACATGAAATAGTTATCAGGACAGTCCTTGTTACAAGCATTATCAAGAGCAAGCACAGGGAGTTTAAAAAAAAAAAAAAAACAAACAAACAACAGTGTGGAGAGCTTTGATTCAACTAGTTTCAGAAACATTCCAATCTATCAAAAGCAAAGAATCAATTTGCAGTTCTTCAGCTTTTCATGTCAGCAGTTCTAAGTATTCCATTCCAGAGAAGTAACCCAAGCAGTATATGTATTAGCTACAAAGCATCTATATTCCATGTACTATGTGGTAGCTCCAGCTTACGGGAGCCGCCATCCTTTCCCCCTCCAGGGTTCAATCTCTTCTGACATTCTGTGCTGTAAATCCCACTCCTAAAAGGCCACCTGTCCACACTGACATATTCACTTAAAACAGTGTGGAAAATCTAGTCTCTGTAAGTATGAGTCTGCAGATTTTGGCTGAACCTATGCAAAGTTATGATTCTCATTACCCTAGTTTGCAAAGATTTTTCATGAGTTATAGAATGAACAGCATCAAAACACCGTAGCGTCATTGTGGGTATTAGATGTAACTGTCATTTAAAGATTAAAGAGATTGGTAAATTCAGAAATTTAACAGAACTTCCTGTTCTGGTTTTGGCTGGGATAGACTTAATTTTCTTCCTAGTAGCTGGTATAGTGCTGTGTTTTGGATTTAGTATGAGAATAATGTTGACAACAGCCCAATGGTTCAGTTGTTGCTAAGTAGTGCTTACACTAAGTCAAGGGCTTTTCAGCTTCTCATGCTCTACCGACTGAGAAGGCTGGGGGTGCACAAGAAGCTGGGAGGGGGCACAGCCAAACTGGCCAAAGGGCTATTCCATACCATATGTTGTCATGCTCAGTATATAAACTAGGGGAAAGCTGGCCAGGGGGCCGCTGCTCAGGAACTGGCTGGGCATCGGTCGGTGGGTGGTGAGCAATTGCATCATGCATCACTTGCTTTGTATATTATTATAATTGTTGTTGTTGTTGTTGTTATTATTAAATTATTACACTGTTTTTGTCTCAACCCACGAGTTTTCTCACTTTTACTCTTCCGATTCTCTCCCCCATCCCACTGGGGAGGGAGTGAGCAAGGGGCTATGTGGTGCTCTGTTGCGGGCCAGGGTTAAACCACGACACTTCCCTATTTTAATGAAAGTTTTCTGGTATTTCTAGCTGTAGAATGATGCCAACCCAACATAGAAAAAGAAAATCTACACTTCTCCATGCCTGAAGACGTGTGTTAGGATTCTTTTGCACATAGAACACAATTGCAAAAGTTTTAAAATTTATTTATTTTGATGAAAGGGACCACAGTAAAAGAGTACTCCATGTATTATTATTGTGAACTATTACCTCTCCTGGCATACTCCTTATCTACCAGTGTTCTTTAAAATAGGGACTGTCCTTCCCTCATTTGTATGCAGCAGCCAACACAAGCTTCCCTAGAAGGCATCAACAGCTTCCTTGTGTCCCTTCAAGGCCATGCTTTCTGCCACAGGAATAACAGACAAGACCAGGTTATCACGGCTCGTGACATGATATTGAACTAGCACAGACTGAGCCCAGGGTTGGTGTGGGGTGGTGGGAGGGGCCAGTTACAATATTGAGAGACTCAATATTACCAGTAAAACTACATAATTGAAAGTGTTACCCAGATCAGTAAGAATCATAAAATCATAGAATTGTTTAGGTTGGAAAAGACCTTTAATATCTTAGAGTCCAACCGTTAACCTAACACTGCCAAGTCCATCACTAAACCATGTCCCTAAGCGCCAGGTCTGCACATCTTTTAAATACCTCCAGGGATGGCGACTCAACCACTTCCCTGGGCAGCCTGTTCCAATGCTTGAGAACCCTTTCAGTGAAGTAAAATTTCCTAATATCCAGTCTAAACCTCCCCTGGCGCAACTTGAGGCCATTTCCTCTTGTCCTAACAATTGTTACTTGGGAGAAGAGACCGACCCCCACCTCTCTACAACCTCCTTTCAGGTAGTTGTAGAGAGCGATAAGGTCTCCCCTCAGCCTCCTTTTCTCCAGGCTAAACAACCCCAGTTCCCTCAGCCGCTCCTCAGAAGACTTCTGCTCCAGACCCTTCACCAGCTTCGTTGCCCTTCTCTGGACTCGCTCCAGCACCTCAATGTCTCTCTTGTAGTGGGGGGCCCAAAACTGAACACAGTATTCGAGGTGTGGCCTCACCAGTGCCGAGTACAGGGGCACGATCACTTCCCTAGTCCTGCTGGCCACGCTATTTCTGATACAAGCCAGGATGCTATTGGCCTTCTTGGCCACCTGGGCACAGTGCTGGCTCATATACAGCTGGGTGTCAAGCAACACTCCCAGGTCCTTTTCCGCCAGGCAGCTTTCCAGCCACTCTTCCCCAAACCTGTAGCGTTGCATGGGGTTGCTGTGGCCCAAGTGCAGGACCTGGCACTTGGCCTTGTTGAACCTCATACAATTGGCCTTGTCCCATCAACCAGCCTGTCCAGGTCCCTCTGCAGAGCCTTCCTACCCTCAAGCAGATCAACTCTCCCGCACAACTTGGTGTCATCTGCAAACTTACTGAGGGTGCACTCGATCCCCTCATCCAGATCATTGATAAAGATGTTAAACAGAACTGGCCCCAACACAGAGCCCTGGGGAACACCGCTTGTGACCGGCCGCCAACCGGAGTAAACTCCATTCACCACCACTCTTTGGGCCCGGCCATCCAGCCAGTTCTTTACCCAGCGAAGCATACACCCATCCAAGCCATGAGCAGCCAGTTTCTCCAGGAGAATGCTGTGGGAAACCGTGTCAAAGGCTTTACTAAAGTCTAAGTGTACAGGAAACAGGAAGGAGAAAGGATTTTTACTTCTGAGATCCAGGATTTTTATGGAGAGATCATATATTTTATTAAATTAAGAGACCATGCAGCTTCTACATTATTAGAACCAATTTGCTAATTGCTAAGAACCAGACTTTGGATATACCAAAGGCTATCGACATTTCCAGTAGCTTTCAAATCTACATTATGTGGGCAAATAATAGGTACTGTATATTGCATTATGTGTAGATTAATTTCAGCATAAAGCCTGCCTTTTTGTTCATACCACACTTATTAGAAGAGGGTGAGGAAGATTTTAGTGATTATATGCATGCACATGACTTCACATCTACTTAGGAAATTCTAACTCTTTCACAGATTATCTGCAGAACTTGTTGGCAACCAGGAACATACCAGCAATTCTTTACTACATAAATACAATTGCTATTGTTTTCACCTTTAAAACATACAGTGTAAGTTCTCTCAGCTCCCACACCTATTTTAACTCTGTACATGAGAAATTAATGAAACTTACTGACACCACTTAAACTGTCTAAATGATAATTGTAGTTGTGAAGGTGTATAATCCCAATTGAAAAGCCCAACAGTGGGTGTCAATCTATAAATAAAACTTTGGATAAATATGTTTGTAAATTTTTTAAAGTGTACCTATGAGATTAGAAACAACCATTTATGATGACACTAGGCAGAAGAATCTGTAAGTGTGAACAAGCATTTTTTTGAATGAAGCATGTCAATAATTGGCTGAAAGGTAATACAGTTGAGGAGACTTTTTTTCTGCCTTTCTTCCTTTTTTGCACAGCACATCAAGCCTGAGCTTTCACACACATCAAGTCAGACAACAGTCAAGCATTGAAAAGAACAAAGATAAAGTGTACAAGCTTTCCCCACAATTAATTTTTGTCATTTACTGAAAGAGTTATGTAAAATGAGGATATACTATCACAGGAAGTAGGACTTTAAAGTTGACTGTAGTATTTTCTACAGAAAGAAGAAAGGCACTCAAACAAGCCCTAAATAATTTCTGCAACATAACTTCAAGCTTGAAGTTGAAATGGTAATACACACTGCTTTGTTTTTGCAAGATGCTTACCTGCATTTCTGTAGCAAATGCAAGGGAAATGTCACATGTTTGAGCTTCAGATCTGAGGTCATTCAAAGCTGGGAAACTTAACACTGTCCCTTCCCTTTGACCTACACTTCTGCAATATGGTAATAAATATGATAACAAGTGTGATAAACTTTTTTTTTTTAAGATAAAAACATAAGTATGTTTATATTTGGATTGTTTAGAATTCAGACATAGTCTTCTGGATTTATGGAGCTTAAAATCAAGGAGTACCAAACAATATTCTAATCTAATCACCTGCATATCATAGACCTTGAAAGTTTTACCCGATTTTCTTTCTATTGAATTCAGAAAAGCAAAGCAAAGAAATTCTAATTTGTAAGGAAACCGATTGCTCTGAATGAAGTATGAAATACAAACCCAGTTCCTGTATTTATTTCAGATATACACAAACATATATAAAATATGTATAAACTGACAATGTGCTACTGCCTTCAGTGACTTACACTGGCTAAACATCTGGCTATCCACATTTGATTCTGTGTTAAAATATGACTACAGAATCATTCATTTAAGCAAAGCTGCACTGCACTTAACATACTAATTCTGTCCATTTATTCAGGTTTCTTAGCCTCCTTTACATCCCACAGCATTACTTGGAAATATAAAATCCCCTTCTGAGACTCACCATCAAAGTCCACCAGTCACAGAAAGTTCCAACTCCAAATTCCATTTTGAAAATTACAGTGAGTTGTTCTAACAGATTATTTATTTTAGAAAAGAAGTTTTTTCTGAACTTTTTCTACCAAGATGCTGGCAATCACTGCACTGACGTAAAAATGACTATTTGGACTAGAGGGATTTGCTACCATGCACTTCAATCTTGGTGACAATCTATACTATAAGCAATTTTTGAGAAATTTCTCATGAGACGTCAGCCATGCATGCCAAAGGCTAACTTCTTTTTTTTTTTGTGATTTGTGGCTCATATTTGCATGATTTTGCACTTAATCCATAGTGTAGGCTGTCAAATGGAAGCTGTAACTCAGAATTAGCACTCTGAAGAGCTAAGATTCATTGGAAAAGCTGAGAAATCGATTTAAAGTGCCACTCTCATGAAAGTTGAAGTTTACCTTTCAAAATGAGCTCCACTAAACCCAGCAAAACATAACTTTACATTTTTTAATAACAGTGTCTCTTGACATATACCTAGGCAGCTGTCTGGCCTACATACTCTCAACTATCTACTACTTGCAGAGCAAAGTCTCCCTTGTCTTAAAAATGTGGGGCTTTTGTAAGTATTACTGTATTTCAAATTCATCAAGGCTTCAAAAGAATCACAGAATCACAGAATCATATAGGTTGGAAAAGACCTTTAAGATCATCGAGTCCAACCATAAACCTAACACTGCCAAAAACCACCACTACACCATGTCTCTAAGACATAAAGACATAAGACATTTTGACATAAGACATAAAGACATAAGACATAAAGACATTTTGTCTCTAAGACAAAAAGACATAAAAGGCTTCCGATAGTTCAAGAGGTGACATGGCAAATACTTTCTCTATTCTAAAACTAAGTTTTCCTGTGGAGAGACAGGCACCTCATATAGTCAGGGGGAACTGAGTGCTTGAGGGCATCCTGGCAGTTACCATCACCTTGTATATAATAGCTACACCGTCAGGGCACTTGCTGTCCTCTGCTTGCAGCATTCCAGCTCAGTCTTCCTTTTGTGGCACAGTTTCTAAACCACGAATCAATAAATGAGGTCTAGTTGAGGAGGATTTCAACTCCTCCGGTTAACTTGGGATGTTGTCATAGATATCCATGATACATTGTTACTAAATACTAAAATGATGAGGCCCAAGAAATAGCATAGGATACAATAGTATAAATTACAATAATAAATACTAAATTACAATAACTGAAATGTTGTCAGCAGTGATGAAACAGCAAAGCTAAATTTTTCTAAAATTAATTATTTGTGTCTTTAAAGAGTTATTCACTGTTAATGTATAGAAAGCAGTACAGGAAGAGTCAATAAAAGGGAGCAAATCCATATTTTTCTGTTTGGGCAGCTAATCCTGAAGAAAGGAGTCCTGGGTTCCAGTCACTACTCCCAAGACTGTTTCTTTTTTTAATATTCAAAAGTTATCAGAAAAACATACCTGCGCATAGCATCTTAACCATCGTATCTACAGCAATGATCTTTCAAACACCGTGTTAATATTACCACAGTTTTACTCAAGACTCTATTCTGGAGCATCAATGAGGCTGTAGTGACAGGCTCTGGCTGCAGAAAGCCTTCTAGCTTCCCATAACAGCACCAACACCGCATCATCCAGTGCCACCCACAGCCAGCAAGGCATGGGAAAACCTTCGCTTTGGTCCACTCTGGTTTTCTTGTCCCATGATGAATGTGTCCTTGGAGAAAGAGGAATGCCTTTGTGTCTCAGATAAACACATGTCAGTGGGGAGGCAATTCCATTTGGTATTAAAAAAATAATATTTGACAAAAACTGCATAGTGTTATGTAGATATATTTTTACACTTAGCCAAGGTGTTTCCAAAGGAAGAGCAGAGATCACACATGGAGCATCTGCCTCCATGAAGAAATATCATGAACGAACATCATAAAGAAACTCATAAATTATTCATTTCAGCAGTGATTACCAATGTCTCCACAGAATGCCTAATGCATCCAGAGCTGACATTTCTCCTCCACTTTCTTCCTCTCTTTCTTCATTCTTTCTTCCTTTTATCACCTTCCCTTTTCTGCATGCATCCTGAACATCTCAGTTATCTTATCAGATAGGGCAATAAGGACATGACATGAATCATGTAAAGTTAATGTCAGGGCCCTGAGTGCACCAACTGCTTTTCCCCTTCCCAGGGCTTTATCCCCTCTGCATCCCTTGCCACTGTTTCTCTGGGTGTGGGGAGATAGGCTTTTTCTCATCTGAACTAACAATTACTATCCAGAAATTATACAGAATGAGTAATTTTCACTGTTCTCCAGCTATACTATCTATGCTATTTTTTTCCTTAATTGTTTTGTTCGGGGCCATGAACACAATTAAGTGTTTGGAGTCCCTGAACTACAAGGAGAGGCTGAGAGATGGGACTGTTCAACATGGAGAAGAGAAGGCTCAGGGGATCTTATCAATGTGCATAAATACCTGACGGAGAGAGTAAAAAGACAGAGCCAGACTGTTCTCAGTGGCACTGAGGACAGGACAAGAGGCAACGGGCACAAATGGAAATATAGCAAATTCCACTTAAATGTAAGAAGTAACTTTTTTACTGTGAGGGTGGTCAAACAGCGGAGCAGGATACCCAGAAAGGCTGTGGAGACTCCATCCTCAGAGATTTTGAAAACCCAACTGGAGAAGGGCCTGAGCAACCTGCTCTGGCTGATGCTGTTCTGAGCAGAGTGGGTGAAATGGAGACCTTCAGAGGACCCTTCCCACTTCAAACATTCTGTGATTCTGTGATTACTATCACTTGTGTTACTTCTTTGCTGAGGCATGAGATGACCTTCCTATGTATTTCATTAGAGCACAAAAATTTGACTAGACCATAGATGATTCTACCATCTTCAGTCACCTGAATTTATGTAGGTCAAATATGGTGAAAGATCAAAAAAATGAAAATTTTCATTTCCAGTATGGACTGTCCTGTACTTTACGCACACAGATACAAGTTCTGACAGCTACTTGAAGACTACACAATTCTGACTTGTACGTTTCACAGCTATTTTTATGGTCACTATAAAGGCACACAAGCCTAATGAGACTACTGCCTGTATATTATATTACATGGCATATCCAAAGTATTGTTTTTCTACATTCAAATTAAATTCTTTCTTGCTAGGAAAAAAAAAATAGTTTCTGGTAATCATTCTTCTACAGATAACATCACACATTATTTGTAGACATAGTGGTTCCAACCTGATAAGCTGAGAGTTCCTCTACATCTTAAAAGTTTGGGCCTCTAGTAAATACTGACAGTGCATCCCACGTTTCCTTTCCAATTGTCAGTGTTTAGGATCTCCTTAGAATCACACGCAGTTCCTGAAACCCCAAGAGTCAGAAACTCTCCAGAAGTATGCAACTGAAACAAATGAATTTTAGTCTTTTCTACTGAGAACACATGGGGATGACATCCCAACAGAAATTATTCTTTTCCAATGTGATAACAAAACAAAACTCCATTTTAGTTGTTCTTTACTTTAAAGACAGTAGGGTAACTCTGACACATCCTTTCAGTCACCTGCTTCTGATTTTTATTTCCTGACTGCAGTATAGAAGACATTAAGAAAGGAAGAACAAATATGTAATATATGCTCCACTATAATTATCTTCCATGGGAGATTTCCAGAGAAATACTCTTCTTCCTTTCTTTTCCTATAGAAAAAGGATGCATAGACTCAAGTCAACAAAATATGTGTCTGCTTTCTTCACCTCTGTACATAGACATAGCAGAAAATCTGTATAGGGTATGTGACTAGGGTGATTTTTGCTAAGAAATCTAATTCAGAGAGAGAAGCTATCTCTGTCAGATTTCCTGTATCTAAGACTAGTTGGGCGCAATGCCAAAATATGTCATTACCCTAAGACCAGTACCCCACCAAGGCTTTTTTTCAACCCCTGCCCCTCTTTTGGGAAGAACGTAATTCAGCATTGCAAACATTTTTTCTGCAGTTAGAATGGCCCTTTTGACATAAAGGCCCCAGAAGTTCACAACTCTTTACACATGGATCAATACTTTCTCCCAAACACTAATTTTAGGGTTTAGAGGCCGTGAATCTATCTTTTCCTTTGGAATACAAAACATAAGACATACAATAATACGCAAATATTAAATATACAGGCCTGCTTATGATTAACTACCCCTTTTAGGTCTGTGCATAAGTACACACTTAAGTACACAATCAGGGCCTTTGTCACAAACAATCATGCAGTAATGCTGCCAAATTTTTTTTCCAAATCTTCAGTCTCACGCACGTTAGTTCTCAATCAGAATGGGCCTAGTCCTAAAGCAAATATTTATATGTCAAGAAAGAATAGCTTAGGGTTCATGAATACTGCATTGTATAATACAGCTAAAAGATACAGCTAAAAACTGGGGCTTAACATTACAGAAAATGTGGATAAGAAAGGATTTGTTTTCTTACGTATGAAACAATAGATATTTCATGTTGTTTGTAGAGAAGTCTGTCTCCTGTTGATATGAATACCAGGCTCAAACCTATTTCTGATCAAGTTTAGTAATTAACTTTAGTAGCAAGTATGGGTTTTTATCAGTTTTAAAAGCTTTTTTCAACCTCAGTGATTCACATTCTGTCGAACCTAGATCAGGACTGATAATTTTAATTTAAAAGGTGAAATTCTTGTATTTTCCATGAGACTATATCTTATTTAGGATTCTTCAAATTTCCTTTCATATAGTCTGACTTGAAATACATTGAACTGTTTCTAAAAAGACTCTCAGTTTTTTATAAAGGTCATCAAAGCACAACAAAGGGTGAGTATGTCATCCTAGTTGGGTATGTGAATGTTATTGCTTTATTCTACGTAATTTAATCATCAAGCTTATTCATCTCATGAGATGGTAATTTTCCTTCAAGTGCAATTATATTTCACAGTATGCCTGCTGATTAGGCAGAAACAGAAATAATTCATCAGAAAATTACAAAAAGAATTAATCATCACCAACATGTAAAGTAAAAATTATGATATTCAGCAGCCACTAAATAATTAAATCCCTTCATTTCCAAATGTATCTACCAAAGCTTAATAGGAAGCATGTACATATGTGCCAATAAAGAATAAAGATCATATAACCACCCATTCAGGGTTTACATTTTGAATTGTGCAAGAAAGATGGGTAATTTATTGCTTGTTTCTTTACAAAGCACTGTTTTAATAGATGATGTAGAAGACAGCCCTCTGTAGTATAAATATGTATTTTATTGCAAATTGTCTCAGCCTGCAACATTAAAATCCCAAAATGGAAAAATTAAAAGACAGTATTAAAATACAAATGACTATTCTTACATCCTGTGTGACAGTTCCATAGAATACCAAAGTCCCAAACAATTCTTCAGAAAATGAAAGCCTGATCTTGCAAGTATATGCACATATGCAAATGTCTATTAGTTTCTGTTAGGCTACTCAATGTGTTACAGTAAACACGCACAAAACTCTTTGCAGGGTTCAGGCCTAAAGCTCTGTTCCTCCAAGTCATTATGTCACTTAGATGCAGAAATGGCTTCGCTCATGGCAAAGGGTTTATAAGTTAGAGAAGTCCAGCAGTGTATTCAAGGACCCTATTAGAGAGAGCAAACAAAAAACTATCATCGCTACAAGACACTGAAGAGTTCATTTAGATTACAAACTAAAATGTCAGATTCCTAACAGTTTGTCTTTCAGAACAATATTCATTTCAACATATGTGAATTGAGATGTCTTCAGGCATCCTGAGGTTCACCAGTCTTGATTCAGTTGCTCTAGACTAAGTCAGATAACTGGCAGATATGACACAGAAGTAAGGACAACAATATCCTCAGAAACAATGCATGATACAAAATTAAGTTTATAATCTTGCAAATGGTCACTAGCAATGCTGGAAATCCTGAGCGTACAAATGGTGTTGAACTGAGTGTCTGTTCAGACTCTAGAGACAATAGCAATGGAAACAACAGTGATAATAGAGCTCCCCATCACAGATTGCCAATACTTGAATATAAATGATATGTACAAATGAACTATGTCAAGTAGCTAAAAATACTATGGAGAAGTACAGAAAAATTACAGAAATACCAGCTCAGCAGTAGTAATGGTTTTTTGACAAAGATACACAATATTTTTAATTGGATTCTAGAGACTAAATAAAGCAGAACTCCATGAGGAATAAAATGCAATGAGCCTGAAAGCACAGCCTGGAGATGGAGTACGATTTTATCAACGCCAGCAAACATGTATCTTATACATGTTTTTCTCATATGAATAACCTTTTTCCATGAGATATATCCATTAACCTCTGCATAATTAATAAATGTTTACATAAGTTATCATATGTCTCCATTTCCCCGTAAATAGGTATGGTCTCACGTCTTCCTTGACAAAGAAGTTCTTAAAAGCCCTGAAAGTAACGAAAATAGTAATTCTCAAGGAAGAGTAAAGCAGTGAAGCAGTATAGATTCATGTCACACTGATTAGATAATATAGCTAAAATTAATCACAAGATTGGAAAAATCACACAGAAGAGATTAGCTAAGTAAAAAATCAACAAGTTATCCCCCAAAAGAAGTGAAATAGTGTGTTCACTTATGAAGTAAATTTGAAACTCTCGACTTTAGAAATAAATATATGTCATAATAATCATTAAATGTTACAAGTTATTGTTTCCAGTGTAAAAATATATGACACCCAATCAATCTAGACTTCTCTATCATAAAAAGTTACAGAACAGTTTTGAAACAAAAAACTGTTTTCTTTTTACAGGTGTACCTGCACACAACACCTGTGTACAAAATCTGTGTATTTACACATGGTGTAATCGAATTAAATGAATGTAAGATTGGATCAGGCATTTCAAATAACAAGAGATATTTTTACTGGAAATACACATTATATTTATGAAAATGCAATACAATTAATAACATTTTCCATATCAATCATTGTTTTCATACTTCATTTCAACGCTTCATTAGTATTTTTAACAATAAAAGGTCAAAATTACATTATAAATTTACACATTTTAAAAAAGGAACAAGCAGTGTCCACTGCTACAGTATGAATGACAAAGAATATATACAAAGTATTGAAAGGCTGATATAACTGTGATGTGATGTGGCTGAAGGTACTTGGAAGCCTATATAAATCAGGCTATGATTCAGAAATTCACTTCAAATTCACTTCAAATTTATTTCACCTCTAGCACCACAGAGTCAAGCACAAGTTTTGCACTGTTAAACAAGGGTCTCAAATATCAGTAATCCTGGTTAGAGTAACAGCACCAATGGAAAGATCCCAGAAGATTAAGCCACATCCTGCAGTTAAAAACACAACGTACTCAGAATCTACGGATTCAGAATAATTTGTAAGCAGTGTAAAAAAGGTCTCCTCCAAAATCTTTCAACAAGTAAAGGGTATGCAGAGCTAATAAATTATTAAATAAAAATCATTAAGTCCTGCCACATATAGTACTATGAAAGATACTATCTAATTCATATAATCTGCTGCAGCTATCCAAAAATAAAAAGAGACGCTGTATGTAGCTATCACAACCCATATCCTAAAACTGAAACATGGAGCAGTTCTACATTGTATAGGAAATGTGTATAATACCCAGTTATGAAAGAATTAGCGCTCCACACCCAAATTCTTTCTTGATTTAACTCTTTAGAAATTAAGGAGGAGTAACACTGCTGCCTAAACTGGGCCTTCTGAAAGTTAGCCTCAGCTAGTCGGCCCAGCTGCTTCTATACACAAAGGAGAGAGATAGTAATTTCTCATATTGAATCAATCCTGAGAGAGGTTTATCTCTTTTCATCTTTGCCTAAGATATTCATAACAGAAATATGGTTTCTGCTATGGAAATAACAGAAATCTCATCCAAAAAATAAATTTTCTGGACAACACTAAACCTTTCACTGGTGATTTTTGTGTTTGAAAAGGAAAATAAAAAGCATGTGAAGCACCTTGGAAAAAGCAACACTGGGTCTGATTCTGATCTCATTAACAACTCCTATAGAAAAAGTCTATCTTCTGAGTAAGATTAAAATTTCATGAATTGTGTCTTATAAAAAGTTGCATAATACTTTAATGATAGATATGGGATTATTTAGCAGTCTTGATTTTCCAGTCTCCTGTTCATTTCTCTGTACAACAAAGCCTCTCAGAAAAGACTAAAGGCATCTCTTCTTCTGCATCCAGCACACTTCATAGCTACATTGCACCATAACAAAGGTACATTCCTGTTATTAATCTGCCTTATACTATCTATAGAAAGAAGCAACAAGAAAAGTAGAAGTACAGTACATTCCAGGCATGCAACAAGAAGAAAGGAGAAAAAAAGGAAGAATACAATTTATTTGACTTCAAGTGGGCTTTTTCTGCACTGTGGAAGTGGCTATCAAATTAAACAGGATTTAAATAGCATCAGAGCTAATTCAAACTTTTAAAACACAAAAAAGTCTATCAAAATGTCAGTGTAATCAGTCCTTTCATGAGCTTCACTGATCACAAAGCTATTTTTTCAATATCTGTTGCATCCAAGTACCTATCTGATTTACTTAAATAATTGTCAGCGATTAGGAAGATAACCTATATCAAATCTGAAAGGGCATTCAAAACAAATTGCATTTTTCACTGTGATCTCTATGAGATATATTTGTCAGTTTGTAAAATCATATGACAATGTGACTTTTACTGATTTTTTTATGCTGACAAAAGCTGTAGTGTAACTAAATTAAATCAGAAAAATACCCTTTATTACTACAACTTCATTTGTGAAATCAGTATAAACCGTATCTAAAAAAACAACCATACTCTTCTGCTAGTATAAGTCTTGCTACAGTTAGAGGTGCATCTAATACAAATATTCTGTCAAAGAGATATAGCATCAAACCCTTTCTAGAACAGACAACACAAACTTGTTCAGAGCTGTTAATTTTAAAACCCTCAACACTTTGTTCTTTGAATTATCCACCTGATAAGTGTGATCTTAAAACTGAGATAAGATTGGATACAATTTCAAAAAGACTCACCTGAAATGTAAAGGAAAAAAAAGGGCACTGCTGGCCTGTCCGCACTTACTATTACTGTACATAAAATAACTGCTAGGAGCACTCATATACAAAATTCCCAATGCATTTTATTGTGTTCATTATTAACAGATTTGAATAAAATCTGCTCCATATATCAGTGCAGACATCACAAAAACTCTTTTATACCAGAACTTAAATTGAAGGTATGGTGCTACACATTTATCTATGAAAGGAAGTATAAACTGAAGAAGTAGAACCCAAAACACGTCTCTTTTTCCTATATCATGTAATCAGTCCCCAAGTTATACCACCCATTG
This sequence comes from Mycteria americana, assembly GCF_035582795.1. Classification (NCBI taxonomy): domain Eukaryota; kingdom Metazoa; phylum Chordata; class Aves; order Ciconiiformes; family Ciconiidae; genus Mycteria; species Mycteria americana. The sequence goes on from NC_134367.1 coordinate 20,382,113, forward strand.
TGTTACTTCCTTATATGAAAATAATTAAAATTACAGTGCTACAACTTTGACTAATTGCATTAATATGTAACAGCCTGAACCAGTCTCAAACTACATCTATATTTCAAGAAGGGCAAGCGGGAGGATTCAAGGAACTACAGGCTGTTCAGTCTAAGTCCCTGGGATGGTTATGCAGCAAATCCTCCTAAAAGCTATTTCCAAAGACATGAAAGACAAAAAGATGACTAGAAACAGCCCACATGAATTTCCTAAGTGCAAATCATGGCTGACCAATTCGATTGCCTTCTACAATGAGATGACTGGCTTTGTAGACAAGGGGAGAGGAATACATGTTTACTTTCACTTTAGCAAGGCATTAGATACCACCTCCCTCAGTACTCTTGTAGCCAAAGTGGTGAGACACATATTGGGTAAGTGTACAGTATTGTGTGAGGAAAATTGTCTGGATTGTCGTGTTCAGACGTCAGCTGCACAAACTCCAGCTGGCTACTCCAAACTAGTAGTATCCCTTGGAGATCAATTCTCGGGCCAATACTATTTAATGTCTTTATGAACAAACTTAATGTGATAGAGTGCACTCTCAGCAAGTTTGCAGACAGTATCTAAAGGGGGGGGCGGGGGAAACTCTTCCAGTTGGCAGTATGCATAGGGCCAAACTTCTCTTAATAAGAGAAGAGTAGCCATATATCAAGCTAGGCCATGCCACTTTACATCAGGACCAGAGAAAGGTCCCTAGTTTGTTTTATTTAGCTGTATAGATGTAGCCTCAGATGCAGATGATGAAACAAGCTAAAGAACTAACACGCCATAAAATATGTAGTTAGTAAAAATCAGAAACAATGGCAATGAATGATTTAAACAGTGTGATCATTAATAGAACAGAGATATTGAAATTCTCACAGTTTAGAAACAGAACATAATGCTTTTGGACTAATAGCTTGTATATCAAAATATGAAAAAGCTTAGGCTTATCCAAAATAGATCATTAGCTGTTCAGCAGTTTTGAAGTTTTTAAAATATAGATGAGGTCATGGAAAGTCCCAAGGAATGAAAACAAAAGGTCCAAAGGATGCGCATTCTTAGTGTAAAACAGCCTGTCAGTGCACAGCAGTTTATCAGTCCATCAAAATAGTAGGTCAAATTATTCTGTTATACTCGATAGATGTGAACTTAATTAAAGATGATTCTGAAATTTCTTGGATGGATTAAATGATAAGCATTTACAAAAGCTAACAAATTGTACATTATTACAACTGCTTTGTGTAAGCTCTAACCCATCACCAATAACCATACCCAGGAGGAGAATGCTTGAACAAAATACATGTGTGCTAAGAGGTGTTAGAAATGTAGGATTTCTATCAGAACAATTAAGGATGTTTTCTGAATCATTTTGGTAATCTAAATTCACAAAATAGCCATTTTCAAGTTAACAGGTATACAAGAAGTGCAAAAAGAATCTTCTATAAATGATAGCCAACAAGCTTCAATGGGAATTCATCGCTCAAAGTGACTATTCATTTAACCCATACTCATTCCTTCAGCAACTTGTTCAAGCCACGTAGATGTGAAAGATTGCAGCTAAAAGTTCAAATCCATAGATTCAAGATTTTTAATCTACATACTTTAGTGTGTTCAAGATAAATTAGAGATACAAAGCACAGCCTGAAAATCTGCAATTCTAGCTCTAGGTGACATAGAACTGTAATGTACTATTTCCTTTTCTAAACTTCTTGGTAAGTGACTTCTTTTTAACGCAGCAATGACTGCATGGATAACATACCTTTTGAATTACCAGGCTTTCTGCAAATCAAGTCATGAACATTTTTCACTTTCCATGCTGTCTTCTTTTTCTGGAATGCAAGCTACCAGAATTTCACTTTTGTAAGGTCCAGAGAAATCATATTATTTCAGGACTGCAAGAACTGGTTCATAAAGAGTGGTTAAAAGAACAAACGTCTAGAGAAACTTCATATAAAGTACTATATTCATAAGATAGTGTATTTACATATATAAATACATTTACATATATACACATAAATACATATAAAAGCATACAAACATGCTAGCTGCCTAAATAATATTTACTAATGCATGTTCAAAATGGTAGACTCCAAATTGTTGTTCAGAATTATAAATTCCATTGAAGTATTGAGAATTTCCAACACACTTTTAAATAAAGATCTTGGGCCATGAAATAAGGCAGAATTATTTACAGGAATAGTGAGAAATACAGTTAGGCATGGAACAGACCTATGGAAGGCTGTACAAAATAAAAAGCTTATAGTTAGTAAAATAAGCCACAGAAATATTCCAGAGAAATACTGTAAGTTCTATCAGGTAAAAAAATTTAAAATATTATGGATAAAACACTACAGAAATATACTGGCAAGAAGCTGGACTAGGTGTTTTCCATGCCTGATTCCCATGAGGTAATTTGCCTCCTGTTAATTATTTGTACCTCTGCAAACAGATTTTCATTCATTGCACATACAATACCACTTGGGTAGTATTTTGCATCATGACCATGTTGCTCAACTATCAGAAAATGTTTTCAGACAAACCAAGCAAATAACAAACACCTGCTTGGCATGCTGACTCTAACGAATAGATTGTAAACTGTATCTAAGAAAGCAGTGTTAACAAACTACCACCTGCTAAAGCATCATTCTAAGACAAAATATCTAGGATAATTCAGTTCAATTATAAACCTGATTGATTTCATCTGCAGGTACATTCAGTCTAAATCAGTACACAAAGAATAGAGTTTACACTTTTGTGAACAGTGGCCTTTCAGTAACTATATTGTTCTACTTTCTGGTGCAGCATCTAAAGTTTCATCAACTTTAAATCAGTTGAATACTTAAGATGCACATTTTATGAGATGTTTAGTAGGCATGGAGGTGTTGGGTTGGCAGTTGGACTAGATGATCTTAGAGGTCTTTTCCAGCCTTAATGATTCTATGATTATATGATTCTATGATTTAACCCAAAATCATTAAAATATGCAAGAAAAACTAAAGTAAGGTTACTGTTGTTAATAAATTCAAACAGGACTGCATTTGCTAGATGTCGGTAAAACAAATTTTATATGGTCTATGCAATAAGTATTATTGTTGGTAGTCAGAAATACCCCTGCTGAAAAGTAAAACCGTTGGATTTGAGGAAAATAAATGCTCCAAAATTTAGTGTTTAAAGTAAACCTGGTTGCATACATTTCAAAATAAAGTTATATCAGATGCTTGCATGCTACTTGCTCCTTGTCTCTCTAATGCAGTATTTTCCTAACATCTCTCTAGTAGAGGTTTCATTTCCGCTCTCTGTATGTAAACAGTTGTGTATATACCGGCAGTAAAAAGGAGAGAAACATCCACCCTCTCTGCCTCCAAAATACAGGTGCCACCCTGAGTCAATTTTTCTGACTTTCATTTATAGCTGTAGAGGGAATACACACCAATTAAAATGGGTCTAACATATACTAGAAAAGCTGACCTTTTCTAGTCTTACTCAACAGATTTGTTCCCTATTTTATCTGAGTCATGTTTGCTCATAACCTGCTAAAAGTGAGATGGTATTATATCTTTATTTTAATTAGTAATGCAGAGATAGTACAACTATGAATATTGACCCACATTTGATTATTGCTCATAAATCATCAACCGAATCTCTCATTAAGGGCCTCTTCCCACCAACATTACCTACCTCATATGAGGTAAAATGAGAAAATCTGTCCCTGAATTTAGTCAGTTATGATAAAAACAGAACTAAAGGACACCATATTTTCAAACTCACTTTAAAACACAGCAGTTCTCCTAACATAGCATTATTTTAGCTTCTAATTGCTAGATCTAATTAGGAAATTAATTTTTTTGTCTCAGTACTAATTTCAGTATTTTTAATTTAGTTCATGTTCTGATTGAAAAAGGAAAATCAAATTATTGGAAAAATTCATAGAGCTATGAAAAGGTTTGAATCCAAAATGACCTAATTCCTGATTGAAAAAGAGAAACAGTCAATTGAATCTCAGTCTCTCCACTGGAAAACTGTGGGGTTTAGTCACCTTACATTTTCTGATAGTTCAATTTTTCACATAAATACTACCACTAAACCTACTTATTGCTCTGCATATTACTGTTCATGAATGAGTATGACATTATGTTTATCACCATATGCAGTTTTCAAAATCTTTCTAGAGGCATTTTTTTGCAGGCTTTTATATACTGACACAGGGGTTGGAAGCTGTACAAGTTCCAGATATGACAGTACCCCCATATACAGCCTACAATGTAAAAAATAACTTCATTCCAAAGCCATTACTTACTAAGTATATGCTCTTAACAATAGTCCAGGCTTACTCATGCTAGAACTGTGATAGCACCTTCTGTACTATTGCTTCCTAGCTGAACTTATACTTGCATTTAAATATACATATATTTCCCCCAAATTTACAGTACTTCTTTTAGCTTGCTGCTCAGGATTCTTCTGTTCAGAAAACAGTAGCTGGTTTTTTAATTAAATATTTTCCTGAATATCCTCAGAGGCAGAGTATCCATTTCAACCTATGCCAAAAAGTGTACAGCAGTTAATCCACTGAATATTTAAGTGCAATCCCATTATCAGCATTTTCAACATTGGTTTCATTTGGAATTTTACACATTGAAAATGCATAAATAAATAATATTTACTTTTCACATATGCAACTGCTGCAATTGCAAATTCTTTCAAGTTACACATACATTTTTTAAAGGTATTTAATTATTTCTACAGTATTCCTACACTTTTTCTAAGAGTTACAGAAATACACAAACTGAAGAGCTTTTTTTTTCTGAGTAATGTAATAATGTATGTATTGATATTCTGAATCAATACCTCAAATTTTTGCCATAAATATGTGTGGTTATATATGCATTTGTGCGTGCATATGCACACTTATACAACACAAATACAGAGGGCCAATTTCTCTTTGGATTCAAGTCCGAGAGCAAGACTCAAGTTTCGCTGGAATCTGTCTTCTAAATACAAGGAGATAGCATAAATGGCTTTGCCTTTTCTCATGCAAGAAAATGTAACCTCAGCAAGATCAGCTTGTAGAAATAGTGTTAGCATGGTGGTCTACAGAGGAAGGGAAATGAAATAGAAGACTATAATGGTGGCCAGTAGTCATCTCCTAGTCTGAGGAAGCATTATATTTTATTTCCTCCTACAGTGGGCATTTACTCAATCACACAATGTGAACACAATTTCAGTTAAAAGCAAATGAAAGAGAGTCATGACAAACTTTTTCATAACTCAGTGTCTTAGGATAATGTCATAAGGCCTGAGTTTAAACCCATTCAAACTAAGGGCCATGACTTGTATTACCTATCTTGCCCTTACCAGCTCAGATGGCTCACACCTGGCATTCAGGCTTTTACAAGCCGGAGCAGGGGCAAGGGGAGGAGCTCATTGCAATGTTCAACCCTATGGTCTGGTCCAAAGGGACCAGGGGTGGAGATTGTAATGGAAATACCTTTAAATTGTTGTAACGCATGATTTGAGTTGCATGTTATAGGAAATATTATAGCTGGAACCACCTGAACCAATGGAGGACAAGCCTTACAAGAAGCTGTGCAAGCGCAGCAGTGACCCGACCTGAGCTGGCTTTGGTGCCCAGTAACTCCATGCAACACACCACCTCTCCTGTCCTGAGTGACCACCATAAGAGATGGAGTCCAAAGTCATGGACTAAAGGAACTCAGTGGACACTTTGTGGACATCTATGGACATTTTATAGACATTTCACAGGGGTGGTCCATAGACTAAGGGAATTATATCTGTGTATTATATCAAAGGATGGGAAGGGTGGTGGGTAATGAGAATGTATTGGATAGTGTGAGACCTGAGCATGACGTAAATGGTGTGGAATAAGGGGTGGAGAATGTGCTGGTTTTGGCTGGGATAGAGTTAATTTTCTTCATAGTAGCTAGTATGGGACTATGTTTTGGATTTGTGCTGAAAACAGTGTTGATAACACAGGGATGTTTTAGTTGTTGCTAAGTAGTGCTTATACTAAATCAAGGACTTTTCAGCTTCCCATGCTCTACCAGGTGCACAAGAAGCTGGGAGGGGGCACAGCTGGGACAGCTGACCCCAACTGACCCAAGGGCTATTCCATATCATATGACATCATGTTCAGCATATAAAGCTGGGGAAGAAGAAGGAAGGGGGGGACATTCGGAGTGATGGCGTTTGTCTTCCCAAGTCACCATTACGCGTGATGGAGCCCTGCTTTCCTGGAGATGGCTGAACACCTGCCTGCCCATGGGAAGTAGTAAATGAATTCCTTGTTTTGCTTTGCTTGTGTGCGCGGTTCTTGCTTTCCCTATTAAAATGTCTTTATCTCAACCCACGAATTTTCTTACTTTTGCTCTTCCAATTCTCTCCCCCATCCCACTGGAGGGGAGTGAGCAAGCGGCTGTGTAGTACTTAATTGCCGAGTAGGGCTAAACCACAACAGTGGATCACAATCTGAGATTTCCTATTTTCCACGTGCATTCTACAGGAAGCATAAGTGACTATACTGAGATTACAAATTTGACTAAATAACATCATGCTTAAAAAGTAGATGCTGTAATTATGATCATAAATCTTCTTTGTGAATCCTGTCCCCATTTTTTAAAATCATTGAGTAAACTATTACATTGCCTCAGCATCAAGTGGCACTAGCCCTTCCCAAGAGCTTTCAGTCTCAACATTCATATGCTGCAGGTATATTCATATTCCCATAATCAAAATAGTGACAATGCTGTCTTTAAAATGAGATTTGCTTCTTTATTTCAATTCATTGATGTAAGTATACAAAGAATTAGTGTAGGCATTCCTTTTATCATAAGTAACACAAAGACAAATGGTTCAATGACGGACAGATTCTGACACAGCAGCTATGCTTTTCAGATTAATCATTATCTCATAAAGCATATGTATAGTATGATTTTATTAATCTTACTGAAGTCAATGATAAAGCACACCCTAATTTCAGTGAAACCAGGATTTCTGCCAGGGAATTCATCACATGAACCTTAAGAGCTGCCTTTTCTGTTACAACACTGTTAAAGAATGAGGCAAATCTAAGTCAAGTTTGTAAAAGACAAGTGAGTATTTGAGGTAGAATGAAAATAAATATATTCAGGCAAAAGAACTTACATAAATAGACTTATTTCTATTGCTTCCATAGGTATTCACAAGAAAATCTCTGTGAATTGTATTGCATTTTAATTTTTGGTTGCAAAAGGAAAAGGGGGTGATGTTTGTATCCACAAGTCAAATGGAGTTCAATTTTCAGTTAAAACTGATTCAATGATGCTGCTATTTCATGAGTTACTACTGTAACAATGACAGAAATATGATTACTGAATGCTACAGGAGTCCCATCACCTTTTAATAATACAGATGTCCTGAGGTAAATGGTTCATCGACATTTCAGCCACATCAGAACCAAACAAAAAACCAAGCTCATGCAAGTCTTCATTCCACCCCTTAATCAAAACATCAAAATTGGTTTCATGTTCAGAATCAAATGCAAAATGCTTTACATTCTGTATTAAAAATCTACCTTACATTTAAAATATGCACACTCTCACACTTAAAAAACAAGGAAATCTAACCTCAGTCACAGTACTTCTGGTATGTGCTGTAATTTCTTCTTCTTGCACATTCTCAGCTGGAACCTACATACATAAAAATCAAATTAGCTCTTCCTAATTTACAGAGCTTGTATACTAGTCATTAAAACTTCCCTTATTCTAGTTTCATTCTAACTTTTATCATTAATTTCATCTTAACTTTTTTCCTTACTTTTAACTTATATTCAGTGGTAATACACAAAGAATGAAATACTAATTCTTTAATTTATGAATCAAAATAAATACGAAATAAGTATTTACATATATATTAAGAAGCAGAAGGTCTGATCTGAAGACCTGACTCAAGTGAAAACTCTTTTTTACTTCAGGGATAGGTATACACTTCAGCAAGGTTTTTGCTTAAGTAAGAGCTGGAGGATTTGGCTTAAAGTGGTAAAATAATGAATTACGCTAATTTCATATTCACAAAGACTCTTATAAATAATTTAGCCAGATCAAAATTACTGTTCATGTATGAAAGTGAATTAGAACAACCATAGGGAACAAAAAGTATCACAATTACAATACTAAAACCATTATAACCTTAATCCACTAAACTGAAAAGGCTAACATTTATCTTATTATAAGATTATTGAGAAAACACTTATTTTAAAGAAGCAAGGCATTAGAATGATGATTTTTGATCTTTTTAAAATTTACAGAAATTTAAACAAACACTGTCTTGGATTTGTGACATCTTCACTAATGAAAACACAGACAACATGTTTTCTGCAGTTTTTTTAGGATTTTAACAAAATTAATTGTCCTTCTTGCTCTTCTGGCACATAGACTAAATATGCTGGGCCACATTCTGTTCATATTTTTAACATGCCATCATGGCAACTTTGACTAGCAGAGGACAATAAGCAGTAGTCTTTGGTCCACTGTCCCAATGCTTAATTTCCCTTTCAGTATTGTAATAAACCTTTATCTGTAAAAGTACCGAAGTTTTACTTTTCAAAGACACATGCAAATGTGTTGGATTTGATAAAAAGGGTTTACACACAAACATTCATCGAACACACTGAGTAAAAAGGATAAGAGGCAGAGAAATAAAAATTAACTAGAAGGCTTTGTTTGAGAAGAACACTGCAATACTTACAGAAAATTACAGGAATCTTATTAATTAAATTAATAAAATAAATATATGGAAACTACTCAACTAAATACATTCCAAGGAAAGTATCATTAAAAGTAAAGATGTAACATTCTAGCAATGCAAAATAGCTCTTCTGAAAGATTGATCTTAATGCATATTGGTTCTCCAAGCAAAGAAAAATATTGATATAGCCCCACAGCTGTTTACCTTGTAATGAAGAAAAATGAGCATCATAATTTTGTATAACAAGTACACTCCAAAAATGAACACGTTTTTACATAAATATTTACCATGCCCTTTTATTCATACTTAACATTCTTTATTTCTTATTTAATTAGTTTCTTTTTTTTCCTCTTTGTCTATTGGTTTTGTTTCCATCTCTGAATTCTCTTAATCTCTCCAGTTCTTTTTCCGTTTGTATCTTCTGTATCTATCCCATGCTTTCCCAAAAGGATCAACTTGCTATACTTCCCTTCTTCCTTATTCTCCCTCTCCTTTTATATTCCCATTCCATTTTCTGGTAACTCAGTCACATCTTTTCCAACTATACCATCAAGCGTAATATACTGCTGTCTAGCCTTGCAGTTATTTCAGCATAGATTACTGTGGTAAAGATCATCTCAAAAAGAACAAGTGGCAAACTAGGTATATGTAAAATGGCAACACATCTCAATCTCAATTGACCTTACACAATAGGTAGTCAAATGGAAAAAGTACGCAGGTTGGAAACAGCTTCATATACACGGAAGACTGAAGGAGGAAACTAAACTATGAAAGATTATAAAGCTGGTGCTGGTTTTAGTTGTAGTAGGCAACTATCTTCTAGATGTTGCTGTGGTTTTTACATTTATGACTTGCAGTTAATTATGGAGCAATTGTGCTTTAATGCTAAAGCCTGTGTGAACTTTCTAGTAAAATCTTCAATGCTGATGCTACTTCACGAGCAGTATCTGTTCTGTGAATAAACAGACGACTTCAACTTTCTGTGCTGTCAATCTGGCACCTTTCACAAGCTTTGAATTCCCTTTAAAATACAAAAATAAAGATTTCACTGTCAGAACAGGTTTGACCTGACAGATGAATTGAGTGAGAGATTTCAGCGAGGGTGATAGTTCATTGCCCTTCAGCAATCTCTGTCTCATCTGTGATGAAACCGAAAGACTCTAGCATATTTAATCAGATGTTTTTGCAAAAAAGAAACATAAAAGCCATCTTTTATCTCAATCTCTTCCCAATATAAATAAAGATAAAATAAAAACTACAGTATCCTGATTAGTACATTTTCCTCTTTTTTCCCCTATTTTTAAAGTATCACCTACTCCATTTCTGACTTATATGCTTTGGCACATATCAATTATAGTATCACTAAGGAGATATTTAAAGCACAAAATAGCTGGGTTTTTTTTTTTTACATTTTTTAAACAATATGGATATAATGATATCAAATCATTAAAAGTTGTTTATTTATTGTAACTATTATAAAAATTACTAAGATGTGAAAATGTACATGCATATAAGGCCCCATTAATTAACCTAAATATCACATTAAATTTAATACAATAAATTAATTTAGTGAATTAATTATCTAACAACTTAACATAATGATCAGGATTTAACAATAGATGAAATAAAAAATTTTCATACGTGGTCTTCTCTATTGGTTTTTTGAACTACATATGTGAAATGTTCCTGTTTATTGTTGTTTTTAATGAGGAGACTCATATGCTTTTAATGATCATTAATATAATTTCTGATTTGCCTGGATAGATTAGAATCAGTTCAGATTTTTTAGTGATAGAAAATGTATATACATCCATTCAGCACAGCACAAAAATTCAGCACAACACATTCCAACCCTGCCAGAAAAGAAGCACAAGAAAACCTAGGTGTTCTCTTGAGCTCACTTCTGAGCGGCAGCCTGGTATACACCATTTTGCTCTTTCTCTACCGTGACATTACCAGTCAAAGACCAAACAAACCAAACAAAAAGTTGTGTGAGCTCACGGGTGAGGGTTCTTGTTTTGATTCTACTATTCTGTCAGAGTACAAAGGAGTAGTGGAATCATAAACCTATCTGGCAGAAACTCAATAACCATGCGAAAACTTCTTAAACCTTTTATTTAATCTGTTTTACCATGGAGTTGTGGGGTCCGTTTAAAATATCTAGCTTATTTTCCTCATGTTCTAGCAAAACAACTTTAAAGACTTACTTCAAGAAAAAGCAGCAAGCAGTTCCATCCCAAGGGCTCTGGCCAACTCATGATCACATTACAGAGAGCAATAAATTTGCTTTGACTTTACCTGATCAATAGGCATCTGTACCAACACATATTTGTTGTCTTGTACTTCTGCTCCTTGAATTTCTTCTCTTGGTTCACTCACTTTAAAGATACTTGATGCTGAAATCTAATGAAAAATTTTGCTTTGAAATTCTAGCATGCTCATCAAGTCCTTTAATAAAACTCATTGTCTTCCTTTATTCTGATCTTTCAACATTACAATATGAAATCGCATTTGAAAAATACCCATCATGGTTTAACCCCAGCCAGCAACTAACCGCTACACAGCCACTCGCTCACTTCCCCCCCCAGCAGGATGAGGGGAAGAGAACTGGAAGGGGAAAAGTGAGAAAATTTGTGGGTTGAGATAAAAACAGTTTAATAATTGAAATAAAATATAATAATAATTATAATAATAATAATAGTAATAATAGTAATAATAATTGTAATGAAAAGGAAAATAGCAAAGAGAGATAAATAAAACCCAAGAAAGATAAGTGATGCAAACGAAAACAATTGCTCACCACCAACCAACCAATGCCCAGCCAGCCCCCGAGCAGCGGCCCCCTTGCCCACCTTCCCCCTAGTTTTATTGCTGAGCACGACGTCCTATGGTATGGAATATCCCTTTGGCCAGTTGGGGTCAGCTGTCCCAGCCGTGTCCCCTCCCAACTCCTTGTGCACCCCCAGCCTCCTCGCTGGTGGGGTGGGGTGAGGAGCAGAAAAGGCCTTGACTCTGTGTAAGCACTGCTCAGCAGTAACTAAAACATCCCTGTGTTATCTACACTGTTTCCAGCAAAAATCCAAAACACAGCCCCATACTAGCTACTATGAAGAAAATTAACTCTGTCCCAGCCAAAACCAGCACAATACCATGTAACAAAGTACTTCACTTGAATGTCTACTTAGAACTGAGTGAATTATTTTCTCAGAATAACCTCCTCACCAAAATAATAGAGCTGACTTTAAAGTATGCATTGAATTTTACCAAAAAAAGTTCAGAATTTGAATACTGTTTATAGGCTTAACTGGAAGGTAGGGCCCTCCCCCTTGCAAAATATAAGATGATTATATAAAGAGAGATATATTTAAATATATACATATATTTGTGGTGGGTTGACCTTGGCTAGCTGCTAGACCCCCACTCAGCCACTCTCTCACTCCCCCTCCTCAACAGGACAGAGGAAGAAAAGAAGATGGAAAAGCTCATGGGTTGAGATAAAGGCAGTTCAGTAAGAAAACCAAAAGCTGCACATGGAAGCAAAGTAAAAAGATTAATTTATTCACTATTTGCCATCAGCAGGCAGACAGCCAGCCAGCTCCTGCAAAGCAGGGCCTCAGTACATGTAGTGGTTGCTTGGGAAGACAGACACCATAACCATGAATGTCTCCACATCTTCTTCCTTCTCCTCTGCTTTTATTGCTGAGCATGACATCATGTCGTATGGAATATCACTTTGGTCACTTTGGGTCAGCTGTCCTGGCTATGTCCCCTCCCAACCTTTTGCGCACCCACAGCCTACTGGCCTTTGCAGGGGTGGAAGGGAGTGTTGGAGAGACAGTCTTGACTTGACAGACTGTTCAAGCACTGCTCAACAATAGCCAAAACATCTGTGTGTTATCAACATTGTTAGCGACAAATGCAAAGCACAGCACCATATGGACTGCTGTGAAGAAAGTTAACTCCATCCCTGCCAGACCCAGTGCAACCTCCACCCCTTATTCCATACCATTTGTGTCATGTTGAAATCCCACATTATCTTACACATCTAAGTATTCTATCTATTCTGTTTCTTATTCCTGAAATCCCCTCTTACCAACACTTAAAACATACACTACATACTTAAACCATCTTTACATCTAACATCCTTAGATGTTAGATTATATAAACATCAAGGTTTATACATCCTTATTAACCACTATCCCCTGTCCTTTAACATATAGATAGATATTATTCCTTCATTCCATGGGCCTTCCCCCAAAAAATGTGCGTAACAGCAGGTGAGGACTTGAGTCCCATATGTCAAAATGATCTCTCAGGACAGGAGAAGCAACATGTTGCATGTCAAGACTAGCATGGATTGGGTCATCACTGCATTTATCTGGTTCCTTGTGAAGCTCATTCTTCATCAGTTCAGGTAGGTCCTGCTGCATTAGTTCCTACAACACATAATTTAAATCATGGATTATTTCCCCCCAGGGTTAAATATCCTTGAGATATACCCTATTCTTCCACATTACCCAACAAGCCTACCCAGGTGCTTGAGCAAAGACAATCCAAGAAATGGGTTTGCCTTTTCCCAAGGGAGGAGCAACTCACACTGCCTTTCCAAGCAACTTTCCAGTGTGCATTATGGGAACCTTATCTCCTCCCACAGTATGTAGAGGCTTTGTTTGGGCAGGATGAGGACAGTTAGCTGATCCTCTGGTGTTAACCAACCAAGTGGCTTCTGGTAAATTCACATACCAGTATTTCCATGCCCCAGCACCCAACACTCTCAGCAATCTGTAGCAGTCCATTACACCGTTCAATCTTTCCGGAGGCTTGCAGGTGATAAGGGATATGATATTGTAAATATTAAAAATTTCCAAACATTCTGAAAACGCATTAATAAGTGGAAGGAGGAAAAGAAGTACTTCAAGAAAAATTGAAATTTGGGAAAATTAAGAATAGCAAAATTATTATTAAATATATTTATGGAACACAAAGTTTATGTTCTCTACCTTCTAATAACATCAGATACTTCTGGTATTCGAAGTGGAGTTGTGCCATACAGTGTGGTACTAGGTATATTCCTTCCATGAATATATTTCTACAAAAAGGAGGTTATATATACTATTTCTGAGATCTATAGAGATCCAACTCTATAGCATATACAGAAAAAATATTTCTAGATTAAAATTTTAGGATTAGAAGAGATTATCCCTGTATCTAAACATTATTTCCTATACAGGTTCATTAAACTGCAGTTAACATTGTCCTAAAAAGAATTCACAGTTCTCCCTTATTCTGCCATCCCAAATACTTGGGTATTTGTGTAAGATGGAGAGTAACTCTGACAGAAAAGACTGAATAATATTCATTCCACAATGCTTTACCTCAGAATGTATTTATATTGCCTTAAGTCATCACCTATATGTTATCTTGGGTTACCTTTAGCAAATGCTGGATCTGAAGTCCTCTCAGGACTTGCCTTCTTGCTTGTTCCATAAAAATCTGTGTTTGATTTTTCATCTGGTATTTTTTCATTTTTAATGGATTTTCCTGGAGGTCTGCTGGAGGATTCCCTGGTGCTTGGCTTTGCTGACTAGTGAAACATAAACAGAGAATGTCAAAATGGAGACTAAACAGTTTTGATATATTGATAATTATGCCAAAATAATTTGTTTCCAGTTGTGAGTATTTAGTGTAACCAATACCAATGTTCAGATTTATTACATCCATAATCTGTTTTACTTTAGTTTCTTAAGTTCTTTTGACTTTGCAAAAGTGAGAAAGCAACTGCAGCTCTTCTGCGTATATTTCTGTTACAGTGTAAAATCAGCAACTGCAGCTAGAATACATGGATTTCATTAGGAAATGTTAGACTATTTTAGTACATTTTAAAAATCTGTAAGGGATCTTTTTACAAAACTACAATGCATGATGTGATCTCAACTGTTCCTACAATTTCAAAGAGCAAGCCATTAACAATTCGTCATCACTCCTCTTAAAATGTAGGTAACATACTGATTACATAGTATTTTTACATGCTATTCAGTTGGAAGTGATCTAGTTTAAAAGGACATCATAGCCAGTATGTTCTCAAATTCTCATTGTGGCCCTACTTCTCTCACCAGCAAGGGGTTATTCTCCTTCTGGGTTCCAGTTCCCACTTCTTGAACGATTTCAGGCCTTGCACAATAGTACGCATCCTGTAAACAATCCTGAATCCTTACATTTTCCTTTTACTGCAAGGCTTGCTGTGACTGGACTTTGATTCATTGTTACGAATTCAGGAGCTGTATCAGGCCAGGATTTGGATTTAATGTCAAGTTTACAAGTATTTTTTAATGTCAAGTTTACAAGGATTACAAGTAGCCAAAGCTTGTGTGACATCATTGCAGTGTTATTTCTAGTATTACGATTAACGCATATGGAACTGTCATAGATATAACATATCTGCCATATTACTAGCAGAAAACAAGAGAGAAAAAAAATTAAGAAAAAGCCAAATGCACAACACAAAAACTGTTGGATATAAAAATCCCATTGAAGGTAAAATATAAACTGATTTTAGACATGAAAATATATTTTTATTTTCATAATGTGATCTTTCACGTGAAGAGAGACATTAAAGAATGTAGCTGTGAATTTAGGCAAGATACAAAAAAGAAGGATTATAATAAAAGCCTATAAAATAATAAGTGGAGTACAGATGGCATTCACCTTAATTCCAGAACAGCAGAATAGCCAATAAAATTACAACATTGATAGAAACAAATGTAAATTTTATTACATGACAGACAGTCTCCATGTAGTTCTTACTGTCGAAACAACGAATATATGTCAGTAACATTTAGAGAACGGTTACATTTATGCACAGTTACATTAACCTATAAACTATAAAATTTATGTGATAAATCCAGCATAGAAATCAAACCTTGACTGACAACATTAAAGGCAAATTCCTTTATAAGTAGTACTGAGCTCCCTCCACAATTACCCAGCTCTAACAAGATGAGGGTAAAACAGTTCTCAGGCTCAAATACTCTATGGCCTTGTCACTGATCACTGAAGTGCATGCTGTAGGTTTGAAACCCATCAAGCTAAGAAAAGATTATGCACTCAGGACTCCCATTTTCCAGGTAAGTCCTTAGACAGCTAAATAGTTTATGAAAATTACTTCTCTATTCCATCTGCACCCCTTTCCCTGTGTTTTCTAAAAGAGAAGAGTCATCCAGTTCCCTGTACCCAGATGGTAACAGGGACACAGACTCTGAAGGAAGTATTAGACCATGAATCTCCATTTCTAAGAAGGGACTATTTAGGTTTCATGTCAGCAGCTAACTCCATGAAAGTAACAATATTTCCAATATACCCCTTTTATTAGCATTCTCTGCTAGCTGGTTTACACAATGCTCATGATGTGTCAGCTATTGTAAGTCCCATTATGCAATGCCCAAAAACTTCCTTACATGTCCTTCTTCAGCAATAGCTGCACTGGTTGCAGTGGATAATCCTTCACTCCAAAAAAGCAATTCTAATAAAACTGTGACAAAAACTAGCTAAGTTAATCGAGCCCACTCTGAATGAAAAAACCCTCAGCCAGTAGAGCTAAGACAGTAACTCATTCGGGAGCACAAAGCAGCAGCAGGAGCAGGCTGGAGGTAGCAGCCTCTTCAGTGGCATTGCTACAGACAGAGAATGACTAATGCTCTGACCTAGGTGTGTGTTCCAGCTTCAAAGCCAGGTCCAGATGTGTTTACTGGCTGTATCCCAGCTCCATGCTACCAGATGATCCAGACACATGTAATCTCAAAAATATATGTACACCTTGCCCTGGTTTCCTTATGAAAGGGGACTGCACACACTCAGTTTAGACGACAACCAGCTGATCAAGATGCACAGCAGATCATCTGTATCCACTATTTAGATGCAGCATCTCAAGTCTAGCTCTTCTCAGTGAGCAAAGAAACTATAACAAGCATTTTTAAATTTAATTCCAATATATGGGCCCCCAAATCTATTTGTTTTCTTGATTTGCATTGTAGTGTCTAAATCTCTGAGTTTGTGCCAAAGTCTTTTCTATAAAACTCATTATATCTGTAGGAAAGCAGCCCAGAAACTTCATCATCAGGGTGTTTTAGTCATGACTTGCTCACAAGCCTAACAAGAAATCTAAAAGAGGAAGAATCACCTTTTCCCCTAGCCTGAAACACTCTCAATGAATGAAATAATAAAATCTTTTTTATCTTCTGAAAATGAATACTAAATCACATACTCTTCTAGTGCAGATCAGACAAGTAATAAATTCAACATGAGAAAACTAAGCAGTATGAGGACTTGGACATGGGGATAAATGTAAAAATAATATGAAAAATACACTCAGTAAGATACTTTCAAGTTTAAAACATATACACATATTTTTATAACTGTCTACATTTTATTTACTTAAAATGCAAATATTTCAATCCACACAATCTGCATTCAAGCATAAATTACAATAGTTCCATTATCTTGCCAATTATTACTGTAACAGTACAATATTCACAATTTTGACAATATCTTTTATATAAAATACCTGAAACATACCATAGCAACATCTTTAAAATGTATATTTAAAACTCATGTTTTAAGTTCCTCTTGCTTTTTTTTTCTTAGGTCTTCTGGAAGATGCTTGTGATTCACCCTATATGCTAAAAGGGAAATAATCAGTAATATGTCAATTTTGAATGAAAAGTATTACAATGAAGGTCCATTCTTTTTCTTTTTTTTTTTAAACAAAAGTAACAATATTAATAAAGTCTTCCTTTCACCCACTGAGCAGTTTCAGCAAGGAGAAAGTATTTATAACACAATAAGAGATTGTATTTAAATGGTAATACTTTTAGATGCACTTCAATGGTTTACTTTCTATACAAACTATTTTCCCCTACAGGTGGAATGCAGTAAGGAACTACTAAGTGATTAGTTTTCAAAGTTAAGAAACAGATATATTAACTGTATCAGAAAGACATTAGCCAAGTAACCATCCTGAAAGCAATGTGTCTTTACAGACTCTTACTGCAACAAAAAATCCCATTAGCTAGTATTTTCTGATTTCCTTAGGAGTCAAAGCAGAAAAAGGATATATTCAGATCATTCATTTGCAAGGTTGAGGCTTTTAATCTTAACTATTGGATACAAGAGAAAATAATGAATTTTGATCTTCAGTGATAACCCTAAATCCTACTCATCACAATCTGAATTATTGCTGAATATTATAAAGTTGACGCAGTTATAAAATTATTATGAGCAGCTGTACAAGATTTGCTTCATTTCTTTCCCAGTACCATAATTTTTTGAGTAAAAGTCCTCCCATAAAACAGCCAGCATAATTTTACCAAAGCAGTGGTAGTAAAATACTGTCAATGTGATTAAACTGTTGTCTTTTACAGTAAAATTTTGAAGAAATCAAAGAAATTTCAATTACATCAGCAGGATGTCTTGTGAAGTACCTAGACACTGCTGTGAAACATTTTCATAAAGTATTTAGACATTGGTAAATGGTGTGAAATCATCAAGTTACTTGATTTAGAGCTGTAAAAGACTTCCAAATGGTAGTCACTTCTGCCTGCCATAAGTCTTGTCCAGATTTATATTCCTTATGTACAAGTAAGAGGCTGAAGTGTTACAGTGCAAATCACCTTGAATTATCAATATTCAATAATTATGTGAATTCATTTCATAGACTCATAAACTAGACATCAGTTTTAAAATAGACTCAACTGATACTTAAGACAGTTGGATAAAAATACTGTTATAATAAAAATCAGATTATTTATGCATTAGTTCTAAAACCAGAGGAATAAAATTAACTTATAAGCAGTTTTAAATCCAACTCTAAGCACTGTAAATCATAATGCATTTTATAGTTATTCAATTCAAGTAAGCACTAACAATAAGTAATGATGTTTATGCAGTCCATTTTTTATACTACAGGTATCTGTGTTTAATTTTATTAGTACTTATATTTTCTGTGGAACTCTCATTCTTCAGGAAGCTGGTTTTGGAACCAGAAGAAGACATGATATTGTAATGGTATCATGAATAGCTCATGGAAGTACATTAAGAAAGATTGGGAAGATACATAAATAAAAGAATATATTTTGTCCTTTTTCCATTAATTTAAGCAGTTCACAAATTTAGAAATTTATTTGTTAGATGATTCATTATTTGCAATATGATCAATTACCATATCAATAACAGAATACTGTAAAAACAAACTTGACTTTCCAAATAAAAAATATTAGCAGACCTAGCAAGAATTATTACTCACAAATGGAAAGTTTAGCAGGCTGAGCAAAAATGCCAAACACATCAAATTAAAAATCCAATCAAACTATAAAGGTAAAACATATGCCAACCACAAAGATATCTGCTCTCAGTAACTGTGAAAGCAGTAACAATATTATGCCAAATCATACTACAGAAGGAATGCAAGACCATGCAGGTAATAAAAATAATTTTGCAAAAGGCAAAAGAGTGTTGCTCTGCATAAAATAAAAAACCTGCCTGAACAAAGCTTTCAAGCAGAAAGGTAGTGGTAAGTTGGAATGTGAGTTCATTGATACATCATAACTGTAAGTCTTAATCTTTTAGAAAAATATAACAGAAGATCTCAATAGGAAATACAACAGCCAAACCAAATAGTTTTGAAGAACCATTAGTCAGCCTGGCCTGAAGGCTCCTCTGTAATGGCCTACCAAAAACACAACTAAGTGGATCCATGTCTGATCCAAGAAATCTAGTGGCTTTATTAGATTCATTTCTGTTTGACTGGTATCACATATTTTTCTTTTTTGGGATTCCATTTGATTTATTTTATTTCAAGGTGCTGAAACCCCAAACTGGATTTATCAGTGTTGGCAGTCCAATGGATGGGTTATCAAAGTAGATCCTCCAGATTGTCTCCAAATCTGTTTTAACTCCTTTCACAAGTGTAGGGTCACCTTTATACTAGATATTCAATACAGATGTGCAATATGACAGCAAAGATAGAACCCAGGGAAATCAGTGTCTTTGACCGTAAAGGCTCTTGAAAAGTTGAGAACATTTCCATTATTTATCTGGGAAGATAAACAAGCTATCCACGGTAGGATTCCAGCTCTGTTCATTTGGACTATCTGTTAAAAATAAGCCAGTTTCCTAAAGATTTTGGTTCATCTACTTTCATGCTATCTCCCAGATGTAAATTTTGTAGTAGTCAGTGCTGGTTTGGTTCCTCTTGGAGGAAAAGTGAGAGGGGGTTGATAATTGTCAGCTGCTGCAGTTAGTTAAGGTTGTTTGTAAATCCTGGTTGATGTAAACAAGTAATTACATTCATGTCTCAGTCTCCCATCCATGATAAACTAACAATTTCTGAAAAATCTGAACCCTTTTGTGTACCTTAAAAAGTTAGTGTTTTAGGAAAAAAAAAGATGATCTTGACAGTTGCACCACAAGTGAATAAGGACAATACCTTCTCAATGAGTATAAAACACTGTTGTCTTCTCTCATCTCACATTAAAAAGCTTTCAAAGGCTAACTTAGTGAGTGTGCCTGTTTCAGACCTACCTCCACCCCAACACTTACAAAGGATGTGTGCCAGACTACTGGAACCACCAATACTGGACCTCTTCATCCACTGTCTCAAAGATGACTGCGTTCACGAAGAATCTACAACAGGTAGATCCTGATGAGGCATTATATTCCATCTTACAGGAATAAGGTGCCTCTCACTCAAACCTGCGTTCTTGTAAAAGGGAATCTCTGTTAGAGATTGCGTCTCTTCCTTTAGAATGCGTCTCTTCAAGCAAAAGATATGTTGCATTCTCAAGATGGTGAAACAAATCTAGGTCATCCTTTATAATTTTCTATTACTTTGTAACTCAGACAGTAATAATAGTAATCACTCAATTTTCACTCCAAGATTGCAAGAGGATTATTCTCTACACATTTCCCTGTTACAAAATCACTGGTCTTACACGACAAAGAGAATCTAGAACAGATAGCTGTTACAGTGGCCTCCATTACCCTTATGAAAGATACCTGCTTTGGAAAATACAGCAAGACTAATCTGTTCAGGAAATTAATCCCTCTATTCACTTTCAATATCAGATGCTCCACTTGGAATACCAGACTCTTATTCTAATTATTAAAATCCAAAGAGGCTCAGCAGTTTTTTTTTAACAGACAGACTAGCGATCTCATGAGAATCATCGAGGAAGAAAAAAGGGACACGTAACAAGTCAAACTGTGTTTTTAGGATGACTTTTTGCCTACAAAGATCTTCACTACTTGACCTCTCTTCCCATCAAGTGGAATGACTAGTGAAAAAGAAAGTGCAATGCCTATCATATCTGTAGGGTCTGAGGCATCACGAAGATCATAGATATGCACATATTTAATCCTAGCATAAGTCACTTTCCAGAATCACATATAAGCAGCAACCAAAAACAGCAGGCAAACAGTTCTGCAAAGGAACTGTAATTACTATTGTATACAAACATGTCTTTATTAGACAAGGAGTGAAACGTTTTACTAGAAGTATCTATCAAGTCAGAACTCCTGAATGAATGGCTGGGCAGAACTTCAAGCTGTCATCTCATGGATATTGACTCACTGTGATTATCGAATCATAGACTAATTTGTCAGAACCTCTGGAGGTCATCTAGTCCAATTCCCTCCTCAAAAAGAGCCAACACAGACCACATGCTCAGGACCCTGTCCAGTTGAGTTTTTAATATCTCCAAGGATAAAAATCCCACAGCCTTCCAGGGAAACCTACTCCAGTGTTTGACTACTCTTATGGTAAAAACATTTCCTAACATCTAATCATATTTTCTCATGTTGCAACTTGTTCTGTTGCCTCTTCTCCTTTCACTGTGCACCTCTGTTAACAATTGGGATCCATCTTCTCTCTTATTAGGTAATTGAATAGCAATGATGTCACCCTTAAGCTTTCTTTTTTTAAGGCCAAACAAACCCAGTTGTCACAGCCTCTTTTTGCACATCATGACCTCCAGCCCCCAAATCATAGTATCATAATAAACTGAGCTATCTCCCCAGTCCTCAGGAAAGGTAATCTGAGCAAGACAATATATTTGCTTACCCATTCTTCGGAAGCACTGTTTGATAATCAGCTACCCTTGACTTTAACCCAAGAACCCAAATGGGAACAAGGGGATTTGTGAAAATCCTGCTTCTTGTCAGTATAACAGCAAAAAAACTCATTTATTACCTATCTTATGACAAATATTAACCATAACAAAATTAGACTAAGGAATGAATGCTAGCAGAGGAACACATTTTTTCAAATGAAAATAATTTATCAGTTTAGGTAGTAAATTATGAAGCTGATACAGCAGTTGAACCAAAAGCTGTAAAAACAGTGAGCTGGTATTAAGTACTTAATAATTGTCTTGTCCTCCAGAAGAAATATATAAAGGTCACTTCCTTACAGAAGACCTAGCATTTGGTTCTCCATCTTACTAGTGTAATCCCCCCCCCCCAAATAATATGAATTGCAAATGAAATGCATTCAGTGGCTGCACAGCAAGACACTGCAAACTGTGGAGGATTGGTTTAGATTTAAATTATGTCAAGAAACTTTTAAGAAAGTGCCTAAGAACAAAAGTGATCTTATTAGTTACAATGTCAATTGTAAAAAATATTCGGTGTATTTTGATGGATTAATTTTCTAGTTTGGCAATACTATTAAATTTCATCCATCAAAAAAAAAGAAATAAGAACTAAACCCTGAAAGAACAAGGAGAAACACTGTTAAAACTAAAAGATAATATTGTCACCAGAACAATTGGTAGAAGCAGGTCCATGAATAAATTTAGGCTGGAAGTCATGTTTTTAACCACTAGATTAATGAAAATCTAGAATTAAAGGAGCAGAGCAAAAAGCAATACATTTTTTCTTAAAATGAAGCTTGATCATTTCACAGAAAGGGTTCCTATGACATGGTTTTATATGACAGTAGAGAACTGGTAACACTTGTCAGCATGAGTCAGCAGCTGAATGTCTTCCCATTTGCTTTGGCTCAGCTGAGAAGCTCAGCCCATTCCTGAAAGTTTATTTTAACACAGAGAAAAGGCAGTATCTCCTGGTGGTTCTGCTCATGCACCCTATCCTATATTACCAATATAACAAATACTTAAGAGAATTATGTACTTAAACACTTAAATAAAATAATTCTTTTGTTAATAAAACATTTTTAATAATAGATACAAAAAGTTAGTACACTGCAATGATCCTTCCAACAGTATTTTCATAAGAGTTTCTGCTTTAGAAAAGATACTTCTTGACTGAAGAATTTCATATGATTGATTAGTTCAATCAAATGTAATTTTTAGAAGTAGTGGTTTGAAGCACTAAAATAATCACACGTTCTTTTGAAGAAAGCCTAGCTGGCCTACATCCGTGCATGACCTTACTAAAGAGTGTCAGATGGTTCATAAATTTTGGAGGAACAAACAAGTTTTTCTCAATAGATATGTCTGCTCAATATACAGAGAATATATAAGAAAGCAACCATAGAATTCTCTGAAACACTATAGTGTATAATATTGGAATTTGCAGATCTGAAGGTGAGTTTCATCAGACTGGGACATAAGTATTTCTCTCTGCTCATAGTATCGTACTGAAAGAATTATGTGACTGAAACTAGATTTAGCACAGGTAAGAAAAATAGGCATTTTGACAGAGGTAAGTTGCTTCACTGTGGCTTCACTCTCTGCCAAATGCCTCTGCCCACAAATTTTCAGGATTATTTCCAAATTCAGGATTCTAAAGAAGTAATATTTGCGTAGTGGTGGACAGAAATATTTTACTTTACCTTCAACTGGACAAAAGATTGAGTATTTTCATTAAAGATCTAGTATTTAAACAATTATCCATGTATCTGGCTAGATCAGTATAATATCTATACACAATAGTTTTTCCACAATCATTCAGAAACCTTGGCTAGAACAGAATATACCAGCTTATCTTTTGCTACACATATTACATCTGTGACTCCCTATTCTGTGATGCATGGCAATTCAATTTGAGACAATTCAAGATGATAATCACTTTCACGTAGGCTAAATTTAACATTACTACTACCCAATTATAGTATTTGTATAAAAATCAAGCAGCTTCAGGAATTGCTAAGAGAACTTCAAAAACAGCAGAAAGCAGATTATTCATTCATCAGCTTCATTTAAGTCCAACATTATACTCAGATACATGAATTAATCAGCATACTTTTTCAGATCAGACAGTGTCTAAATGGTAGTATTACAAGAGGTTGAAAGACAGTTCCATCTCCTAAGTTACCGAACATATGAATATAGAAACTTTCCTGTTTGGTGGTATTGAAATTACCCATCATTAAGAATTGAATAACTTATAAATATAATGCATTCTGATTGCATATTTCTTACTTTAATTAGCTGAAGTTATCACTTAACTGATTTCATTATAGCTAGAACATGCTCACAGTATTGATTACATAACTTCCCTCTGAGGAAATAACCAGGGCCTTCATCAACAAATAAAATACATGTATACTACTCATAAGCCCACTATCAAAACCCAATGACTTAATCCTTTTATGAGTTCTAATACTGTAACACAACTCAAAACTTTTAAAAAAAACCTTAACAATAAACGAACAAAGACCTAAAAAAAGAATGTCATATGGTGACATAATGATGTCTCAAACAATTGCCAAAATATAAACCATTTCTAAGATAACAAAGGTAAAGTACAAAGAAAAAAGTTGCATGCTGACAACCAGAAATATCCTAAATATTTCCTAATGAACAGTCAACTAATTACCATAATATGAGAGCATTACAACAGGCAAAGAATTAAATTTGGTGTTTAACATCCAATCTACATGGTAATTTCCAAGGGTGGCTGCTTTAGGATGTACCTAAACATCCAAATAAATTCTGCAGCATGTAGACTCTTTTGCTGTCCCTGTCATCAACTAGTGAATTTCAATTACAGCTTATAAAAATAAATAATATTCTTTTTCCTGTCACCTGTCTTGGATCTGTGCTTATTTCTTCATATTACAAAATTGCATACCCTAACATCTATTCTTCTGGCACTTAACTTAGGAAAAAAAAAAGAGAAATTACATTAGTCACTTATGCATTACTGAGAGGAAGTTTGATAAGAACATACCAACTGAAAACATCTTTTCCTGCATCAAACCTACACGAAGCCTTTCATGCTCATTAGTTAATTTAAATGAGCAATCAAATTCATGCACTGTCAGTTAATTAGCCATCAAAAATAATAATTGAGGAACTGTGTGAAGTATAAAAATTAAAATGAAGCTGCAAAAATAACAGAGGCTAAAAGGTAAAGTGACATTTTGCCCAATGCAATTTAAACATTTCTGCAATAAGGGTAAAAATTATTGATACTTTCATTTTCTTCATACCATGACCAAAACTCAACATGAAAATAGCAATAGTAAAGGCCTTTTGAAAATGCACAAATACTATCTATCCAATACTTCATATATATTTTCATAAAGTGATCAGTTCAGACTAGTCAACAACAAACAGTAGCAAGACCTCATCATAAGTGCTAATTATAGTAACTTTTAAGACACGGAAACAGTCATTCACCACAAATTAGAAATAATAATGCTTAAAATGGTAACAAAGAAAGAACAGCATGTACATCAAAAGTTAAATTATAATCAAAGGCAGGAACTTTTTAATAAAATTAATGTCACTGTCGTAGTACTTGAGCTGAGAAATAGAAGACAGTATACTAAACACAGGAAAACAATGAAAATCCTAAATTCCATTTCTGCTGTGTTTTCACTCTAAACTTGGAAAGTCTAACATAATACCAACAAAGTTACCAGTGAACTGAGTTTAAATGTTTTGCTTTGCAGCAGGGCCAAGATTCATCTCTGATGATTTTATGTGCCTCAGAAGGTAAATTGCTCTAGTCTTCCTCTGCAGTCAAGAGAGAGAAAACAGGCAACTCCAGAATGGACAATTTATTCCTCACAGTTGCATATTCTCTGTAAGAAAGTAGTTCTGTTAAATGTATTATCCATTCATACAGTACATGCATATTCCCTCTCACCCAAGCCAGAGCCATTTAGTAGTACTGCAACAGTTCTACCACGGATAAGCTACCATCCCACCTCCTCCACACAGTGCCACTCTAGTATTCATTAAAATATGAGTTCAACTTATAGGGGCTGAGTACATATATGAGTACAATTTATATAAGGGCTTCTGGAAGAAGTTCACCTCAGGCATAGCGATCCATATTTCCCAATTAAGGCAAGACTGTCTGAAAATGCACAAATTTTCAACATAAGCTCTTAAACTTCAAGGCAGATAAGCTGATGATATGTGACAGAGATTCATCATCTCCTGACAGAAGGGGAGAGTTGTCTCCTCCTAGTAGTACTGGAAATCATCACTTAAACATTATGATGTAGGGGTGAGGATTCAAGCACATTTTCCAAACCATTCGCATCTCAAAAACTTTGAAGTGTAAATGAGGCTCTACAGTGATTGAGCAATACAGACCAGCACCACAGTCGACACTGCAGGAAGGTAGTAGGGCATATTATATCCTGTAGTCCTGGTGTAATACACGCCTCAAAGACGACTTTTTACAAATGCTAATCAGGCTCTATAACCACTGTAAGGAGGTTCAGATCATATCCAGAATGGAGATTCGCACTAACATCCTGTTTGGTAGGTGTGAAGCTGTGTTTGATATGTATGTACATGCAGCAGAGCATAAAAAGTAACCTGGATGCAAAGGAGAACAAGTTTCAGAGCTGCCAGATAAGCACTTAAAATTGTCTGAGGAGAGACAAATGAAGGAACTGACACCATAAGAAGTTGAAATTATTGTTAGAAAGATAAACTTTCTATATTTCTAGGCAAAAGCTATGTCCAGTTCACCTCAGTGAATTCTGAGATGTGACTTCTATAGACGAGTCCCTATGGACTGAAGATTCCCAAAGCTGTCCAGACTGCTTGAAGCCTGATCACAAGAACCACTTTTACTGACCAAATCCCTAATGGGAAAAGGATAACTTCTATTCTCTGGAGGCATGCAAAAACAGCTGTCATGACCTTTATGAACACTCTTAGTATTACTGATTGGCCTCAAAACAGCAGTTTCTTGGATTACCATGAACCACTTGGATTACTACCTGGTTTGATTCGCCACCTCATTTGATTTGCAGTGTCATGAAGGTCACAATATCTGCTTCATCCAGGGATGTTTGAAGCAGCATTCCTGATTTAAGTAATCCACTTTCTATATATGCCATTTCAAGTTCCATAATTGATCAAACTGTAGGAGTACTACAATGTACCCTGAAAGCCTGTTTGACATCCTAAACTGACACAACAAAGAGAAGCACAGACCTTTCTGAATATGTCCCAACCTTTATATTTCCTGAGGGCAAGGTTGAGACTACTGAGCTCTTTTTGAAGTTGCTGCCACTGTGAGAAACTTCAGGGACAGGTTGGAAACTATGGAAACAGACCCTGACTGAAGGATCTGGGAATGGCTACCCACTGTTAGACTGAAGCTTTAGGAAGAAAGGTTTATTCTAAAATGTCTAGATAATTTGGTAAAGCTATCCAAAATGTGGAAGGCAAGCAGATAATAACAGTACTGAGATGGTCTAATGCTGTCTCAAATGGAGTGCTAATTAACACGCCCTGCTTCCCAACAGCAGGGAAGGTCAGTGTACATGCTGAAATTACCCAGCAAGAGAAGTTCCAAGGAAGATCTCATAATTCTAGCAGACAAATCCCTACAGAAAGAGAAACCAATGGAGAAAGGAAGAAATAATGAAAAACTTACAGACTCTGATTCTCTCTAAAACACATGCTAAGCCTGTATACTCTGTTCTGAAAAAGGGAAATACTCAAAGGACATCTGTACTGGGTCTGGCTGGGATAGAGTTAATTTACTTCATAGCAGCCTGTATGGTGGTATGTTTTAGATTGGTGAGCAAATCAGTGTTGATAACACAACACTGTTTTAGCTATTGCTGAACAGTGCACAGCATCAAGGCCTCCTCTGTTTGTCACCCCAGTGAGTAGGCTGGGGGTGGGCAAGAAACTGGGAGGTGACACAGCCAGGACAGCTGACTCAAACTGACCAAAGGGATATTCCATACCCTATAATGTCATGCTCAGCAAGAAAAGCTGGAAAGGAGTTTTTCCAAGGTAGCAGTTGCTTGGGGACTGGCTGGGCATTGATCTGCTGGTGGCAAGTGTCTGCTTTTGTGCCACTTGGGGTTTTTTTGTTGTTGTTGGGGGGGGGGGGGGTGTGCATATTAAACGGTCTTTATCTCAACCCACAAGTTGTTTTGTGGCTTTCATCTGGCTTTCCAAAGCAGTCAGATTGCAAATGGCAGAGGAAAAACACTCAGTGGCTTGAGAGATAACCTGATAGGAGCAAGCCCTTCTCTCTCCCCCTCCCCCCCCCCCCCATCTTAACGGTCGGATGTGTTTCTCCTTCCATCAGTATTCTCACAGAGAGGGTAGGAGAATGGTTTATAAATACATACATCCTCACTGAAACGGTGTCCCACAACACTGACCTGTGCAGGCAGGCAATCATCTGACGTGCAGGCTCCAAGGCCATAGTTTAATAGAGATGGACTTTCTCTGAAAGGCAACACAAGCATTCAGCAAGATCACATTTCTTACAGGAACCCTGTAGATGTCAAATAATGGTATATCTCTCCCATTGTCTTGAGTTATGGTTGAATGAGCCTTAATTAAAAGAGGGTGTTCTTAGTTAGCTACCCCATAACAACACATCTCACAGTCGATTATTCAGCAACAAACAATCCTTTAGGTCCTTTGGCAACAGATATGTAAAAATGATCTCTTTAAAAGAACTTCTGCCAATATAAAAGGATAAAACAGATCTCCCAACCAGAATACACTAAGCAATTTTAACTGTGAATCTAATCTGTGTGGCTTTGGAAAAAATACAGTCAAATTAGTTTTCAATTTAAGTGAAACTAATACTATCTGCACAAAAACTTAGCACAAGTTCTAAGAGTAACAATTTTCTTTAAATAAAAAAAAAAGAGAGAGAATAACAGTTCAGATGTTAGAGTTTGAACCCTCCTTGGTCTCCTAGATAAAGTAATTGCTATCAAAAACAAACAACAGAAAGAACACATTGCCTCGGGTTTTCCCATTGAGAAAATTAGCACACAATTTAAATCCTATTATGGTACCAGATTTTTTAACTAGGGGAAAAAGTCCTGTAGTATTTGTCATAAGCCTACAAGTTGCAGAATATGAGACTGCACAAAAACTAATGAGGAAGCTGAATAAAATAACTATCAGATGAATTCTGACTAAACTAATAAAAATCTTCAGATCCAATAAGCAATGTAGCATGACAAGCAAACAAGCTAATAACTGTGTGTCATAAGAAAAACTATGAACCTTGACTATTTAGACTGAATGCTGTCATTTGTAAGGATGTATCTAACCATAGAAGATCCATCTTCTTTTAACTCTCAGAGCCATTCAACATCCAAGCCATGATATGAAAAGAACTGAGATTTCAGTTCTGAAACTGGCTCACATGTATTATCCAAATTCCACAACATCACTGTCTTCAAAGGTAAGGCAAGCCACTGTTGATTCTAATGGCTTCTATGTGGACCAATGCGGGATTAAAGAGCTCTTGCATCCTTCTGTTAGGATGCCTTGTGCTTACCTTAACTCCCAAGTCCTCTTTCAGTGTAGACAGTTAAATGGAAAGATCTGACAGAAGCATCATGAGAATAAGCCTCTTGAAAGTCCACAGATGTAAACTAATTTCAAATAAGATGTGGAAAGAAGTCTCAGCAGCAAAGAAATAAAGATGAAAGTTTTACACAACAGAAAACACAGAAAAGCAGCTTGATTCAGTCAACTGACTGAGGGGAACTGAAAGGGAAGTACATGCCATGCCTACTTTATAGTAGCATAAACCCCAGGAGCAGGAGGAATGCTTGGGGTATGTTCAAACTGCATTCTCCACTGCCTGTGTATAAGGAAATCATAGCAAGAAACGTAGATGTACTAAAATTGCCTGCATCTAAGAGGGAATGGTGGATGACTGAGGCAAGTCACTTTGAGGAGATGCCTGGGCTTGACCACAAACTCAACATGAGCCACAGAAAAAAATCACTGTGACCCAGCTGTGATGTTGAGAATAAAAGATGGGAGCTGAGGTTCATAGTCTTCTTTTTTACACTACATGTGTAATTTACGGAGGAGATGGAGAAGAAATGCATCCCCACAGTGGCTGCTGAGTCTAAAAGTTCCAACAATTGCACTTATGTACATTCTCTCAAAAGAGAAATAAATTGTCTGAGACAAATAGAAGATAATATAGCATAAGCTTTGGTGGTTTTTCAGTGTTTCACAAAACTGTGATTCAAAAAACCAAAATGAATATGTTAACATGGTTGTAAAAATCAGATTCCAAACTAAAGAATTAATTTAACAGGAAAGCCTACTCAGTCTGTAAAGCCTTAAACAGCAGGTTCTATGAAAACAAGAAAGAGAGCACCATATTTAAAGAATAAAACATGCTGAATTTATAAAATAGTTTCTACAAATAGGAATGTAAAATTTTCTGTGATAAATAATGTGCTGGTTTGCATTGTGCAGTTCTGAACTCTTGAAATATTGTTATCAATATGGAAGCAGAAAACATATCAACGTCTAAATAAGCATAGGCCCTGAGAGTTATACGGGAAAACAATGTAAAAAAGTTCAGTGTAATGTTATTTTTTATTTGTAGTTTTCAGGAACATTGCTGCTGCCAGATAAACACTTTCAACATATGGATAGATCTGAATGGAACAGTTGCTTAGAAAGACCAAGAAAGAATAATTGAGTCATTTTGAAGTTACGATATTTTTTCTAATCCCTGTAAGATTTTTTTATTGTAAAGGGTTTCTCAAAGAGGAGATTCTGATCTTTTAATAATTAGAGGAGGGATCCTAAACATAAAGGAAAAGGTATTTTATATCTCTGATTTAGATGGAAGATTTCTAAGCATGAAAGAAATAAACTTCCATTAATGTCCTGGGAAATTAAGAGCTTTATCTAAATAGGTAGAACTAATTTGTTTCGTTTTACTTTTTGTTTATCTGGTGATAGACTACAAGCTCACCATGTGACTTACCCTATTTTTTTGTTTACAAACTGAACATGATCAAAACCAAATAATAATTAGTAAAAACAGTTGATTCAAGAAGAAAGCTGGCTGAACTTATATCATCTATTCAAATATAATTTTAAATCCTGTTTCATACTTGAAATATCAGTTAATCTTTTCTTTACTAATTAACACTTGCCCATTTTATTTTGTTGACCCACCCTCTGCAGCTGTGACAATCTCTTCATTGATTTCTATAGCCTTGTACATTAATCATTGCATTAAAGCTGTAGTTTACTAGGACATCCATTTCTTAACATAAAACATGGCCTACAACAATGTCCTGGAAAATCAGACCAACTACTATTAAATAATGTTAAATCTTGATACACAAGGTCATGTCCTCTTGCTCAGTATGATACGATTGCATATGAGTTGAACTCATGGTTCCAGCTGGCTGGGAACATGAACTCAGTTAATGTATGATTGACTACACTGAGGCCACATCCATAGGAAAAAATTAAATATACATTTTAAGGAGTGTTAACTCAGAAGCTTGAAAAAATCCTGCTTTTGAGAATGGGTCATTCTTCATATATTCTATATATAATCAAACAGTGGAACATCATAATCTGATGCATGCTATGTAAGTGATCTATGAATAAAGAGAGTGATACACTGCCAGATTGAGCAATTTTACTGTACTTATTAAATTGTTGATAGTTTCTCTTACCTGTGAACAACTCCTAAATGAAGAGAAATTATTTCATTAATTAGGGCAAGCTTTTCAGAGTAAATCTTAGTATGAGAAAATTTATAGGTGACTTGATCTCTACATTGGGGAAAACACTGCCAAGAGGCAAAGAAGGTATTTTTCTTTAGTAAAGAAAGTAATAAAAACCAAAAAGACAAAACATATTAATTTGAGAAAATTATGTAACCTGCATCATTATTAGTACTGTCACTTAGATTTCAGTAGTTCATTTTAAATCTTAGCCTATTTCATTAAAGTTTGAAAGTCATTCATAAAAATACAGGATCGTATCCTTAATATGCCTGTCTGACATGATAGATGAGTCAATAGTGAAATACATTGTCCTTCAGACTTCAGCTACATTCTCTTCATGTTGTCCAAAGATGTTCTCAAGATTCCTGGCAGAAATAAGGTACAGTTCATTCAAACAGTTGGCAAATCAACTATCTTCTTCATTGCAGTCCACATTAGATGTTGTTCCTTCTCAGTCTTGCAAAGTGACTGTGACCATTTTTTGGCCCGACGCTCACTTTTAGAAAACAGATCAGTTGCTATTGTTTTGTTTACCTTGACTTTACAAAAGCTTCCAACATTGTCTCCCATACGAAGGCTTTCAACATGGTCTCCCATAACATCCTCATTGACAACTTGAAGAAGCACAGACTAGGTAAGTGGACAGGCAGCTTGGCTGAACTGTCGGGCTTAAGGGTTGTGGCCAGTGGCACAACGACCAGCCGGAGGCCAGTCACTAGTGCTGGACCAACCCCGGGTATCGATACTGAAACCAGTACTGTTTAACTTCTTCATTAATGACAATGGGACAGAGCACACACTCAGTAACTTTGCAGACAGTGCAGAGTTGGCCAGAGTGGTGGATAACGCCCAATGGGTCTGCTGCCATTCAGAGGGGACCTTCACAGGCTGGAGAAGTGGGGCAACAGGAACCTCAGGAAGTTCAACAAACGGAAATGCTAAGTCCTGCACCTGGGGAGGAACAGTCCCATCCACCAGCACAGGCTGCAGGACAATCAGGTTGGAAAGCACCTTTGCAGAAAAGGCCCTGGTGCTTCTGGCTGAACATGAGCCAAAAAGGTGCCCTCATGGCAAAGAAGAGCAGCAGCCTCTTGTGCTGCAGTAGGCAAGGCATTGCCAGCAGGTCAAGGGAGGTGATCCTTCCTCTCTAACTCAGCACTGCTGACACCATATCTGAGTGTGGTGTCCAGTTCTGGGCTCCTCAGTACAACAGACATGGGCATACTGGAGCAAGGCCAGCAAAGGGCCACAAAGATGAGGAAGACATTGGATCATATATGTGATTACAAGGAGAAGCCAAGAGAACTATTCAGTTTGGAGAAGTGAAGGCTCAGGGGGATCTTATCAATGTGTATAAATTCCTGACGGAGGGAGTAAAGTAAACAGACATTTTGCAGTGGTATCTAGTCACAGGACAATGGGTGCAAACTGAAAGACAGGAAATTCCACTTAAGCATAAGAAAAAACCTTTTTTACAGTGAAGGTGGTCAAACACTGGAACTGGCTGCCCAGACAGATTGCAGAGTCTCTCCATCCTAGGAGAAACTCAGAACCTGACTGGGTATGGTGCTAAGCAACACGTTCTAGTTGATCCTTCTGTGAGTAGGGGTTTGGACTGGATGACCTCCAGAGGTCCTGTCCAATCTCAACAATTCCATGATTCTATGTGATTTTGTATCAATGGCAGTTTCTCTAAACCCATGTCTTGTTTTCCAATTTTTCATTTTCCTTATTCTCTTATTTCTTCTTTCTTTCCCTTTCAACATAAACTCTTCTCCTAAATCCAGATTCCACTAAATCAACAGAAAAATAGATTGTTTTCATCTTCTGTGTTGAATACTACAATCTCCTTTCCAGCAATTATATTTTCTCATTAAAAAAAAAAAAAAATTGGTAAAGCCACCTTCCTCAGCCCCTAGCATTACACATCCTTTTTCCTTGGAACTCCTCACTTCTTCCCATTACTCCACAAGTTTAAGTTTATTTTATACCTTCTGCAGGTTATCCATAACTCACAACCTGTTCAAACATTAAAATATTTCCCTTTCCTACGTCACTAATGACACCAATCATAATATTTAATTTTCACTTGTTTTTCATTTATTTTCACTCATTAAATCTTTTCTCTTTTTTGATATTGCATCTCAACTGAAAATTCCTTGCAGTTTCACCTATTACAGTCTTACCAATAAATAATTTCCTTATAACCTTTTCTATTTTGAAACAAGTGACACAACAAACTTACATGTTTACATTACATATAAACATTTTCAGCTACTTTGTAGTACTTATAATTGTTATCAAAAGTTCAGTCTTATACCCAGTCTCTCACCCAAAACAATGATGAAGCTTAGAACCTGATCCAATCCATAAGAAAGCATGTAAAAAACAACTGACCTTCTGCTATGAGTCCAGTATTTTGTAAGCAGGTTGCCTTGTCTTGTAACATAAAAAAGGGATTGCACAGAAGGCAGCATTTACAAATTTATAGCTGAAAAAAAAAATTGTTTTAAAAGGGATTTTGCAATCCAGGCTTAAATCAGCTATTCCACACTGACAGTGGTGCAAACCTGCTCTGAAATGCTTTAGAAAGTATCTTCTGTATCTTCTTCCACAACAAAACAACTTTTAGTAGATCATTTATATATATCAAACAGGAATCTGAAGCTGCTTCTGTGTAACATAAGGGATTTAACATAATTTAGACAGCATAAAAATTAATTAATTATTAATTTAGCAATTCTTTATGCAGCTAGGATTTAAATGCTCAATATTGAACAGCTTTCTTCTTTACTTTTTTTTTTTAAATGTGTAATATAATAATATACTTTGTTGTTTCAAGACCAAGACAACATATTTTAATCACCTGTTTAGCTTGTAAGTGGCATAATGCAACTTCCTATATAGGTAAGAATACTATGGCAAGCAAAATGCTTTCCAGCAACATGTATCCATTTTTTTTAAGCTTAAAAAAAAAAAAAAAAAAGGCCTGGGCAAGTCCTAGCACAGTGTGTCAAATTTCAGCCAAGAGCAAATATTTATGTCTGCATGCCACTTTAAAACATCTTGAAGTAATAAAGGTTGCGTTCAGAAGAAGTTTGGGGCCATCTAGTGGAACTTTCAGTAAAATCACGTAAAGCCTGGAGATGATGTACATTAGGCAAGCATTCCGCTTGCCAGAAAAGGGGGAGCCATTCTTCATTTTTAGCTGGTTTTCCCTCTAATGTACCATGTAAGTTGACACAACTTTTGCTGGTCAAGTTTAAGAAAAAAATAGCTATCCAAAGAACTCACTGTTAATGCAAAATACAAAACGGCAGAATGATCCTCTGAGGGTTGATTTAGAAACTTCATCCCTAGAAACACATAAATCCAGGGTAAAAAAGGAAAATATATTGTATAGTGTAAGGCATGGCAGCCACAGGAGTTAACTACATGACCTACAGAATCTTCTTCATCTCTAAATTCTGTTATTTTAATTTGCCAATGGAAGATATACAGTGTTCAAGAATTATTCAAATAACCACACACTTCCTTTCCTTGAAGAAGCAATTCAGATCATATGCCACAGATATTCTTCAATTTACATTTTTAACCTTAGCTCTTGATTTTGACATTGGGATCATATGTGATTGCTTCATTACAGAAAAATTAAATCAACATTAAATTAAATTAACATTAAATCAACATTAAAAATTAAATCAACATTTCAACATTAGCCTGATAGCAACATTTCCTACATCGCATCTGCACTCTGAGAATTACCTTAGCTTTGTATTTATTTTTGGGTGCAATTTAAAGGTTATTGGCTT
The DNA here is from genome assembly GCF_035582795.1 of Mycteria americana. NCBI lineage: Eukaryota > Metazoa > Chordata > Aves > Ciconiiformes > Ciconiidae > Mycteria > Mycteria americana. The sequence continues at coordinate 20,417,657 of NC_134367.1, forward strand.
TAATGTGCAAACCTTTCTATAGGATTTATCATGATTATTTTGAAGATCTCCACAATACAGTTCCAGGTAAGATCATACGAAGCTTTGGGGTTAACGCTCTACTTTTATATACAGAGAGAATACGCACCATTGCCAGTGTTGTCTTCAAGTACAGAACTAATTCTACAGTTATAAGAGTCTAAGTCTACTAATTTTCAGTTAACGATGAGAACATATTTGTTTTTCCTGAGCTTCTCCCATAACAGACAAGTTTTTCCGTGGAGATAGTAGAAAAGGTCATGTAAAAACCGTTTAATTAAAGGATGACCTCACAAAATCTGCAGAGCCTTTTGATCTCTCTGGTTTTGTAACTTGTTAGAATTATCTACATGTACACACTGTCACAAAATAGTTTGATTAGGAGTTAGGTTGAAATCAAATTAAAACTTAGATAATCAACTTTTATAAACTTCTACAAGTAGCCCTTTCTCTAGTTATACCACTTTGAATGCTCATCACTGTAAATAATAGCTTCTCCATTAAAGTCGTCTTAGCATGAAGCATGGAGAAACAAGGTATTATTATCTTTTCTGCTTCAAATCCAACACTTGACTCCCCTATTCTTGCACAGTTGAACTGTTATGGTCTTGCTGTGTGGGAGGCATCACAACTCCAAAGAAGGTGACTTTGCTTGAATTTTGTTATATACACATTACTTGAGCAATGGAACTTGTTGGTAAGAACTGTAACCATAGTACACCCTTTCATATGCCCAGGCAGGGTGAACAAAGGCACATGGAAGATAAATGTAAATTACTATTCTGTTTTATTATAGAAAGTTTATGGAATATAAGATAGAAATCTATAGGAAATCAGGCTTCATTAGCAGTTCAGAGAATTAATTGCTCAAATTCTCCATTCATAACACTCCACTGTTTCAGAAATCTCTGTGATGCTTTGTGATTCTGAGATTTTTTTCTAAATAACCCTTGGATTAAGTGTCATTTTACCATATTATCTATGATGTATACACATTATATCATATAACTTTTCCAAATATTATATAAGGTTTTTTTCTTTATATTTCACTAGCATAAAACAATTATGCATTGCAATATATTGTCACTCTCAACTTATTTCCTTCCTTAAGAATGCTTTGGAACAATTAGGCCTACTGTCATACCATACACATTTAATTTAAATTCATAGTACCTAAATCAAGATAGAAATTGACCATTTCAAATCACACCTGGTTAACCACAGTTTCACTACAAACATTCAGCTTTTAACTGAACATAGACATTTGGGAGTTTGTATACACTGTTAGAGTAGAAAACTTAAAACCAAATGTAAATGTCTCATAACACTGTTACTTGATATTACATGACTTATTATAGATAAATTGCCATCTGGAAGGCACATGGATAGGACTATGAATTATTGGTTTAATCTACAGAAAAAATACATCATTAGCTGATGCAAGATGTTTAAAATATTTTCTTCTCAGAAGCATTCCTTAAATATAAACACTAGTCCCAGTTTCAAATACTATCTTTGTTCAGTACAATATGTTACTTGTCAGTATTTTGGAAAATCTGTCATACTTGAGGAATCCCAAGGTTTTCACTGTTTCATGTCTTCTATCCTCAAAAACCTGTGTCATGTTCATTCACCATTTGTCCAAAAGACTTTTCTGTTCTGAAGCAGCTGACACAATTTAATCAACCAGAGAAGTCGCTGTCAAATGGCCTGATAAGCTCTCTCTCCTGAGAAAATAAGCTGCCACCACAGCATTTCCAACACTTGCTAAGCCAAGAAGTGAAAAATTGAGACTTGGAATCAAAGAGGATTTCCCACACAGGATTCCAAACCAGAATAAACAGGAAAATATTTATAGTAAGTAGGCCAGTAACTCTAAAACCTGCTTTCCCCACCTACTGAAAAAGACATTGCTGGCAACATTTTGCTTTAGTTTATGCTATATAAGGCCCTGTTATCATTAACGATACTGCAGTGATTGTAATCTTTTCTGTAACTTCAATCTATTCATCCAAATGAATTCATGTTTGGTGATAGGGACCCAGTAGGAATAAAGATTTGCTGCTATGTAATGGGAAAGGTAGGAAAACATAAATCTCTCCAGCATAAAATCTGTCCTTAGATGCAAAAGCGGCAAGTGTTATGTGAGAAAAAGGAAGGTGTGAAGAATCAGTGAGACAGAGATCTCCACTGATGGGATTCTATCAGCAAATGTATATGGCAAGGAATTGGTTAGACATAAAAATCTACAATCTCTCTTTCAACGTTCATATTGTCTTTAGCCTTGAGTCAGCCTCACTAGCTGTATCTGTACCAATATGATAAAAAGGTCCAGGGACTGGACTGCACAAAGCACAGAATGTCTCGTATCCCTGCCTAAACACTCTTCACAGGATATTCTATCCTCCCCATAGGGAATGTTAACCTCAAAACAAGGACACTGTTTGAAAGAGTGCCAACTGACATTTGCCAAAAATGTGTCAGGGACTACACTAACAAATTGGAAATTTTATTCTATCACTTGCCAGTCCTCAGGACCATGTCCTGGCCCTGTCCATATTAGTATGAAGGTGGCCACTGAGTGCTGTTACAGTTCTAGATGGAGTGTACGTTAACTACTGTTGGCAATGATGCAATTTTGGTTTTCATTTTAGTCCTCTAATTTCCATTACAGCTACCATTTTTCTAGCTTTAAAGAATATTTGTGGAGTACAACAAAGCTCTTAAACTGGCCAAATATTGCAGGACAATTTATCACAAAATCCTGGTCCCACAGGCATCCACACAGGGACTTGCCACATTTACGCTAGTGTACAAAACAGTGACAATACCTGTTCCCCAGCCCCAAAACCATGCAGCGTCATCTGTCTACTCCATAATATCAAGCTTACTTATTCTCCAACACAGTGTTCATGCCTATTGAGAATGGTCTCTGGTCCATCCTAACTTCCAGACTATGACTGGGAATCGGGGTATGAGCTGGCACAAGCCAAAAACATGTCACAGTACAGATAATTGAGTTCCAGAATACCCAAACATATTCTAGGAGACTGTTTAATGTATTAATAAAGATGCAGCCAAAGGGAAACATGCTCTGGCACTGCGTAGTATAGCTATTGCCTAGAGATCTCTTTCTGCCCATGTTCCTGGTATCATTTCAATAGAAGACAAGGTACAAGAAGGGGAGAATAATAAACACCTAGGTCTCATCATGACATACAGACAGGACACAGCTGGAGTGACCACCCCAGCCCAAGAACTGGTTTTCCCAGATACTTAAGTCATCCACTCTATATTAGATCTGGTCTCTGCCTTTCAGTCTATATGCATGAACAAACAGAATTTGGCTCTAAATATGATTTCATAGGGAGAAAATAATAAAATACAGCAAAAATGTCACTTCCAGAGTGATATTTTGTAAATCCTCTCTATTGACAAAGCACTCTTATAAGGTACATCACAAACAGCTGTACAAAGAGAAACACTACTGTTCAAATTAGATCCAGATGTTTGTTTCACTAAAATAGCTTTGATAATGCAGATCTAAGAATATAAGTTTGCTGGTAGTTTTTTTATTCACAGTAGTTAAAATGTTGATTTAAGTAGGTTTTACTATGGCATTTTACAAACTTGTAGTTTAGTAATTTATATCAAGTATTGTCCTGGTTTGGGCCACAACAAGTATATATCAAGGCAATAACCAAAATTTCAAGAAATATATTTCTTACATAAAAGTTGCTTGGGATTAACTTCTTTATTTATTTATTTATTCTCAGTAAGAATGGTACAGATTCAGTGAAGCCAGCAGCGTAGCCCAGTTAATTTTCACTATATTTTACTATGAAAGCAATAGCAGAGGCAGAAAATAACTACTGTAAATCTCTCTTTCAAATCAAAATCCAATTATAATTCAAAACGTAGAAATTTATCAAAGGCCTTTCCCATTTAACTGTTACGAATCCAATCCTGGTTGCCTTCAGTGCCATATGAGAGAATGCAAAGATACCGTCCAGAATGATAATGACAAGCTCTGACTGGCTAAGCATGCCCGAAGAAACTCTGTATGGCATGCAATCTATATCACATTGAGTGAGACTACACTGTACAGCATATAGCAACACTGGACTCAAAATCAAATATTCAGTGAGACAGGACATATATCCAGTCATTTGGACTCTGCCTTCTCTGCAGAGGGAGAAGGCTGGACAAAGTAGAGATTGGACTCATTGCATATATGAAACAGACTTACTCTGCATATGCACACAGTATTCAGGGCTTCCTGCAGTCTTAAAATAGCCCACCATTTGTTTTACTTAAATTCTAACAAAAGCAATTTGAACCACTCGGGACCTATTTGGAGGATTCAAATGGGACTTCAGTAGGGCACAGCCTTCCATTTTGTCTGTTATGTTTCAGGCAATAGCAGGCTACCATAATGATAAATACAGCAGAGATGTGGCGATGCAAATGTACATGCTGCAGGTCAAACTGCCAAAAATGGCTAAGAAAGGATATACAGTTTAATATCGCTTTATCTGTATCAGTACTGCCTCAAAAACTCCCTATGGTAGATGGATTATGTACAACTAAAACGCATTCTGTTTGCAAAATAAGCAGTTAGAAAAATGGGCTATACATATTCTGTGCGACCAAGCCTTACTAGATTTAGGTTTACGATCTATGGTATTTACATTCTAATTTTGAATGTTTCTCATCCTCTGTAGCAGTTCAAATCCAAATAAGCTAACTTAACACCTGTGTGATCTAGGTCAGCCTCTTTGACTTCACAGTGGGGCATAAAAATGGGAGGGCCTTACTTATCTGGCATCAGTTTCAGCTGAGAGATGAAAAGCATCAGAGATCAGATAAGAAAGAAAAATTTTTTTTTACAGTGAGGGTGGTCAAACACTGGAACTGGTTGCCCAGACAGATTGCAGAGTCTCCATCCTTGGAGACATTCAGAACCTGACTGGATATGGCACCGAGCAACCTGCCCTAGTTGACTCCACTGTGAGGAGGGGTTTTGACCAGATGAGCTCCAGAGGTCCCCTCCAGTCTCAATAATTCTGTGACTCTGTGATTAATCACTAAATGTCATCTATGGGTTACACTGTGAGAACTTCTACTTGTGCAGTCTACACCAAAGCATGCAGAAGACTAATTACTCTTAATTCCTAAAAATATGGAAAATAATTTAGTTATTGCCAGTAAAGTGATGTTTAAATAGTGATGTTCACAGTATGGACAAAGGAAAGTTAAGACGAACTTCAAGAGTAACATTATCTTTGTATCCAAATTTTTACAAAATGAATCTCAGGTAAGCTGATATTATTATCACATCATATTCTTCCCTGCAATAGCATATTTTAAGTGTTAAACATAAATTATACAAGCATAAAGTAATGAATGGGTATTTTTTCATAGTAATTTAAGCAGGCAGTATTCATAATTAAACACTTAGCATCATTTCTTTCCTTTTCCCCTCAGGCTTTTTAATTCCTATTTTGATGTAACTGTAGAGGAAGAAAGACACAGTAGATAAAACTTGTTCATTTGTATCCAAATGGAATAGACAATCTAAAAATACTTTGGCCTCACTGTGAAATCACAGAATCACAGAATCGTATAGGTTGGAAAAGACCTTTAAGATCATCGAGTCCAACCGTAAACCTAACACTACCAAGACCACCACTACACCATGTCCCTAAGCACCTCATCCACAACGTCTTTTAAATACCTCCAGGGATGGCGACTCAACCACTTCCCTGGGCAGCCTGTTCCAAGGCTTGATAACCCTTTCAGTGAATTAAAATTTCCTAATATCCAGTCTAAACCTTCCCTGGCGCAACTTGAGGCCATTTCCTCTTGTCCTATCACTTGTTACTTGGGAGAAGAGGCCGACCCCCACCTCTCTACAACCTCCTTTCAGGTACTTGTAGAGAGCGATAAGGTCTCCCCTCAGCCTCCTTTTCTCCAGGCTAAACAATCCCAGCTCCCTCAGCTGCTCCTCATAAGACTTCTGCTCTAGACCCTTCACCAGCTTCGTTGCCCTTCTCTGGACTCGCTCCAGCACCTCAATGTCTCTCTTGTAGTGGGGGGCCCAAAACTGAACACAGTATTCGAGGTGCAGCAAATCCTTAACTAAGGATTAAAATCCTTAACTTAAGGATTAAATCCTTAACAAAGGATTAAGAGAGACCTAAGAAAGGACATGGGTACCATCACTTCAACTTACTAGAACTGGAAACTAAATGTTATGCACTGCCACCACCGCAGAATCCAAAATCCTCTCAGGCACAGGGCTCCCTGTGTTTGGAGGCTTTAAGACACTTTAAAGGGGCTACTCAGAAATCCCACTCTTTGGCCAGGAATTGCCTGCAGATAGCCAGCAAGAGATACTAGCCACATGTAACTGTACGAAATACAGTTACACAAAATAATTTACTGAGATAAGGAGAGAGAATGCCCTCTATCAGCTCTCAGTCCTGAATTCAGAACTATCCCTGAAGAAGCTACAGTCTTCTCATGACTGTAGCTATTGATGGCACCACCCATCTCCAACACAACAGCCTAATGACCAACATACTTGTACAGAATCACTGTGGTTTAAGTTCTGGCCTACAAGTTATTTTTGTGATGCCTGCTCTGATATATTGTATTTGTATGTATATGTAAGTATATAGATAGGGAGTTTCATGGCTGGATTTACTCCACAGTCCCAGTACAGATTTCTGTAAGTTGTCAGTTAATATCTGAATTTTGAAATGGTTTTGGCTGTCTAAACAGGCTGATCCCTGGAGATACTATATATATCACAGTAGACAGGCACCGTTATGTACATGCCAGTGACATTTCTAAATCCACAGTTCAGACATCAACAAGCTCTCTGCCAAAAAAAAAAAAAGCATCATACTTTATTTCTGCAGTTTTCTTTTTCAATGAAATCTGACCAAAATTTCTGTGCAATCTTCAGTGTCACAGCACAGCTAAGCAACTGCTCATGCTGGATAGCTAAACTAGTTAAACTAATTTTGTTCAAGTTGAGATCTGCCAACTATCTATTCTTGTTCATGCAAACAAGGAATTCCTTAATTTCACAGGGAAGTGATTGATTCCTCAATACAGCTTAACTGCAGGTTAAAATTTTGCAACTTTCAGATCCACTGGAAATGCCAAAAACTAGGACAGCACTGCCAAAAATTGTGCCAGCAAAAATAAGACAAGCACAAAAATCAGATGGAGCATGAGGAGATAGAGAAAAAAAACTGTCTTGGTTGCTAACGTGGGGTTATCAAAGCAGCTACATAAGTCCGAGGGAGGGCCATAGTTAAGGATTCCTTACAGCCTAGAAGCCAGAGACACCAGCCTCTGGTGTTTAAGGCTAAGGCTAATTTGTCTAAGCCATCCCCCCTCTACATCTCTGCATCTGTGCTGCTACTGGCAATACTGATGTGTGAAGAGAACTTCAGAATTTTCAAGAAACTATGTGCATCAACTTCCATTAAGAACAAAACATATGAATCTAAGTCTCATTCAAAATACAGGGAGAAATAGTTTTTAACTATCTCCCCTCAGTCATTTTGATACAGTAACACAAAACTTCTCATTCCTGGCTATTCCTGCGGGAACTCATACAAAAATCTCTTTTCTAAATACTGTATAAACTGTGTAAGCACAAAAAAAAAAAAATTGCTCACAAATGTTGATAAAAAATACACAACAGAAAGCACAAATGTGGTTTATCAGTCATTCAGTATTTGAATTCAAATGACTGAATCCTGTTATGCAGCAGTCCATTAGGTCTAGCACTGTCCAAAAAAAAGGGGAAAAAAAGCCACTGGGTGTTTTTGTTGCTCCAGTTTCCCCAAAGGGCAGTAACAGCAATGCATGCATGAAGCTGACGAAGCTCTTGATTATGTCTACTGTACTCCAAGGCTCTTCAGACCAACAGTAAAACTGAATAAATCTTACTGGTTTTTAACTAGCTTCTCTCTTGACAAAACATAATAGAGACTGTAGTTGTCTGTACATTTGGGAAGTTTATTCATTATTTGCAAAGAATTTCAGGACAAAACATTTAACATCCTAAAAGCTCAATGATCTCTCTTGCTAAAATGTACTGTCCACTGTGAGCACCATCACTCTCACTGGTAAAAAAATCAAAATTTTATTTTGCTGCTACTGACAGTCCCAATGTTGCCTTCTCAGAGCAGGAACAGCTAAACTTAGTTAGAGTGTTCCATATGAGAGCAGACAATTTTAAAATCAGCACTGAAAAGCTTTGCAGGGTGACAGAATAATTACAGTATTAAAGAAAGAAAAAAGCTTTGATCGGCACTATTTCCCAGAGGAGCACCTTGGCTGAATAAAGCTTACGTATCTTCTTTAGTAACCAGTTTGACTTTTCACTGCAAAGTGTGGTAGGGAAGTGTATTTTCACACCTATTTTTCTCCACTATCCCTTTTCCATTTTCAAGCACATTTTGGCTGATACACAGTAATTTGCTATGATAAAATCCTGGTAATGCTAAGGCAGTTTATAACCACACAGGCAGCAGGCAATGCAGGCCAGGGCAGCCCTTTCCCTCTGTGGGTGACACTTGAGCCCACATCGCCTGAGACAGGTTAAACTGCAGAGGAAGCTCTCTGGGATGGTGATGAAGGCCTGGAAAGCACAGCCTCTGGCAGGTTTCGTAAAGGTTTTCTCCCCCTCCTCGCCAAGCAGCGCGGTGGCCCCTCACCATCCTGCTGAGCCCGGGGTGTGGACCATGCAGCCCCCCAGCCTCCCCTTGGGAGTCTGGGGCAACTGGGAGCCAGAAAATGGCTTCCTACCTCCTCCCACCCAGCCGCTGAGCGCACGCACTGGGCCGAGGGAGGCCCTGGGTGCAATGCCTGAGGGGGAGCCTGGCCCGACCCACCCTGAAGCAGTAAGGGTGGCAAAAGGAGGGGTGGAAAGGAAAAATACTAAAAACAAACTTTAAAATTGCAGCAGGCTTTGAAACTGAGTCATTTCAGTGTGAAATGTTATTCGCATAACTTGGTCATTTCATGTTGCGTGCTGCAGACTTGTTTCCAGGCTGGTGTGGGCTGTGCCAGGGTGAGATTTACAAAGGTGGTGGGAGTGTTAAAACTTCCTGGGGTTAAATGTTAAATGTCCCAAGTAGTATCAGGAAGGGGAGACCATGGATGTGGGGTGGATGTTACAGACTGCTTCCCAGCTAACAGAAAATAAGCAGCTTTTAAAATCGGTAAGACCTACCTGAAATACAAGGCTTTTGTTTCTTTGCATGAGTCATTCCTTTCTCCTAGTTCATGGTTTTGTTTTGGTTTTTTTCTCTATTAGATGCTGAGGTGTTTATCGAGCACTGAGGAGGGCAGCCAGCTTCCCAGAGCTGCAGAGACTGTGAAGAAGCGGAGCAGCTCAGCTGGGGCTCATGCGGAGGAGCCTTCCCCTTCCCAGACATTTGCCCCAAGTTTAGAATGTCAGTCTTGATGGGCTCCTTATTTCACCTAGGTTTTCTTGACAGTGTTACTCCTTTCCAGTAGGAAAGACATCACAGAAAAGGGTACTAAGGACTAAAAGTCCTTACATGAAAGACAATCTCTAAAAAAAGCCATTTGGACTAGTAAAACTAACAATGACTCACGAAGTTTGCCCTTACACAGACAAAAAAAGTGATTCTTATTTTACAATCAGTGAAGAAGGGTCTGGTTAAATAGAAACATGGAAAATGGAAACGCAGATAAACGAAAAACCACTTTTTTATAATAGCATTACACACGGCCTCATAGCCCCAAATTGTAGTGTGAACCAGAAAGGAACAGAAGATCAGCTACGAAGACCAGGTCATTTCTAACATGAGATACTAGGTATATTTGAATAATGGTAAGGAGGAAAAGTCCTGGTTAAAATGCTAATCTGGCTCTGGAGATGTGGATCAAACTAGGTAAGAGAACAGTATTACTCAGGATTAATTTTTAAATGTATGAAATGGCCAGTTCTTCAGTGATAGTTATTTTTTTACAAAATCTCCATGTAATAGACAATTCATAATACACCTTTAGTGGTGACAATCTTTGTAGCCTAGTGCTATTTAAAATGCAAGTCTGGAAAACACACTGTTGTATGTTATGTTGCATTTTACAGCAAAATAAGAGAGTGCCATTTTAAAAAGAGATGCCAGTTCAAAATAGTGTAAATGCAATAAAGAACTTGCATTCCGTAGTTATCAATAGACTAAAGAAGTGACACTGCATCACATCTGAATGGTCAAAACAGAAAATTACATAGTAACATTTATATGAAGGTCTGTCTGAGGTATTACCTCTTTTGGGGGAAAAAAAATCTTAGCTAATTCTTTTAAAGCAGTTGTTTGTTTTTATATTTGCTGACAAATCTTTCTGCATGCACAAAAGACTCCTTGGCAGTGAAACCAGAGTAGATCTGCCAGGCAAAATGCAGATCTCAGAGGGAGACATGGAAAAAAATTGTTGAAGGAAAACCACAGTGATACATGACACCTACATGGCAAGGATTTTGTTCAAGCTGTTAGCATATCAGCTATCAGAAAAGAGAAGGTATGGAGGCAGATAGGCAGATTAGCCCTACATTAATTCCCCGGTCTTCTTCTAAGGGTGATGATATTTCATTCATTTTTATTGAAGCAGCTCAGGAATCCTGTAACAAAAATGGTACCTTTCGCAGCTACTCTGAATAACTGCTGGATGCTGGCCTTGTGTCCTGTATGAAGGATTTTTCTTTGTATAGGCCAAAAGATATGATCCTCTTTAAAACACTTAGTAATGTCAAACCCTGCATAAGATTAATGTATGTGGTAAAAAGCAATGAAATCAACATCTGTTTCTTCACTCCCTCATTCCCACTGCCATCGTGTCCTTGATAGCATGTAGTTATTGCAACAATACTGTTTTCCACATGTCATGTTTTAAGGAATTACTTATGCCAATTACAAACTCTGAAATGCACTTCCTCCTGAATTAACATACATGTAGCTTTAACTACAAAATGTAATGATTCAACAGCTCTTCCTCTGTGAGATCTAGGAACTTTTCAGAAATTAATCTTTTACCTTGTTTCAAAATTAGTCTTTTATCTTGCTTCAAACATTCTGCTTGAACTGATATATGAGGAACACAGTTTCCAGGAAAGAAAGGTTTACCTCACATCAACAGATAACACCAGGTCCCTCCAGCCAGGTAATGGACTGATCATGCCCGTTGAACAAAAAGGACATATAGAGAATATAACTTTTCTTTTTTTTGCAACTAAGATTAAGAGATATGCACAATATGTAAACTTCAAATGCAAATACTATTTTTAGCACATGAAAATGTGGCAATGTTGAGAGCTATGTACAAACGCATGTTGTGAAATAAAAATCAATCTACAGCTGCAAAGCAATCAAAAAACCCGTAACACATCCCAATTCATTTTCAGAGAATTTGCATGCAATCAAAACTTTGTGAAAGTATTTTTATTAGATTTATTTGCTGTTTAGGGGTAGCATTCACTTACTAATTTGGCTTCCAGAAAAGCACTAGACTAGGGAAGGGGGGAGTGGGAGAATTTTCTCCACTTTTAGACATGAAAGGAAAAGTTTCATTGAAAAAGTCTTGAGAAAAAGTGTATGACTAGCTTAAAACATGGATATGTATGACTTAAAACATAGGTAAATATTCATAGTAAGCATAAAAAAATGAGAAATGTGTTCATTGGGATCCTGAGCTGTGAAGGAAACTTCAAAGTTTTGGTTGGTTTTGTCTGGACTTTTGCCCAATCCATTTTATAAAAAGGACCATTTTGAACATGGAGTCATAGAATCATAGAATCATTTAGGTTAGAAAAGAGCCTTAAGATCATCAAGTCCACCACTAAACCATGTCCCTAAGTGCCACATCTAAATGTCTTTTAAATGCTTCCAGGGATGGCGACTCAACCACTTCCCTGGGCAGCCTGTTCCAATGCTTGATAACACTTTCAGTGAAGTAAAATTTCCTAATATCCAGTCTAAACCTCCCCTGGCGCAACTTGAGGCCATTTCCTCTTGTCCTATCACTTGTTACTTGGGAGAAGAGGCCGACCCCCACCTCTCTACAACCTCCTTTCAGGTAGTTGTAGAGAGCAATAAGGTCTCCCCTCAGCCTCCTTTTCTCCAGGCTAAACAACCCCAGTTCCCTCAGCCACTCCTCACAGGACTTCTGCTCCAGACCCTTCACCAGCTTCGTTGCCCTTCTCTGGACACGCTCCAGCACCTCAATGTCTCTCTTGTAGTGGGGGGCCCAAAACTGAACACAGTATTCCAGGTGCGGCCTCACCAGTGCCGAGTACAGGGGCGTGATCACTTCCCTAGTCCTGCTGGCCACGCTATTTTTGATACAAGCCAGGATGCCATTGGCTTTCTTGGCCACCTGGGCACACTGCTGGCTCATATTCAGCCGGCTATCAGCCAACACCCCCCGGTCCTTCTCTGCCAGGCAGCTTTCCAGCCACTCTTCCCCAAGCCTGTAGTGTTGCATGGGGTTGCTGTGACCCAAGGGCAGGACCTGGCACTTGGCCTTGTTGAACCTCATACAATTGGCCTTGGCCCATCGATCCAGCCTGTCCAGGTCCCTCTGTAGAGCCTTCCTACCCTCAAGCAGATCAACACTCCTGCACAACTTGGTGTCATCCGCAAACTTACTGATCCCCTGGTCCAGATCATTGATAAAGATATTAGAACTGGCCCCAATACTGAGCCCTGGGGAACACCACCTGTGACCAGCCGCCAACTGGATTTAACTCCATTCACCACAACTCTTTATGCCTGGCCATCCAACCAGTTTTTTACCTAGCAAAGCGTACACCTGTCCAAGCCATGAGCAGCCAGTTTCTCCAGGAGAATGCTGTGGGAAACAGTGTCAAAGACTCTACTAAAGTCCAGGTAAAGAACATCCACAGCCTTTCCCTCATCCACTAGGTGGGTCACCTTGTCATAGAAGGAGATCAGGTTAGTCAAGCAGGACCTGCCTTTCATAAACCCATGCTGACTGGGCCTGATCGCCTGGTTATCCTCTATGTGTGTGTGATGGCACTCAAGATTATCTGCTCCATAACTTTCCCTGGCACCGAGGTCAGGCTGGCAGGCCTGTAGTTCCCCGGATCCTCCTTCCAGCCCTTCTTGTAGATGGGCATCACTTTTGCTAACCTCTGATCAACTGGGACCTCCCCAGTTACCCAGGACATTCACACCAAAATCTAAATTTGGCTAACAAAATCATTCAGTTGCAGAACTTCAGTCTGGATGCATCTGTATGTTGAGATAACCGATGTCAAGTTCAGGAACACTTTCAAAATTAATACATTTCAGTGCAAAGTAGGAAAAAATTCGTATTTCCTGGATATAAGTGCCATTATAGCATAGACTTGTGGCACCAAAAAAATTATGCATAGATCCATGAAGCTCTTCACAGCCCAGCACAGATTAATCTTACCTACCAGTTAAACAGGGGTGTTGTATGAAAGCTGAAGCTTTGCATTCTTAGTGGACGAAAACAAATCACTAGGTTCAGGGGTGCTTCATACTATAAAGTAATCATTTTAAGCATAAGGCAAATAAGTACAATCATGATATAAGAAGTGGAAAATATCATAATAAAATTACCTAATTTTATTGCTTCTTTCCCTCTCTTTTGAGTATCATTTAAAGACTACTGTTATTTATAATCTGAATTGTATTCAGTGTATTACCTGGAATCCTTTTCCTTGTCTCCTATCTGTTTGTTTTCCATAGTGCGTAAACTGATCTGGTTTAAATTCTGCACTGTGTTTCTATGTTCTGCTCTCAGTTAAATGAGAGCAACCTAATCTCACCAACCTGATCTCCTTCTATGACAAGGTGACCCGCCTAGTGGATGAGGGAAAGGCTGTGGATGTTGTCTATCTGGACTTCAGTAAAGCCTTTGACATGGTTTCCCACAGCATTCTCCTGGAAAAACTGGCTGCTCATGGCTTGGACGGGTGTACTCTTCGCTGAGTAAAGAACTGGCTGGATGGCCGGGCCCAAAGAGTGGTGGTGAATGGAGTTAAATCCAGTTGGCGGCCGGTCACAGGCAGTGTTCCCCAGGGCTCTGTCCTGGGGCCAGTTCTGTTTAATATCGTTATCAATGATCTGGATGAAGGGATCGAGTGCACCCTCAGTAAGTTTGCAGATGACACCAAGTTGTGCAGGAGTGTTGATCTGCTTGAGGGTAGGCAGGCTCTGCAGAGGGACCTGGACAGGCTGGATCGATGGGCCGAGGTCAATTGTATGAGGTTTAACAAGGCCAAGTGCCAGGTCCTGCACTTGGGCCACAATAACCCCATGCAACGCTACAGGCTTGGGGAAGAGTGGCTGGAAAGCTGCCAGGTGGAAAAGGGCCTCGGGGTGTTGGTTGACAGCCAGCTGAATATGAGCCAGCAGTGTGCCCAGGTGGCCAAGAAGGCTAATGGCATCCTGGCTTGTATCAAAAATAGTGTGGCCAGCAGGACTAGGGAAGTGATTGTCCCCCCTGCACTCAGCACTGGTGAGGCCGCACCTGGAATACTGTGTTCAGTTTTGGGCCCCCCACTACAAGAGAGACATTGAGGTGCTGGAGCGTGTCCAGAGAAGGGCAACGAAGCTGGTGAAGGGTCTGGAGCAGAAGTCTTATGAGCAGCGGCTGAGGGAGCTGGGACTGTTTAGCCTGGAGAAAAGGAGGCTGAGGGGAGACCTCATTGCTCTCTACAACTACCTGAAAGGAGGTTGTAGAGAGGTGGGGGTCCGTCTCTTCTCCCAAGTAACAAGTGATAGGATGAGAGGAAATGGCCTCAAGTTGCGCCAGGGGAGGTTTAGACTGGATATTAGGAAATTTTACTTCACTGAAAGGGTTATCAAGCATTGGAACAGGCTGCCCAGGGAAGTGGTTGAGTCACCATCCCTGGAAGTATTTAAAAGAAGTTTGGATGGGGTGCTTAGGGACACGGTGTAGTGGTGGACTTGGTAATGTTAGGTTGACTGTTGGACTTGATGATCTTAAAGGTCTTTTCCAACCTGTACAATTCTGTGATTCTGTGAAATGCAGGCAGCTATTTATACTGTAATAAACGGAACAATTTTTTCCCCAACATTTAATATCATAGCTAAATTGTAAGTTGCATCAAGCAAAGGATTTATGTTGGTCTACATTAAAAGAAACTGAGAATATTCATTTCAGTATGTTAAATTTTGCTTTCAATTCCAAAGTATTATAAATTCACCATAACCGTGCTGACTTCAGTGAGAGTTTTATATATCGAAATTTTATAGGAATAGTTTACTTAAATAATGAAGCCTATCAGAGTTAAGGTGAAATTTTCAATTTCTTCTTCAAGAGAGGCCATCAGAAGAAGGAGGTATCCAAAGAAGGTTTTGCACTATTATTTACCCTGTAATGAAAGAAAACGGTAATTGAGGGACAAAACATCTCATTTGATTCACAGAAATAATTTTCAGCCATATTGTTATGCCTGAGTTCTGATTACAGATTAGTACCTTTCAGAAGTTGTTATTATGGCAGTAATGAGCTAGCAATTGAACTAAATCTGTAATCAAAAATCAGAAAGTTGTGTAATCATAATCAAGCCTTGTACAAATTCTTTCTGCACTGGAAGAACAGCCACAGGCCAGAGGAAATATGTCTTAGAAGGCATCTGAGCATTTTCACTAGTGTATTCACTGTAAAACCTACTTTACAGTCACTTTCACAAGTGTAAATGAGAGAAAAAACATTGTAAAATAAGGTCCTTTGTTTTCAGACCTATATTACATGTTACTGTACTTGGTGTAATGTGAGGCCTACATATCGCTTCGTTACGTGAAAAACACAAATGCAAAGATTTTTACTTGTACTTTAGATTTGGAGCTTATCAGAAATTTCCCAGCAGCAGTCAGAAAATAATGGATTTGACAGGATCAAAGCATTCTGCAGGGATATGCCAGTTATGTTGCAACCTTTGAAGAAAATCTACTCATTTTTGGCCACTCTGCCCCCTGCCCATCTCCTGGGTGCTTGGCTGCTAAAGCCCTTTATCTAGCCAATTTCTGCATTGCTTAATCTCTTGAGCTCTTTGGGGTTTTTATAAGCAGTCTGGTTGGCAGAGTTGTCGGCCACCATCCCAGCTCATAAAGGAGCTGGTAAGGCTTACCAGTTCCCTTGGCAGCTGGAAATCAAGATAGTACAACAACAAAGATGAACTCTCTAGAGCTACTGCCTCACTCTGCAGCCAGCTGGCTCCAGCATGCCACAGACCGCACCAAACATGCTAACTAAACAGCCTCCTAAGCTGTCTGAGCTACATGGGTAACCAGTTCCTTAATAACTCAGCTCTCTGGATATTCCCAGTAGCTTCCTTTATCAGCTCTTCATCTTCCTGGCAACACTGCTACCCAGAAGCTGTTTTACTAGGGAGCTGGTAAAGCCAGGGGCTCATGAGATGGACAAAAATTCGAAAAATGCATTGTAATTTTACCTTTTGTTTCTCCTAGAAATTCTGCCTCATACGAATTGTTGTGCTTCTGAAACTTTGTCTCAGTGATGGATTTATTTTTTAAATTCAAAAAAGTTCATTGCAAGGGCTTTCCATTCCTCTGGCCAACTGGAGGTTGGCTTTGATCTCGATAATTGTCAAATTTCATTGTTTCTCTCATTTTCACCTCATAGTTCTCAAAGGATATGCCTACACTCCAAAATATATTTAGCTGTTTTCCTTGTCCAAAGAATAAGAATCCTGCTGATGTCATTATCAAAAACAAAGGGGGATGTAGGAGCAAGAATACAAATATGTTTTAAATAATTAGCACATCCTCTATTGAAGTTTGCTCCCCACAGTCTGCTCAGTTTGACAGTTGAAGTGAGCGGTGAAGAAATAGAGGTTAATGCTCATAAACTTTCACACCTTCTACCATTTCAAAGACTTGACTACCACATTGGTCATGATTTCTATATCTTATTGGTCCACCCTCTAGAGCCATTCATTCTTCCTCTATGTACTTAACGGTTTGATTTTCTTTGGGGAACTTTTGTTTCTTGCCATATTGGATGACAACTAGAGGTTCCAAGCTTGCAGTGGAGCTCCAGTGTGACACATAATGTTCAGGAGAGGGAGACAGCTTGTCCTACCTCTGCATATAGAGAATATGCAGAGTTCAACCCATCTCACCTGGAGAGCTGAGATCCAGGAATAACAAGCACGAGAGGTAAAGGAACATGAGTACAAAATCCTAAAATTGATTGTACAATTGCCAACTTCTGTGTAATACCATGATTACTTTTCCTCTCCTCTACCCTACTAGATTTATTTGTTTTTTATAAAATGCAAACTCTCCAGTCTTGGGCAAGCTGAGCATCAGCCTACTGTACCTTTAATAGATTTTCTGATGGAGCAAAAAGCTCACCTGTTGTAAACAATGTCTATTAAAAAGAAGAAACCAGAAATTTAATACTTTGTGAAAACTTGTGTCAAACAAACAAAAAAAAGTATCTACATGTCAGCTTCCATTTACAACCAAGCTCTGTTTCCTTTAAAAAAATCACCTTTTTGTGCCTTGTGTTCTTGATCTATAAAAGTGAACTACTCCTGAAGAGCACCTGAGAAAGAAAAGCTCCATGAAATCAGTTTATAGAGGAAATGTTAATGTCTGCCAGTGCATGTGCATAGCCATGTGTGAAGTTAGCCTTGCTTTGAGCAGGGGCTTGGACCCGGTGACCTCCAAAGGTCAGTCCAACCTCCTCTGCAATTCTGCATCTCACTGCCAAGGCCACTCAGCGCATAGCATGTCTGCTATCACAAAAACAGCCTGCCTGATAACTTGTGTAATGGGGCCATTGCAGGAACAGGGGGGTGAAATGGCCTCTGATCTCCAGACTGAATGATGGGCTGGTAAGAAGATTACCAGTCAGGCTCTTCTCCTCGTTTCTCTGACAGAAACTGCTGTCATTATCCCAGCAGCAAGAGAGCCGGATGCATTTCCACACTTCAGTCACCCCATTTCAGTGTATTAACCCCATCCACTGTAATGAGAGAATTGTGTTAATATTCAAGGTGTGACCAGGAGTGGGTGAAGTGCAGCAACCTGTCCCATTTTGCCTCTTCTGCTAAGTGGTGGCAAAGTCTGTCAGAAAAATAGGGCAGGCAGGAGAAGTAACATTGGAAATTGCTGCAGCTAAATCTGTCAGAGCCTTTTCACAGGTTTTTGAATATAGATAGGAAGGGTAATTTCCAGCCTGCGGTCCCGAAGCTGCATGCATGTTTTCTCATGGTCATCAGCTTCTGCATGTGTAATTCCTACTTCTAATACTTTCAGTTATTTCACATGACATTTGCAAGCAGTTCAGTTCCAAGATACACTTCTGCCGACAACAGCAGCCACCTGCCCTTTCTCTGGCAGATACCAGCTAGTTTGAATTCTCCTCCCTTTGAATTCTCCTCCCTTATAAATGGTTCAGTAATGCATCATTAAAACAATCTTCTAATTATGACTGATTTTAAAGAATACAGTCTCTCTTTTTTCATGCAAATGGATGTAAGTGTGAGGTTTCATAACACAAAGCAATTCAGCAGGATATTTTTTAATCTTTTCATTAATAATCTCTCTCACTTATGGTACAGAATTCCATTCATTCCAAAGGCACCCAAAACCAGATTATGCTACTGACCTATAGCAGTATGGTGACCTATAGCAGTATATGGTGAAGCATAAGGAGGAAAGGAGAGGGTTTTGCCAAACAAAATGTAACTTCCTTTTTATGAGCTCTGCTGTAGACTGTCCATGCCCACCCTCAGAAGACAGGAACCTCATTTCCAAGCTTTCAAAAGATGCAATATATATTTCAATTACTTATATTAGCAGGATTTCAACCTGTACATCTCCTAAAACTCCTGAGAACTACTACTTTTAGGAAAGAACTTTAATTAAAGCAAAAGACTATACTGAAGAGTTTCAGTATAAAAGATCAGTTTTATTCTGATCTTTATCACAGGCTTGAAATGATATGGCTCATAAATCTGATGATTTCTTTGTGCCTTAGTTCCTCCCACATGTAAAATTAGATCATTACCTAATGTGCAGGGATGCTGAGAACCTTAATTTTTAGAGTCTGTAAAACACTTTTTGATCTCCACCTAGAAACAGAACTTTACTTTTTTTCCTGAATCTTCACATTCTAAGTCATTCAGATATAGAAAGTCAGATAAATACTGAGTTTATTCTGCTTTGAGATTAGCTGACAGTTAAAGATCATTTGTTTATCATGTCCATGATTTTTTCTCTGCCCTTTCAGCAGCCAATGAAACTAATATGCCTGGAATTAGCTATTAGTTTCAAAAAAATAATTTACACATGTACTCTTTTACTATCTACATGCTTTACAATATGCACATATTGAAAAACATAAAAGGCATGTACTAGGTGACACAGAATTGTAGAATTTAATGTTTTAAAAAGTTATACTTCCCTCTAGGATGTAAGGCTGATATATACTTATGTTTTTATTGCTGAGTCATATTATCAAAATATACTCTTACCACAATTACAATTTTTACTAGTCAGGGTGATTCCCAGGGGCCTTGACAGGATAGGAAGTGCTGAGCTAGGGCTGCAGGGCAAACAGGGGGCCTTGATCCATGTCCCGCATGATTTAGACTCTAAGATGGCCCAGGTTTACTCTAGAAAATGTTTTTGTGCTGGTGTAGGACACCATTGTCTGTGTCAGGGACACAAGCAATAGATACAGGGAATTGCTCTCATCTTTCTTCAGTCAGAGACTTAGTAATTTACTTCCACGGGTTTGGGCGTCAGTTGTCAGAACAGTTTCGGAGGACAACATAAAACTAAAGCGATGAGCATGGGGAGGTCCATGTGGAGGTTGTGGAGCCCACTGAAGCCTTCTAAGAAAAAAGTAACCTGTCTTACCTCTGCCTATTCTTTTGGCTGAGTCCAACAGTTGATGCCATCCATCACTTCCTGAGCAGGAGGGCTTATGGTAGTGTGGGAAAAGGAGTAGAGCAGCGGCGGAGGAAGAAGAAATAATATGGTTATACTCACAGTCCTGAAACAGGGAAGCAACATCCAAATAGACTAGGAAGAGGGATGAGCTACAGTGGATACTATAGAGGTCTGTGGATTTGTGAGGAGCAGGTGCAATATGGAAAGGACTGACTCTTCATGGTCTCTTCCCATACAAGTAGCAACAGATATCAGATAAAGCTAGCTGGAGTCATGCTCAATACAAGCAAATGTTGTGAAACACTACTTGAAACATTTACAAGATTTCTTTGAAATTACTTTAGAAAACAAATGTTTAAGTTGGAACAAATAATTCTAGTGAAAATACCCTTATATTTCTGTGAAATGTAATTTAGCCTCTCCAAAATATTACTTAGAAACATTACAAAAAAATATACTTTACGCCTGTTTCCACTCCAGTATCTGCTACAGACAGTCTGTTAAGAGATCAAAGTTAGGAAAATAGTAAGGAGATCCCAAAGCAAAGTTATACATCTGAGAAGCAAGTAATCACTGGACTTAATATTGATTCTAAAAGGCCAGTCGTTAAGAGCTGATGTTTCCTTATTTTGGAGTGATATTGTATGTGTGTGGGTGTAATACTTTCTGCAGTGTAAACACGTATGGCTATTTATATCTTAATATTGCAGCAGTTAGCCTAACATGCTCACAGTGAGATTTCATTCAGGGCACATATCGCTGGCTGCGTTTGGCCTGTGTTGCACCGTGCCAGGAGCACAGCACAGCACTAGCGCTTGCATTACCAGCCACAGGGGACGCACCCTGTTATTACTTGATTTGCCTTTGGTGCTGAGCCAGCCCAAAGGTGCCCGAGCTACAAACAAGAGCTGCAAGGGATTTGGATAGGAAAATCAACAAATTCCTCATAGCTACTGGAAGTCGGCATAATTGTGCATCCTGGATGCTGGGCAGGCATAGGTAGGTGGCCAGATCAGCATGCAGCTGACTGAGAAGAAGACTCAAAATCCTTTTTGCACAGTTTTGCTTCACAGTCATTATCAAGCACTGTCTATGTCACGCTACAGTCTGCCAGGAAAAGAAGTCATAGCATCGTGGCAGCACAGAAGTATGGGCCTGGAAGGGACCAGAAGAAACTATATAGCCCAGTGGCTTCCAAGGGGCGAGGTGTGCCAGTCATGACAATCTTTTATGGGCCTTTTGTGTTCCCAGCCACCGCTGCTGGAAGTGGCAATTAAGGGGCAAGCAGAAAACAGCAGCAGCGTAGGCTGGTGTGGGCAGGGCAGGACGGCAGCAAAAAAGAAAGAGCAGGGGCTGGGAGGCAGGCAGGGCAGTAGCAGGAGTCAGAAGTGGCAGGGCACAGAAGAGGCAAAGGCAGCAGCAGGGAGGTTTAGCTACAGCAGTATTAGGAATCACTAGTTTAGTCCATCCCTCTGCACAGGGGCCGAATCCAGTTTATCTTGCTTTTAAAACATGCCCAAAAGAATTTTTTGCATTTAATGAGGGAATATTTCCAGTGAAGAACATGGAAATACTATAATGATGATGATGATGATGATGATGATGATGATGGTAATAATAATAATAATAATAATAATAATAATAATAATAATAATAATAAAGATACCACTGCTTCACTAGAAAACCTGTTTTAGAGCTTAACTGTCCCTTTTGTTAGATTTTTCCTGGTATCCAAACCAAATATTGTTGGCTTCACATTTAGCCTATTTTTTCATGCCATGTCATCAGCGGGCATTGGAAATGATCAGTTATCATCTCCTTCATAAAGAGCCTTTACATCCTGCACCATACACTTCCTTCCTTAACTCTTTTCTAGATTAAATGGAGCTCTTAGTCTTACTTCACAAGTCACATTTTCCAACTGTTGATCAGTTTTGTCGCTTCACCTTTGGATTCCCAACATTTTGTCCATATCCACTGCTCAGGAGTGAGCCCAGTATTCCAGCTGAGACCCCACCTACACAAGGGAAAACAAAGTAACTCCTTTCCATGTCTTTGTGTATGAGTATATCCTAGAACAAGATGTCTCGATAAACCATCAAATCTTCAAATCTTTTGCAGTTTAGGACTGACCTTAACCCTGAAACCTCCCAATCTTTTCTGCCTTTCACATTTTTGGGGGTATTCAGTCACTTTTTCTTATGTACAATACTTTTCCCGTTCTGTTGTTGTATTTCATTGGTTGATATCAGGCATTTTCCCACTGAGTGAAAATCAATTTTAAACATGATCCTGTGTCCCACAGTTCTTGAAATCCTCCTTAGTCTTTCATTATATCACTCAAAACATCAGTATATATACTGAGTAGAATTGTGTTCCAGATAAACCTCACACAACTCTGACTTGAAATGCCCTCTCATTTTTACTCCAAAGCACTGATAATGTTTCTTTGAAAGCAGTTTTTTAAGCAGTGCACTTACTTTCTAGAAATTAATCAAGCTATTCCCTGCTTGGCATGTGAGCATCAAGAAATACTACATCTTACTGGTTTTCTACATCTACCAGATCAGCAAAGTCAAAAATACAAAGATGGATTTGACATGATTTGTTCTTGACAAATCCACAATGACTCTCTCCATCACTTTATTATCTACTTGTTGCCTTTACTTAATTGGTTAACCTCTTGCTCTGGTATCCCAGTTAAGCTGCCCAATGTGTAACTTCCTTTTTTCTTTTTTTTTTTAAATACAGGTACTATGTGAAAACTTCCCTAGGGCTCTGAGACCTCTTGATCCTCCAAAAGCGTCTAAAGACAATCACTAACAGTTCAGCAATTGCTTTGGCAACTTTCTTAAGTATTCTGCATCAAATTTCACCTGACCCTGCTGACTAGAACATTTCTAACTCATCTAAATATTCTTTAACCTGCCCTTTCTCTCTTCTGGCCTGTAATTCTCTTCCCCTGTTAAAATTAATTGCACCAAAGATCTGATTGTAATTAACCTTGAGACAGTAAATCTTTCAGCCTTTCCTATTTCATCACAGCAGACAAAAGCTTTTTCCGTCAGATTAAAAAGAAATACGATATCTATATAGTACCAGCACCTCAGTAAAGCATTGTCATGATGCACCACCAGGCATTTGTCCTCTGGGTAGTCCAAATGCAGTTGTGCTCTCCAATGATGCTGCTGGATTTGCAGGCCTGACCCCACTCTCTGCTGATTAACACTGATTGTTGTGCCAGGACCACGCGATGCCTCCACACCCCTCCACAATGGCATTTTTCCCAAGTGGACACTTAAAAGGGCAGAGATACCACACACAGAGTGTTGTAGGAGATTCTTTGCAGCATATGCCTCCCCTGGCAGCCTAAACCCTTTCAGAAAGGCCCCCAAACCCAGATTTTGTTTCACAAAAAAAAAGACAGGATTTTTTTTCTCTTTTGCATTAAGAAGTTGTTTATGTTATAAACACATTTATGCTCTGAACATACCTTTCACTAAGGAAAGGCCCCTTGGGGTCTTCCTGTCCAAAAGAGAAACAGCACTATGCTTGCAAGACTTTCTGCCATGAGCACATCATAACTCTTCCAGAGACGTTTTGGGTAGTACTCTCCTTTTCTTCTCACCCCCATGAGCTATCTTGTCCTGAGAGCTTCAGGCTTGCCCTCAGATCTTCCCATCTCCCCATCTGAGTTCTTGCAGTCTCCATGCAAAAGGAACCTTCTTCTTTTTCCTGTCTCCTAGCTCACAGATTTAGATGAAGGGTTGAGGACCAGCTTATAAAAACCCTGTACAGTCCTAGCTAGAGCTGGATTACTGGAAGATGTTTGATTTTACATTTATAATCAGGAAGTCTGTAACCTTTTTAACACATTCAATACAGTATGTTCCCATCCGGGTTACGGAGCACACCCACGGTGCCTCTCTGTCGAGCTTTTGCTGCTGAAACTGGTCAAGCAAGACACTCTGTGCATGGAAGTCACTGAAATGGTCTCGGCCATGGCTGTGCTTGTGGTTTCTTCTTTCTGCTGCCCATTGTCTCTCCTGGAGGTGCTATTTATTGCTTTGCAGCACAGACTAGGAAAGGCGAGCATCACAGGTGGCAGGGAAGGAAGAAACAATGCAGGCAATTATTATTCTCTCTCTCTCATGCAAGAAAGAGAGGTAAGAAGAAATTCAGCTTGCCTCTAACATAGTGATCATAACTGCCAGCTTGGGAAGGGGAGAAAGGAGAGTTATTTTCTGCAGACAGAGCACTGATTTTTTTTCCTGAGTGTGACTCATGAGTCAGTACCACACTGGGCTGCGTGATAGAAGGGGCATCTGGATCTACCATGTGACAAAAAGTCACTTGTGGCAGGTCATGCTCTTCTAGTGGAGGTCACACCTCCTTCACAACCTCATATAGCCTCTCTTCATAACCTGACATGACAAGCACAGCTGGTCAGCAAGGGAAACATCTGAGTGGCAGCTCTACATAATGGGGATTTTGGGGTGGAAGCTCCTGAGATTTGATGGGTGGGATTCATCTGATCAGACAGAAATGTCTGCATTTTAGCTTGTCACCTTGGTCTCACCTTAGGGCAAAGGAAAGAAACGAGAAGTCAGAACAAGGAACACTCCCATCCCAATTTAGACATCTAAAATAGGACAGATGAATCATACCCTGAATGCACTTATTTCTCCCCACAGACTGTAAAGAGAGACAGTGTGACTAGCTCAGATGCAGATATCTACAGTGCTGATGTTTAAAACTAGAGGAGACAACTCTCACCCAGAAAACCTGAGCCGAGGGTTCTGGCAAACCAGCAGCAGTCAGAGGAGCAAGGGGATCTGGACACCTCAAATTAAAAGTCTCCGTTTAGGTGTTGGCCTATGTGCATGGAGCATAAGCTCTCAGAGCTGGCAGAAATCTCCTGTCAAAGCTGTCAGTGGTAATTAGCAGGAGGCTAAACTGATCATCATGATGGGCTCAATTCAGCTGCCTCACACAGAGGCACCTAGTGCCCTTTGAGGCACCCCAAGACATCCAAGACATTCAGCAAATTTATCCACTGTCCTCTGTTCAAGGGATGCAAAAATTTGACCTTAGCTAGGCAAAACATCTACCAGGCTAGGTTGTCTACAGTACTGGTGCTCCTAGCACAGTAAACCCTATACACTGTCACTTACAGCAGGTGAACCATCCTCTATTAGGAGACTGGCAATGAAGTCAGGGATTGAGAACATGCAAAGCAACCTGTAAGAATAAGCTAAAAAACAGTACCTAATTTGAAGAAACCTTTTTAAAAAATCAGTTCAGGGTAATTAAGGGTAAAAAAGGCTCGCCAAAAGCTAAAAAAGTAAGGAACTGCCCAGTTAATTATGCCCCATGATTGCTTTCTCTCAATCTTTTTTACATGAAATATTACTTTCTTCTTTTCTAGACTAATTTCATACATAATACCTTAGTTAATATTGATTTCCACTGTGTGTTTGTCTTTGATGTCTTTTCATTTTCATTACATACCTAGCCATAAACCTAGTCTGCATAATCATTATCATATTCCCTAAGATCTTCAAAAATTTCATAACAGGTTTAAATATTCCTCTCTGTAGTCTTATGACAAATGATTTTTCCCTGTCTGCTCACTATTAAAAAAGGATTTCTGTGAAAGCACTGATCTGTAGCCTCCAATCACACATATACATTACTTGTTTAAATAGCAGAGAAGGCCGTTTTTTTTGCCTATATCCCATCTCAGCATAAACAGGGTAAAGAGTAAGGGAAGCAAAATACAGCCCATAGGAAAAGGCATAAAACATTGTATAAATGCAAACATAAAGCATGCAGCATGCATCCAGCAGAAAAGGTGGGATGCACAGGTGGGATGCACAGGACTCTGTATTGCCCGACTCTGCCAATGCCCATTCTGCTCCCAGGAGAACCAGGACAATGCTGAGTGGTTTTGAAAATTCTGTCTTCATCCCTGGTTAGTAATCTCGACAAGGGCAGAAAAAGGCATGGGATCAGTGTGGGATTAAGTAAAAAAAGATCAAACATCACTTACAGTCAAATCACAGCGAAGCTGATTCAAAGAGACATGTATGGAAAATGTTCTCTTCTAGGATAAGAGGTAATCTAATGGTCCCTTTTCCCTGCAGCCAGCATACCATCAACTGGACATCACAGAACAGATGAGTTGTTCTGTGAGCAATGGGGCTGAGAAAGGCTGGTTTCCTACAGTATCTGCCACTATTATCTCAAGTCTTCACTGCCTAAAAAGGACAATTTCCAATCAAATCTTTTCCTGCGGTTAGGATTTTGTGTAGTCTGTCTCCAAGATGACTCTTTGGTGTTTAACAACAGATGAGTTCACACTGCAGCCATTTCCTGAGGAGGGACTGAGGGAAATCTTTGTTCATTACCCACTTACATCTTTACACAAAATGTTTAAAAACTTCAGATCCCTGAGACCTTCTGTCACACCTGGTTGAAAATGGCTAAAAGGTTCAAAAGTTATTAGGAGGAAATACGGCATGCAATCGCATTCGCCTCGTTCTTCGAAAACCGGGCTAACACTGGTGATAGGAGCAGCCAATGCCTGAGGCAGGCACGGCTAGATAATGATTTGCAAGTGGCACCAGAAACGGAGACTTGGGCCCGTGTAAAAGTGGCCAAAGGTAAGGCCCACAAAGCACGAGAGCCGGTATCCCTGGTGTCAGCTAATGGTGGACATGCCACAGCACAGCCTGCTGTCAGCAAACCCAGGCCCTGCTGTATCTGACCTATAAGGTCAATGGACACTGACTTCTCATCTGTTAGCAACCAGCCCATTTCGGTTTAATTTAAAATCATGAAGCAGATTTGTCTCGTGGGTTAGATTTGTTGATCTTCAATTTACTCTAAAGCAAAAACTGTCCAGACTTAAAGGAGATTCATCTTAGTTAATAGTATAAAACATATTTTCAAAAATCCATTTTAAATTGCTTATGATTCAAAACAACGGCACAGGCAAATCAATTTCCAAGATAATACAGTATGGAATATATAACAAAAGTATATAATTAACTTCCCTTGTGGGTCTGGTGAGATACAAAAGGAAGAGAAGCTTTAAGAAGAAAACTGACACTGTGGAGACCAGGACAGTAGTCTCAAAGAGTATTTTTTAAAAAGTGATGTTATCATTAAGTGTTAGGCATGGTGTCAACACATCAGCTGCAATGCATTTATGCTTTTGCAGTGCAAAGTTAAGGGATCCAGAATTTATCTTCCACTTTCAGGAGCTTCTGAATGGTAAGACATAGCCAAAAATCAGCACAAAAAAGGAATTGCCTACATCAAGGTCAGCTATAGACTTTCTGCTAATCCAGCTGGGGATATTTAGAAGAGATATTGAACTTTACCTAAATAATTCACAAGTTCCTTATATTACATTTTTTTATCTAGAGGACAAGGGAAGTGATGCTGGGGAAGAAGCAGGGAATGGGATTAAATAAAACAAGCTGGTATGTATATGTGCAGGGCACTTCGTAATAAGGAAGTTAGTATTTTGCATTTTTATACCTTCTTTTATTTCAGTGTGTACTACAACACAGTGAACTGAACGTATTGCTCAATTTCCCTCTTGCAGAATGTTTGTCTGTCCTTATCATTCCGATCCTACTAAAGAATGAAGCAGGAACAAAGTTGGATTTGTGGCTCTTTAGATTTGCAACAAATCTTTTCTTCACTAGAGGGCACCCGTCTACTCCTAGGAATCAATGTTGAGTATGGCAAAAAGCAAAGGTTTAATTTTCATAGAATAATATAAAATGATAGAGGACTTATTCTTTATGTTGAATGCTTTTACTGCTTCTTTGTTTTCTGCATCATACCCCTTGTGTACTTTCAAGGGTAAAGTTTCCCAACATACATCTACTTCAACTATGTTATATTCAGTATTTGTGTCACAACTCATTATAGCCCAGAAATTTGCATGAGAGATGTATCCATTACACCAGATCAGACTTTGAATAACAGTGGTCAGAATAAATTATAAACATCAAAATACCTCTCTCTATCTTTCTTTCTGAAATAAGTATAAATCTAGCATTTATGAAGATACTGTGCCAAATCCTCAGCAAGTATAAATCAATTTGGCTTCACTGAAGCTGATTGATGCCAGGTGAAGATCTGCACCTGCAATTTAGATGCTGGCCTGCAGAGCACAGCTTGACTTGTTTTCTTTTTCTGAACTCCGAGGCATGATAATTGAACTCATTTGGGCACACTTCTCACTTCTTAGTCAAAACTCCCACCTGGGCATTGGACTTAAAATCAGTGCACATCTCTTTGTTATAAATCAAAATAATCTTTTCACAAAGAAGGGAAGAAAGCTGACTAAAGACTTCAGAGCTGGGAAATCAGTTGTTCAATACCACATCAGTGGTTGCACTCAATATCACGGTAAGTCTAATGCAAGCAGAAGAAAACTACTGCTCGGCTCCATCATTTTGCCTCTTACTGCCACTAGATGATAGTATGGTAACGCACGTATCGTTCAGCTGCACACCAGACCTTCCATTGCTGAATTCTTGCCAGTATTCACACTTTTATATGTAAAGAATATACAGAAAGGCATCAATACTACATAGCTAGCCTTTGACTAGCAGTGCTTAATTATATCCCCAGTGATTTCATATATTAATATACCCAAAGAGTAGTGGATGCTATTATTTGGCCATAGACCCAAACTGGGCTTTATTTAGACACAGACATTATGCTAAACTGGTCACCTCCCTCTATTTTTGTAGCTACCCATCCAGAGCTATAGTGAGACATTTTGATGGAAAGGGCAGGATAATTATGTTTCCCTAGCAGGAAGCAGGAGGATGGCTGGAGGTAACATTTACATTCCGCCTCATGGGCGTCCCACTCACTGCCGGTTCTGCACATCCACTCGCCGCTTCTCCCACCTTTTCCATTTCATGCTCTCCCTCTTGAGAGGACTTCCCTCCTCATCCAATTGAAAAGCTCCCGGCTAGGAGGAGACAGGCATCCAGAAAAACACCTTGAGCACACAGCTATCATCCTCTCCACAAACCCCTTCTCTCCCAATTCACATAGTTTGTACTCTCCTAACACAGCAAAATTAAAAACAAACTGTTCTTTCTCTCAGCTGCTTTGTAAAGTAAATAGTCAAAACCCTCCACTGCACATTTTTTTCCCTAAGTAAATCATAAGACTCTGGTTTCTTTTTACCCACAATAGCAAGGTCAGTTTTCCTCTCAGTAGGCTGGACTGCCTCTCCCCAACCAGGAATATGCACCCCAGGGAATGGGTTGAGTAGCCAGCTCCAGTCCTGCACAATACCTCTCACATCACGGGGCAGTTTCACAGACACACTTTCATTTCACGGAGCCTTTCCAGGTCCCCCCGGTGGACAAAAAAACCATCTCTTGGTCCGTAACCTGTGGCAGACAGGTTGAGTGACATGGACCTGTTGGCACCAGAAGGCAAGCCAAAAACTGAAAACCAGGATCTCCAGTGAAAAGAGATTGACCCTTGGGACAAATCCATGCACACATTTATCTATGGAGCTAAGTGACCAGAATGCTTGAAAATAAAGGCTAAGGGGAAGCAGTCCAGAAAGTGCAAGGGGTAGAGTCGTATATAATCAGTATTTGCATTGTAGGCTAATTTTCTACTCTAGGATTTGATTCAGCCACCAGCATCACAAGTCACGGAGTTTCCCCTAAACACTACATCTGGATACAGACCTAGGGGAAACCTCGAATTTCTGCTTTACTGGAAATTTGGTTACTTTGACATCTTTTTGGTTTAATTCAGGATGAAAGTATATTTGTAAGATTTTCATATTTAAAAATGCTTGTATTTGTTTTATCTTATTTAATAATTGGACACTTGTAATAGTGCATAAACTGCTAGTTATACGGCATAATACTTAAATGAATCATTTTCATAATCAGTAAGAATATATTCTACTTTATGTTGGTTGAACTATCTATTGCTTTGTATTCAGAGTGTTTACAGTGTCATAGCAGTCCCAGAAGGAGAAACCGATTCGAGCGTCAAAGTCTTTCAGTATGGCAAACAGCAGAACTCTCAAAAAGATAACTTGTTCCCATTGGAAATAAAGACATAAAGAATAAAGTAAAATATTTCAAGCATTATAGTGAACACTGTTACTGACATGGTGTAAAACATATTAACAATAAAATAAAAATTAAATCCCTTTACAGATCAAAACGAAGCTTCAGAACTCAGAAATAAAATTCTGAAAAATTCCAAAAGGAAGTATCTTGAAAAATGTCTGCTTCAAAACTTCTTTGTACATTCTGAACCTTCATCATATTTGACAATAAAAATGGTTTTAATTTCATCTTATTTCACTTTTCATCAAAAACTGTAACAAAAGAAGTCCAACCAGCTGCTATTTTGGAAGGCATACTTGAACAGGCATTTCCTGAGCTTATGAAAAACGAAGCACTCCATTTTACTTATATGAATAAGGATGCTCTATATCCCATGTATAAATATTAATTTTTTACAGTTCTTCTCTGTGACATAAGACAGTTTAAAACTCACAGCCAGGTAGAAGTTCTGCTGCTAACCTGCAACCTGTCACAAACCCATATTTTCAGGGATAATCACGTCAGCTGTCAGGGCACAGCAAGGACCAGCCGGTCCATGAGGGATGGCGAAGCAGGAGCCGAGCAGGATAACAAGGCAGGTGGGAGCATCACCTTCCACCAAGGAGCCAGGATGCGGAGTGGCAAATCCCGTGAAGCGGCGATCGGGGTCAGACGTCGTCCAGTGCTCTGCCGGGACACCCACAGCGACGCAGGGCTCTCACTGGCAGTGCAGCTCCCCTTGGACTCAGCCAGCTAAATGCTTTACCTTTGCCAAGTCATCTCCTAGAAGGGGGACGCACGTCTGGCCCTGACATCAGTAATACAACAACACAGCCTTCGCAGCTAAAGGTGTGGAATGTAGTTGAATGAAATATGCATTTATGAGAAGAAGTCATTCAAGAGCATGCATGGGTGACTATATTAAAAAAGCCCTGTTATTGT
The DNA here is from genome assembly GCF_035582795.1 of Mycteria americana. Taxonomy (NCBI): domain Eukaryota; kingdom Metazoa; phylum Chordata; class Aves; order Ciconiiformes; family Ciconiidae; genus Mycteria; species Mycteria americana. Next base: position 20,448,735 of record NC_134367.1, read on the forward strand.
TGCCTTCTTAAAATGCACCAATATGCCCCTTAATTAAGAATAAAATAAATAAGGGCTATGGGGAAATATTTATGAGGAAAAATCATCCATCAAAAGTAAAGGAGATAAGAACAGTCTGGGAAACCTCAGTGCATGCTCGCCAGACAGACGTGTTCCAAAGGCTCCCGTAGAGCCACACAAGATGAGTAATGATATTACAATGCAGGTTTTAATGCACATGGAAAATACCCCAAATAAAACTAACTTATCATGTGATTTTTCCCTAAAACAATAGCTCCAGATTCCGCTGAGAGTAATGGAAATCTTACCATGCACGTCAGCAGGCTTCGTGCAGGCTGAGCGCTACATACAACATTGATTTCTGCCTCCAGCAAAGGTCCACCTATGGGGGCCAGCAACTGGAGGATGAAAGAAATGATGAAGGGCTCATTCATTTCCAATCCCTCCATCATTTCTTGCCCAGTTCCTCGCAGGCACAAATATCAGATATGCAGTCTTTGCTCCTTGCAGGACAGCTAGCGACCTTACACACTAGCCTTGTTCCCCTTGCCCAAATGGTGAAATAAGGACTGTTGCAGCCTTATGCAGAATGTACAGGGTTCTGATGATACAACTGATGTCCTTTCTATCTCGTATATCAAAAATGTATCCTAAAGAACACGAAAACTGGGGGAAATAAATGTTTTTTCCATTGCCTTTATTTTTCATCTTAAATTTTAATAGAAACTGGGACTCCTTAAATGCTCTACACATCAAGGCAATCTTTATAAACATGGTGTGACTTGCAGCTAAAATAGGAGCATCTGGCATCTGAAAAAGCTTCCCACCTCCTCAAAAGGCCTCTCTTCATGTTTCTGAGGAAATCGAACATTACAACAGAGACTTGCAAAACCTGGGTGAAAAATAAACAGTTAGCAACTTCAGCACATACATAATGAGGGAGCTCCAGATATCTGCAACTCAGATTTGGACTGTTTTAATATAGCTGCAATGATCTGACAAAAGTATGTTGGAAATTTAAATGGTTTCTGAGGATTTGTACAGCAGGCAGGAAACAATCATGATATTCAAAAGGCGCTATTCTAAACAAACCAACTGCTCCACTGGAATTGTTAGCTCCCTGCAAATTCTGTAAAGAGTCTTTGAATATTAGTGTAGAACCATATTCACATTATTTAATAGATTTCAATATACAGTTGGAAGGACACCTAAAATATAGGTATCATACCTACCTTCATTAGAAAGAAAGTAAAGCAATCAAAGGACTGTTCGTTCCTTAGAGTGATGGCTCTGGAGCTGGGCTGATAATTCAAATACTCTAAGAATTTGCTACTGATCTTCAAAATTAATAGCAAACATATATATATATATATATAATGGATTCAAATTCACAGAGTAAATATAGCAAGCAAAATTGTTTGTTTTCTTAGGTATATAATAATAGCATCGCATCAAATATTGTCAGGCTCTGTGGATATGAACGGAATTGTATGGTCATTGATTGTTTATATACCATGGCACTGTACAGTTGATATGAGTTGGTCTTGCCTTGCTGTAGGGAAATCTCTGGGACCACATGCCACATCCACTGTGGATATCCTGTAGATGAATCTCCCGTAATGATCAGATATGTATTTTGATTACTATGTTGTACGAAAGATCATTTCTCCTTAAAAATCATCTTAAAACACTGTGCAAGGTATTCCTGAAAAAATACAGTCAGAGATTTTGCAGTCATCTTTCTATGCCTAACAGCAAGATAAGATGTCACGCAACTGGCTCTTAGGAAGATCCAAAGTAATTCATCATTTCCTTTGTGAAATTATGTTGCTGTTTTTTTAAATATACATCTCATTTTCCATCACATGCAATTGTAAATTGGGTACATAAATTATTTGTGCAAAATCACTTATTTCTGCTATATACATAATCAGGAAAATTTTGGAAACTTTTCCTGCTTTTCAGGGGGTCATCCTTACAATCTGAGTAAACATGGAAGCTGTTTTCCTACCAAAAGGAACTACTAGCTAAACAACTGTTTTTATGAGATTCATTGTCTACTTATGAAGCCTGCCTTAAATTGTGGCAGGCTGGTATTCTGTTTGTTTTGTAACAAGATGCACCAAGATCACCTTATACAAATGTGAAATGTGTTTACTTTAAGAAATAATTTGGGGCCTGAAATAGTTCATGCACTGAATCATTCTCAACTAAAGAATGCAGAAAACCAAAATCTTACTTTTACCTTTAGCCAACCCCAAAACACCCATCTGGCAGGGATCCCTCTTTCAGTACTAAATTATAAGAACTTTGTCCTTCCTCCGCACTAAAACTCAGTTTACTTAAGTGCCTCCTTGTCAAACATCTGTGAAGAGTTTAATAAAGAAACCTTACAAAATTGGTAGGACTCCTGATTTGTTGGTTTGCTTTGGCTGTTTTTCAAAAAAAAGTTGTAACACCTTCACATCCAAAAAACTTACAGTAATATTTGTGCTTATTAACTGGAGTATACAAAATATCTGCCTCGTTGCTGAAATATCCCTGTGGCACTACAAGCAATTAACATTTATAACTACAAATTTTGCTAAGATAAAAGAATATCAGGAATCTACTTCTTCAGAAATAATCATTCTAACAACTAGAGGCCAAATTCTGCCTTCCCCTACAGTCATGCAATCACATTTGTTAACTGTTGTGAGGGCAGAATTTAGCCCCAAACCACATTTTTATCTAAATACATATATTTTCCTACAGAAAAAACAAGCTATGTCTTATCACTGCTCTTCCCTTCTGAAGGGTAAATACTGATATTTGAAATACCTAAATTGTATTTACAGCTGTACAACACTGATGCCACATACTTGCAAAATATCACTTGTACTCTATAAACATGGAGTAACTTGTACAATCGGCTTAAAAACTTTTCTTAAAATAAAGAAAGAGCAGACAAGCTTAGACATTTTCTTTGTCAAATTCACACACAAAATACATGGTAATATGACACGCGACATCATTCCACCCTCCAGACGCCACCATCTCCACACAGTCCTCCTCGTCATAAGCATTGTTGGGCTCCCCACTGCGCCATTTGTTGAAGGTCTGCATGGGCGATCGGTCAGAATAGACAAAATTTCCCTCTTTCTCTAGGTCGTTAATCCCAATGAAAACTCTGGTGAGCCCGGCTTGGTTGATGTACGAGGCGATCAGATTGTTGGCAGTCTCGTCCTTGGGCATGCTCAGCGTCCCTCCTCTTCCGTGGCAGTAGAGCTGGGCTTCCTTGTATCTTTTCTCTTCCTTCACCAGCAGATATATCTTATTATCTGTCTCACGCACACCAGCAACAGCTGCGGGGGAGGGCAGTGCTGAAAAGTGAGCACTCGCATTTCTATAAACCAACTTACTGTACACCCCAAAATAGCTTCACAAATCAGATGCGGGACGGTGACGCTCTCTACGAGCAATTACACCGGTAAAACGAGGCAACAAGAAAGGACAATATTTATATGAAATTAACCTACCATTTTTTATGAATTTTAGTTCCGTTGTCAGCTGGGCCACTTGGATATCCATTTCACCTATAGCCTTCCTTAGCTGGCTGCACTCACAGGGGATGCCTGTGAAATGATACAGATACACCAAAATCAAAAAGCTATCTAATTTCAATAATTATCTGAACAATTTTATGAAAAGGCCCAGCGGGGCAGCCCTGGAGAGAGCTGTCTTGCAAATAACAGACAGAAACCTAGAGCCTTTGCTACCCTGCACCATCGTATGGCTCTCATGAGTGCCTGGGCCTATCCAGAACAGTTCAGTTCACTTTTCACGAAGCTTCAGCCCTGCATGATTAGTGCTAACCTAAACACAGACAGATATTCCCTGAAAATAAAACCCAGAATTTTTTTTAACTGAAAACATTTGTCAAAATTTCCCATTTTGAGTAAAATTATTCTCTTCACTCTTCTCCAAAGAGCACTTTTTCCACAGCAAAAATCTGCACAGCACCTTGTTCGCCTGTTCCTCATGAGGAACATAAAACACAGCAGATCCAAAAGGCTAATATTCCAACCATGTAATGCACATAATTATCTGCAAAATGTAGTTCTGTACTTTTGAAAGTACAGAATTTACAGTTCTTCTTCCAATAAAATAAGACAATAGAAAACCATCTATTAACCCAAATTTATATTGGTTTGACAAAGATAATCTGAATACTAAAAGGATAATTGTTACATCTATGAGCTAAAAACTCAAAACAAGGATCAATTACAGTTTCCAGTTCTGTGTGTAATTATTCAAATATGCATTTGACTACCCAGTAATTCAGCTTAGGTGTCTGTGTCAGTCTAAGCACAGGGTACTTACACTGCAAAACTGTGCTTGATGACTAGGTACATGGTACTCTGGCTCAAGAATGAGAGTGACAAATTATGTTCTCATGAGAAAACTAGTTGGTGCACCTCTGGTGCACCCTGCCAGGAAGGGACAAATTGGGTAAAATCTGAATCTGCCACTTTTGTAAGGCTTACACTTCGTATTCCAGGCTTTCGCCTTTTTCTCTGGAAGATCTGTATTCCTGGTAATCTCCTGCTCCTGTAACAATAATCCATGGAGGGGCAGGAGCTTCCAACGTGCTCATTTGTGTTGGCTGGAAGCCAGAGTGGGATATGCAGAGATGTCCCTTTGCACTGGTGATGAACGATCTGGACAATTGCACTTCAGTTCCCACTAGTCTTCTGGCATGATCACGCATCTGAGGAGCTCCGAGACATTGTTTCAACAAATACACTACAAGTCCAGCAACTACTGCAGCTTCAATAATTTTAAGTAATTTGAAAATATTACAGTGAAATATTACAGTGTCTATACAAATATTTAATTTTTCATTATTTCCCCCAGTATGTAAACAGACATGTATTTTTGGTGATGATGCATGCATTTTGTAAAAATCCTTCACATACACAAGGTGTGTCATGGATTACCTGGGTCACCATTAGGACCTGGTGGTCCTATGTCACCATTATCTCCTTTTTCACCTAAAGACATGAAAAAGAATATAAATTTAAGGCAGTTTTTTTGGTCAACAGTTCATTTAGCACTATTTAGCACATTTTTTCTCTAGTAACATTCAAATGTGGAAAGTAGAAATATGTCCAAGCAAAAATAAAGATTTTTCTGTCCTAGTCATTCCACAACAAAGACCAACCAAAGCTATGAAACTTGAACACAAAAGAATATGTACCAATATCCATTTTTTGACATTCATGAACTTCACAGAACCAGTAAGTTCAGGTGTTGTAGAGGGAAAAGGGCTGGATATGCTACACTGGTGCCTAAATCTAGATTCATAATCCAGATGCTTAAGTAAACATTGGTCCAAATGACTTAACCAAAGTCACATAGAGCCCATGGAGTAGGCAAGATTCGAATTCAAGTCTTCTGGCTCTTAAAAGTCTGCCAAAATACAGTGCATCTTCCCATCTGCTTCTCTTAACTGTCCACCCTTGTGTGATGGTGCACAAAGTTCTTTATTTAGCCTTAAACCAGGATTCTCACCCTGGTAAATATACAGCTGTCAGAGCAAAAGGTAACTGGTTGAGAGACCTCAGTCATCTGGCTGACTATGGTGTGAGAAACTCCCTATTATGGTAAACTCTGAGACTTGTTAACCTTTTCAAGGTTTCAAGGTAAGACTTTTCAAGACCCTAAACTTTTCTCAAACATAAATGATCACAGATTTTTCATCTGAAACACAAATGGAGAAACAATTGAACCAAGCATACCTTTTGAACCAATAGGACCAATTTTTCCATGCCGTCCCATGCTGCCTTTCTGTCCTTTGTCTCCCATTTCTCCTATACATAACAGAAAGACGAAAGACACAAAGTAGCAATGTAGTTGGATTCATTCAGATTCTAGCATGCTTGCAACATCAGTTTTTATAATGAGCAAAAACACACTATATCCCCAGTGTTCATTGAACTCCAGAGGTACAGCTCACTCTTTGTGAAGAACTTGCGTATAACAACCTAGACAGTGATTTAATCTTTGCAAAGCAATTGACATTAATGAGGCATGCAGATGTAAATGAAAACGGATCTTGGCTGAGAGCCACCGGAAAAGCTCTTGCAAACTTCTCTCAGATGATCATGCCAGAATTATGTTGAAAATGAGGGGAGATTGCATTCAAACGTGGATCAGTGGATTAAAATTATCATGGAGTCGAGAATCACAGAATCGTATAGGTTGGAAAAGACCTTTAAGATCATCAAGTCCAACAGTCAACCTAACACTATCAAATCCACCACTATACCATGTCCCTAAGCACCTCATCCAAACATCTTTTAAATACCTCCAGGGATGGCGACGCAACCACTTCCCTGGGCAGCCGGTTCCAAGGCTTGAGAACCCTTTCAGTGAAGAAAAATTTCCTAATATCCAGTCTAAACCTCCTCTGGCGCAACTTGAGGCCATTTCCTCTCGTCCTATGACTTGTTACTTGGGAGAAGAGACCAACCCCCACCTCTCTACAACCTCCTTTCAGGTAGTTGTAGAGAGCGATGAGGTCTCCCCTCAGCCTCCTTTTCTCCAGGCTAAACAACCCCAGTTCCCTCAGCCGCTCCTCATCAGACTTCTGCTCCAGACCCTTCACCAGCTTCGTTGCCCTTCTCTGGACACACTCCAGCACCTCCATGTCTCTCTTGTAGTGAGGGGCCCAAAACTGAACACAGTATTCCAGGTGTGGCCTCACCAGTGCCAAGTACAGGGGGAACAATCTTCCCTAGTCCTGCTGGCCACGCTGTTTTTGATACAAGCCAGGATGCCATTGGCCTTCTTGGCCACCTGGGCACACTGCTGGCTCATATTCAGCCGGCTGTCAACCAACACCCCCAGGTCCTTCTCTGCTGGGCAGCTTTCCAGCCACTCTTCCCCAAGCCTGTAGCGTTGCATGGGGAGAAGACCTAAAGGATCCAAGCACAACTGACAGTTTCATCTAATACAGTAGCTCCACTGTAACTGAGGGCTGAATCTGGGCTTAATGGCTTATTTATACAATACAAAAACTGTGTAAGCAGTCACATCCTCATTCTTTGCTTTTGCATTTGAAGATTACATTAATGAAAAATGAAAATTAATGGAAATCGTACATAGACATATATACATATACGGACACATACACAGACACATACACACGTTCATACAAAGGCTGACTCAAACCAGCAATGTTGAATGTTACTAATTTTAAAGACAGTTCTACAGAATACTTCAAAGTGCAGCTGTAGCAAAGGAGCTGCTAAAAAGTCATTTTCCTGAGCTGTGTTTTTACAAATAAAAGGCAACTATCCACCTCTTAAGGTCAATTGAAATTGTTAACAAATCTGCATGAACCAGCCACTGTCACCTATCTGTGTCCATGAGGCATACCCAGAAATCTAATGTAAGACAGCTTGATTCACTTACTTTGTCTGACTTTGACCTCTTTTCTATTAGTTGTACTTTCCTGTGTGATGCAAAGTGAATATTAGAATGGCTTCAGGGGAAACAGAATTTGCACTGGAACAGGCAGTTTCTTTGCCATCACTGTCTTCACAAACCAAGCTGAAGCACTGTTACTAATAAAATGTGTGCCACAGTCCACGTATTGATGTCATTGACCTGAGCTCCTCCAGAGCTCAAATAAAACAGATAAAACATGCCTGTTACATCATACATTTTTTCTGGATGGCATTTCTCAAAAATTATGAATAATAATCATCTTAATAGTGTGAATCTGAGAGAAGAACTTTAGCCTATAATAGCAAAGCCTTATTCAACCCCATGTCTACAGAGCTTATCTACAAGTTTAGGGGATCAGCAGTTGAAATTAGTAAGCACTAGTCACCTCATAGAGTAAATACAGGAGGCTTACACATGACTTAAGGTTTTGGCTTAAACCAAGCTGTTTTTAGTTAATAAACTCTACGTAGTCTAAGCTTGTCAGATTATTATTTCTAAATGATACTTTGATTCTGGCATTGGTTTAGAGAGGATTCTCTGATTTGTTTTAGGTAGACTTTCTGAGACCTATGAAATGAGACCTGTCATTTTGTTACACTTGCTCTGTAGTGAATGTGGCAGAGTTTGTCTGATGCTGCAGTTCCTATGGCCCGAGGAGCCTCAGGAAATAATACTGCATCTCAGTCTACATTGGTGATACCCTTTTCTGGGTGCAACACCTGAGCAAATCAATGCTCTGCCATCAGATTGAGGCCTCTCTGTATCATGATTTCAAGGAGAAATGTGGTCTGGAGGCAGCACAGCTGTACAGCTATGTCATATAAGATAGGTTTCCCACTGCACCACACAATATTAATGGAGAGTGGGTATGGAGGGACTACAGGGACAAGAAGCCAAACGCCGTCTGAGGGTCCCATCCTGCAGAAACCCAAGACCGAGACTGCTTTAGGAAATACTGGCACCGTTTTTTCAATGATTGTTGAAAAAATTGTTTCTTTGCTCAAAGCACCATCTGTTATGCACTGTCTGGCTACACAGGAGCAAGGAATCAATAAGACAAGTTAAGAGGAAAATCTGCCACAGGGATCCAGCAACTGAACTTGTGTAAGTTGTCACAGCTCAGCCTCAGTTGTGGATCTATGACACCTGAAGAACTGTTGCCCTCTGTTGTTACTGCAACTGGACAGACAGTCACATATTTCCTCTATATATTTTTAAAAGCTGGATAATTTTATGACCCATTTCATCATTACCTTCAACTTAAAAGTGTAATCAGTAACAACTTTCAGAATATAAACTGATCACCACTGGGCTAAGAGATGTCCTCTGTATTACTCCATGAAGTCTCAAGCAACTGTCGCTTGATGGCATGAGTCAGGAAGAAATAATTTCCTCTGAACTGAGAGAAGCCAAAGTGTATGGCTTGTGGTCTAATTAATTACTGGCAAATCCTACAATCAATGATTTTCCTTTATTTCCAACAAGGATCAAATTCAGTCACTACTGGACATGGACTCAATTAGGAAATTTTACCAGAAACCAAAAATATTTTTCTCTTATGCTATATATTCCTACTGGAAGAATGGAAGTAATCCACTTAGCCAGCTGAAGATCTACTTTCTGGAATATAGCTTCACTTTCAGAAGAGATTCATGGCTTGCCTTAAAGATGCAATCCGTTGTGCTGTGCAGGTTATAAAGATACTGATGCTACCATTAGATATTAATCCAATATAGATAGTATATTGAGAGGGTATTTCCTTGAAAATCTCTAAAGTATCAGCTTGTAATGAGTTTATCAAGTTGCTCTGAAAGTGACCTTTCTTGCTTTGGATATTTATGAATTGGGATTACTGTAACAGATTGTTAGATGTTTGAATACTTTCTCTTTTCAGGCTGCTACACCTGAAATGAAATAAACACATAGATCTAACGCATAAATAAAATATAAGATGACTTCACTTTCTTGCTCATAAATACTGCCCAGAAAACGAACTACTACTCAGTAATAGCCAGTAAAAGCTACGTGATCTGCTCAGAAGTGAAAGTGTTTTATCTCAAACAATGAAGACATACATTAAGTCTCCTGTGCTCATTAAAAGAACTGTTTGGATTTGGTTTTCTCTTACAGTGACTAACCCCTGCTTCTACTCCAGGGGCTTGCTTATTCTGCTGCTTCTGCAGAATAAATCACAAGGTTTCAAGAGAGACCCATCTGCCTTAAGGGTTTCAAAAGTTTTAATACCTTTTGTAAAGTCCTTTTTAGTGGCCCTATGATTGCCAAAAATGCAGTCTAAAGAGTCTTAATGAAATCAGGAAGTGAGAGCTGGAAAAAAATGAGGACAATGAAAGAAATTAAGTCTCCATAGACCAAAAGTAGGAAATCTAACAGAAAGTTTGAATGGAGAATATGAAGCAAGTCATCTGTCATCTTTCAGATGAAGGTGGTATATACTGGAACCAATTATAGAAGACTTAAAGGATTTTGGAAGGAACTGAAGAGAAGGAAACTCTAAATGATCTTCTTGGTGGCCTTTTCAGGCCCACAAACAAGAGAAGAAATAAAATACAGAAGATGAATGGTGGGCTGCACAACCAGTGAAAAATGGGCTTTGGCTCTGTGCAACACTATAGATGGGGATCTTCATACAGTATGGCCAATCTCTTCAGACGGAATTAATTGGAACAGACAAGAAGGTATAAAACTACTTAAAAAAAGAAAAAGGTGTCAAAAAGACAAATCCAGCAGAAACACAAACTCACCATGTCACAGACAAATTGAGTTGAATTGTGTCAAAGGCAAGAGAGCAGTAGTTTACTTCCCAAACTTAAGGATTTGAAGACAAATCAGATAGAAATTCTTCATGATTTGACATAGCAGATATCACGGACACCTACCTAAAAATGAAAGTAGAAGTGTACCAAACCAGACCAAAGGCCACTTGACTCTAGTGCCATCTTTGACAGCAATCTGCAGAGGATACTCAGAAAAAGAATGTAAGATACAGACCAAGCTTACAATGCCTTTCCCCCAGTATACCTCCTTAGTCTTGCAGCAGTCAGTATTTCCAAGGCAAACATTTAGCCTGCCTTGAATAAGAAAAGTATTTTTAAAGAATATAATGATGTTATGGTATGGTAGTAATCTACATTCGGGACAGTTAACTTTTAAAACTATTGGCAACTGGAAATCAGAAAATTCTGAATACACCAATAGACTATGGTATTGCTTTACGCCAAATAATCTGAATTATCCACACCATTGCAGGTTGGTGATCGGCTAAGGAACAGTGGTTACAACACAGTTACATCTTAGATGAACAAACAGTGGATAATCCCAGGTGGCATTTTATGTAGTTGGGGCAAATTAATTTCACCCAGCATTAGCCACCTGAAAGTTAGGTTTTTAGTCTAAGCTATTTAACTAAGCTCCCTTGGTAGGCAATGGAGAAATAAATACCTCTCAGCAGTGATCCATCCGACTCATGTTAGACAGGTATCTTAATGACAAAGTGAAACTTTGAAAGCTTTGCATAACAAACAGGGAAAAAAAAAAGAGGAAACTATTATCAATCCATGCGGACTAGAAATCAGAAAGGCTAGAAAATTTGCAAAGGAAACTAAAGATAGTAAGAAAAAATGCAATCTAGGAAGGCAGCAGAAAAGTTTAAAGGATTTTAAAGTACATTCAAAACAAAAGAAATGGAAATAGTATGATCCATTCCTGAATGGGGGAGTTTATATTCAGATGCATACAAACACAAATAACTGCACTTATGAAACACATATCTTGCCAGAATTATATTACCAACATAACGCCAAGCTTGTTCAGACGAGCGGTTCCTCTAGCCCCACACGCTGATTCCCACAGTGGCAGCAAGAGGTGCAATATAGGGAGGTCACGCAACCCCAGCCACTCTCTGCAGTCCACTGCAGATGGAGTTGCTGAATCAGTGCCCCAGCGGTTTCAGTGAGTGCCTCCTAGTTCAGGTATGATGGGATCGGGTGAATAGCAAGTCGCCTCACTCACTGCTTTTGTGATTCTGTAACCTCGATCATATCCTCCTCAGACTCCTCTGTACAGATGGAAGAGTCTCAACCTTTCCACCTTCTCCTTACGAGGCAGCTCCTCCATCTTCTTCACATTTCTGGTGCCCCTCTCTAATCTCTCATCTCCTTCTTGAGAGACAGAGGCCAGAACCACACTCATGTCAGGTGCATGTCAGGCTTTTATGTAGAGCAAAGTCAGCTGCAAAAATGAGCTTCCTGCTTTGTCCTTGGTATCTTTTCTGATAATGGACAGCATTTTGTTGGCTTTGGGGCTGCTGCTAATGATTTCAGAGCAGTTCTCAAGTTTTAAGTGACAGTTCTGGTTTTTGGCATCAAGTAAGTATGGATTAAATTATGTACCCTTAATGTCCCTAGGCAATACAGTTATTTACACTGAAGCCCATCTGCCATCTTCTTGTCCACTCAGTTTAGCACATATTTTCTCAAAATCCTGTTGAGTTCAGGTGGAACTGAAAGACAGTTTTGAACCAGATACCCACTTTGTGAATCCACAACTGTCAATGTCAGGACTTTTATATGGAATCCTGCCTGCAGCGCTCCTCAGTGAGCAATAAATTCATGTAAAAGTTGACTCAGAAATTTAAAGGATTGATTGATTACATATTAATGAGCAATCAGTAATACTAAAATATAAATTAAGATATTATTACCTCTCTTTAGAATTTGATTATATAAATGACTGAGCACTCTGGCTCCAATCCAGTTAAATTAATGAGTCTTCTCTCAGACTTAAGAGGCTCTGTCTGTACTGGTAAACTAAATGCTTGGGACTGTTCCCTGGCAGTGGGAACCAGGTGGCCGAGAATGGTACACTCCACGATATTCAATTGTCTTACTCTTCAAACCAGCATAATCACTTGCAAGCTGTTCATTGTGTTAGCTCCCAAAATGTGCCCAAGAATTGTCTGGGAAAGTGTTTGCTGGCACAAGATGAAACCATGCCAGGGACTGTGTTAACACTGCAAAGGTAGAGACAGACATTTGAGTTCCATGCCCAAGAATGGTATGTGACTCTGCTTCACATACCAGTATAAACTAAGATGCATAAAGGGTGAAATTAAAATACTAAAATAATGTTTTTTCAAATGGTTATGGCTCTAAGAAAAATTGTAGAATCATAGAACCATTGGGTTGGAAGGGACCTTTAAAGGTCATCTAGTCCAACCCCCCCTGCAATGAGCAGGGACATCTTCAACTAGATCGGGTTGCTCAGAACCCCCTTTGCAACGTAAAATGTCTTGAAAAACACATTTTTAATGTGCTGTGCCTTTGATTATGCATTCCAACAGTAAATTCACCCTCTCCTCCTTATTTTGATTGCCATAAGCAGAATACATGCTACTCTGGGAATACTCACAGTATTGTATTGTTATTGAAATATCTCTGTGGAATTTGCATACATGGAAGTTTCAGCTTCACAGATAAGATCATGACTCAGTGAAATAATTGAGTTCACTCTCAATGTGGGAGTGAGCAGTAGAGCAATCAGGGCAGGTGGGGAAAGTTACATCTATTAACTTCACACCCCAAAACTTGCACTGCAGTACACTCTACTTTTGTCTGAATCAGCCATTTTACTTGATCCAGCACTCTATGCTTTACATAAGGCCAACACAGTTTTATATTCTGCTGACATGCTATGCATCACAATTGACCTATACAATTAATTAAGAGCAATGAGGAAAGTAAGTGGAATTTAACCTTAATCAGTGCCCAAAGACATCAGGATGTCTGATGTCACCCTGAAACATCAGGACACTCAGAACCAGATTTATTTCCAGTAAGCACCAGAAAGTTTTAATATTTATCAGTTTCTGAACGACCAAAGTCTGAAAATATCATGAGGAAAGGATATGATAAAAACATTTGCAGCACTTTTGAACCCCGAGATGTTTGTTTCAGGTCAAATATACCATAAGAAAACCATTTCTTTTGTATGTTATTTATTCACTAATTACTATATACCTAAGGAGTTCAAAGAAACTAAGTACATTTTCTTAGGATGAACTTGCCTGAGAAATGAAACAAAGAAAGGGGATATTTAAAAAAAAAAATATTACTGTGATTCTGATAATGTAAATTAACACCAAAAGTAGAAAACTCTAAAAATGTTGCAGAAGAATTACAGTTCTTCCTCATGTAAACCATCACTTACTCAAATAGCAGAAAAATACACTGAAATTTAGCAGTTTCCATCAACAGAAGGAGCCAAATATTAGCCCAAGACAACAATTATCAGGCTTCAATAGAAATACGGGAGGTCAAACATGTTACCACAGTGACTGCAGTTTAACAGGCTACTGCACAGAAACAGAGCTGCTGTGATCACCTATGTGTGCTCTTAGAAAGGAGCAAATGCAAAGTGACACAACAATTTTATCCATCTTTCATTATTCACTCAGCTATGTGTTATGTTCCTGGACCACAGGTCTAAGCTTTACACCCGCTGAGGAATTTAAAGGACATCAGTGGCGTATGCCCATCAAGAGATCAAAAGCAGAGCAAAAAAGCAAAGCCAATAGCAGGGCATGAACAGATATTAGGTAATCTGTCCAGGAAAAAGGTGATGAACTGGTTATTTCTGAGATCAACATAGTGAACAAATTATCAGCCTCCAAATGATGCTCAGTTCTTAACCCTCCATAAATAAGATGAACCACCAAATAGGAAAAAGACATCCGTGTGTTGGATATTTCAGTGTTAGCAGCTCACATGAGTTTTCCCAATAATATTGTCATATTTTATTTTTGCCTCAAAGTTCCAGCTTCTGGATAACAAACAGGAAAACCCTTGGACTGCTGAAAGAGAATATACAGTTGAGCCACTCTTCAGCTTGAGAGACTAGAAAAGTACTCAGGCATGAGCTTAACTTCAGGTTTAGGCACTACTGTCTGACTCCACTGTCTGTGGAGGTTAACCAGAGACTGAAAGGTCAGGAGACTGAAAGTTTTTTCTAGGTCAAGGCTGGATGTCCTTCTGTGTCCTCTCCATATGGTAGAAATTACATCTGTGAAATCTGTTTGCTTATCCAGTCAACACTGTGACACTCAGAAAACATGTTGGATATAGTACCACGATGAAATCTGGCATCATATTGTCCAAATTATTTTTAAGGTAACAATTTAGTTTTCTTTGAAGAAGCATTTGTGGAAAGCAGTTGATAAAGACAAATATCTACAAAATGTACAGCATTAATGAAAAGATGAGTTAATTAGAATTCATTTTAAACAGGAGCTTGTTTGTAGAAATGTCTTACTATGCTAAAATAAAGCTGTTTACCAAATATTCCAAGAACATACACATGTCAAGTCAAATCTGGATGCACAAAGGAAAGCAGAAAAAATATATTGCTAGAGAAGCAGCAAGAAATTTTGCCTGCGCTTAACCTGAAAGCACTGGCTGGAAAAATACCGATATAGTATGCATTAATATCCAGTTTTCTTTCACTTATTTTCTGTTTCAAGTAGTCAAGTTTCTTGCAGTGAATTTTCACTTCAGTGTTTCTTCTTTCAGTTTCATCAGAATTTTGGACTTTTGGAGGTATGGGAAACTGGGAAATTACCATTGTTATCAATCAAGCACTCCTTATGAGAATGATTTTCCAAATAAATGCAATTTTACAGGATAAAATATATTAATGAAATGTTACGTCATGGATTGGCCTAACTGAAAAAGAGTACATCCATTTCTCTGACGGTGCAAAACATTTTGAATTGATTTGACAAAATGCCAAGCTAGAGAAATATGCACGATGGGAGAGGCTCTCAAGCTCCCCATGAGAAAGCAGTATGACCAGGTGCCCATCTCAAACACTTGTACAAAATTTATCAAAGCCTGAGAAACAAACAGGAGGAACTGGGAGTCCATTTAATGACATCAATCATGCGGGTATGATGGGAGAGCCAGAACAACAGGAGCGATGCAGTGGATGGATATTGGCTCTTTAGGAAGGTCATGCAGGGAAGACAAGGCAAGAGTTATGCTCTGCACAGTGGACACCTTGAATGCATGGAGCTTTGCTTCATAACAGGCGACTGGTCTGTTGAAAGTATGTAAGTCAGATTTAGAGGGGAGGCCAGCAAGGTGAATGTCATGCTGGGCATCCATTACAGACTGTCTTGTCAAGAAGTGGGGCTGGATGTGAGAATTCTTTTAACAATTGTAAGAAGCTCGATAATTGGAGACTAGCTACTTCAGCATCTTCTGGGAGAGCAGCACCATGAGGAGCAATTAATCCAGAAAGTAAGTCAGGGACAATTATCTAATGCAGGTACTGGGTTTCCAGCTACAGATGGTAGTCTCCTAGACCTGTTATTCACATACCCTCTGGTTGTGGATACGATAGTCAACAGCAGCCTTGGCTGCAGTGACCATGACTGCCTTCATGAGATGTCAGTGTTCAAGATCCTGAGGGAAGTGAGGAAGGCAAGCATCAGGATAAAAGCCCTGG
This sequence comes from Mycteria americana, assembly GCF_035582795.1. Taxonomy (NCBI): domain Eukaryota; kingdom Metazoa; phylum Chordata; class Aves; order Ciconiiformes; family Ciconiidae; genus Mycteria; species Mycteria americana. The sequence goes on from NC_134367.1 coordinate 20,464,749, forward strand.
TCTTCTGGACTTCAGCTTGTTCTGGGAACTGGTAGGCAGGATCCTACTGGAGACTGCCATGAAGTGCAGAGGGGCCCAGGAAGAGCTTCTCAGTCTTAAGGAACAATTTCCATAAAGCATAAGAATTATCCATTGCAATGTGCAGGAAAATGAGCAGATATGGCAGAAGGCCAGCTTGGCTGAACAGAGAACTGTTGACTGAGACCAAATGCAGAAAAGAAGCATGCAAGAGGTGGGTAGTGGGACAGGCTACCAAAGGGTAATATAGAAGTATTCCCCGGGCATGCAGGAACGCCAAAGTTCACTTGGCTAGGTGTATGAAGGACAACATGAAAGACAGTACAGGTAAGGCAGGAGCAAAAAAGAGACCAAGGATAACATGGGCACTCTGCTCAGGAGGAAGGCAACCTAGTGACAAAGGACACAGGAAAGGCTAAGGTACTTAGTGCTTTCTTTGCCTTGGTCTTTACTGGCAAGGTTTGCTCTCTGGCCTCTCAGTTCTTCATGTCTGGTAGCAAAGATTTGGGGATGACATGTTCCTCATGGTAGAGGATGACTGAGTTAGGGACTACTTCACCTGGATGTAAACAGGTCCATGGCACTAGCCAGAAGGCACTCAAGGGTGCTGAGAGGGCTGGCTGATGCTGTTGCAAGGCTGCCAAAGCCTAATCAGCAGCTGATAATGAGTGCCATTCCTCAGGAACCAGTCCTTCATCAGTGACAGGGAGGAAGAAGTGGAAGGATCCCCTGTGAGTCTGCAAGAAACTCCATGCTGGCAGGAGTGGTTGGTGCGCTGGAGGGCAGCGCTGCCAGTCAGGAGGAGCTCGACAAGCTGCAGGAATGTGTTGACAGGATTATCATGAGTTCAGCCAGACGCTAAGTTCCTCACCTGCAATGCATTGATGAAGGCTGGCCAATGGCTGGCTAAAAAACTCCTTTGCACAAAAGGACCCAGAGATTTTTGGGCCCTCATACAAGAGAAGCAAACTGGAGTCCAGCTGAGGAAGATGGTTTTATTTAGCCTGGAGCAGAGAAAGGTAAGGTGGGACCTAATTGCAGTCTTCCACTACCTACAAGTGGTTTGTAGAGAAGATGCAGCCTTCTCTTCTCAGAGACACACAGCGAAAGGACAAGAGGTAACAATCACAAGTCACAACAAGAAAAATTTCAGTTGCCCCTAAGGAAAAGGTCTTTCACAATGACACTGGTGAACAAACCTATCAAAAAGGATGTGGAATTTCCATCCTTGGAGATTTTCAAAAGTCTACTGGACAAGACCATGAGCAACCTTATCTAAATTTGAAGTCTGCCCTGTTTTAAGCAGGAGATTGGACTAGATAAGCTCTTTATGACCTTTTAACCTAAATTATTCTGTGGTACTTCAACTTCTCTTCATGCTGCATTACCTTACAAGAGTTGAAATTTTAGTTTCCAATATTTTTTATAAGAGTCATCCTTGAAGGGCACATCTCCATAAGGGAAATACACCGACTGAACACACAACTACCCCATGAGAGTTATAAATTTTTCAATAAATGGTAGAGGGAAGAGCTTTAGCTATGGATTTTTGTCCCAGGGAAAACTGCAGGTATCTGACTCCCATAATTGCCCAAAAGAACTACATAACGGATCATGCATCATCATAAGGAAGTGTAAATTACCACTGCGATTGCTTTGAAAGGAAGCTTGTAAATTCATCTTAGTAAAAACTAACTCACTCCATTGTTCTGATGACAGGAATGTCAAATGCTTAATTTGACAATATTGAAATAAAAGGTTTTGACTACTCCTAATGTGAATTTTTCAGAATGTGCATCTCCTGGAAAACTTATGAAGGTCAAATTTCCTCCTTGCTTCAGGAGAAAAACAAATGTGAAAAGACAGAATTTCCTGCAAGACATAAATGCCACTTTTCTCTCAGCTGTATAACTGAATACTGTTGAGCACCATTCCTCTCAAGAGCTCCAAATATTTTGAACTACAACGCAAACAGTGTTACCACCATCTTTCCATAAATATTACTGAACTGTGACCCAAGAAATGTGGAATCACTCATGGCCATCTCTGCCAATTATGGTTTACTGCCTTCCCTCATTGGTTTTAATTAAGGTATTGCGAGTGTTCACACTTACAAACAAAAGGAAACAAGGAAATTGAGCCTCATGATTTTTTCCCTCTGATCTAATATGAGGTCTGCATTTGCAGAAGGCAAATTATGAAGACGACATTATGTCTATGACATTATATCTTTCTTCACAGAGAACTTTCTAAAAAATCAATATTTTTTTTTTTCCAAAATGAATCTTTTTGACCAGAAAGCGATAGTTAGTCTACAAATGAGTGCATACAGTTGTACTGGTTTTGGCTCAGATAGAGTTAATTTTCTTCACAGTAGCTGGTATGGGGCTATGTTTTGGACTTGTGCTGAAAACAGTGTTGATAACACAGGGATGTTTTAGTTACTGCTGAGCAGTGCTTACACAGTGTCAAGGCCTTTTCTGCTCCTCACCCCACCCCACCAGCAAGGAGGCTGGGGGTGCACAAGGAGTTGGGAGGGGACACGGCTGGGACAGCTGACCCCAACTGACCAAAGGGCTATTCCATACCATATGGCGTCATGCTCAGCATATAAAGCTGGGGAAGAAGAAGGAAGGGGGCACATTCGGAGTGATGGCATTTTGTCTTCCCAAGTCACCATTACGCATGATGGAGCCCTGCTTTCCTGGAGATGGCTGAACACCTGCCTGCCATGGGAAGGAGTGAATGAATTCCTTGCTTTGCTTTGCTTGCGTGTGTGGCTTTTGCTTTACCTATTAGACTGTCTTTATCTCAACCCACGAGTTTTCTCACTTTTACTCTTCCGATTCTCTCCCCCATCCCAGTGGGGCAGGGTGAGCCAGCGGCTGGGCTGAGCTGCCTACCGGGGTTAAAACACAGCAACAGTACATGAAAATGCCCAAGGATGATTTATTCACCCAGCAAAGGGAGAGGATCCCCACCATCATCGCCTCACAAGAAAAGGCAGCATTTGGTCAGGAATGACTTTCAAAACGTCTTCTTTAATGAAATTACCTTTTTCTCCTGGAGGCCCAACTCTGCCTGGACGACCTGGAGCACCCTTCTCCCCCTTTTCTCCAGCCTCCCCTGTTGATACAAAACGAAACAAAAAGAAGAATCATATTAAACCAGGACTATTTTCTGTTGGTGGCAGTGACAAGACTGCCATTCTCCCCACCTACTATAAATAAAAACCTACTATAGCAAGAGGTGAAAAAAATAAAAGCAGATAGGATCTGACTTAACAGCTTTCCTTGATGCACGGAGAACAGAGTTTCCTGCAATTGGCATAGACACTGACAAAACCCCAGTCAATACATTACTGAAGTCTCATACAATGGGTCTAGTTTTGTGGATGTTACTCATATCATCAACCTCCAAAAAGCCCAACAGCACAATTCACTTAAGTAGAAGCTTCAGAATTAAGCCCCAACTTAGCACATAAACTTCTAGGTCTGTGTTCAACAAACATTTCCTGAGTATGTGCTAAGGACATGCTTAAGTCTCAAATGAAAATGGCTTAACTATTATCTCAAATTAAAAAAAAAAAAAAGAGAAAAAAAGAAAAAATGTATGCCATTTACAGATTAAGGATGGATCAGGCCTATAAGAAGGCATTGGTACATCCCTCATTTAGAGGATCATTTTTACGCATGAAAGAGTATCCCCTAATCCATAGTCTCAATTATATACTGTGCCTTTTAATCTCTGGGGTACGAACCACTGTGTACTTACACGCACATGGCTCATTATTATATTCAGCATATTTAAACATCAGTTTCTGTAAATGTTTGCCTCCCTGGTGCCTTTCATTGGAAATTTGGGGATGCTTACCTTGTTTCACCCCCTACTATTGTACTACTATCGTAGTTTGCCACTGACATAAAATTAAAATCTCTTAAACAAATAGAAGTTTAAAGAATGATTTACATAGCCACCTTTACAAAAAAGATTTATATGAAGGACAAGAAAGCTCTACGGCTTCACAGAAAAGAAAATGCCAGGATCTAAAAGCCAGAGCGGAGCTAGCACAACACACCTGGTGCCCCAGCGCTGCATTTCATTTCTAGAGAGGAGAGCGAGCACCAGCTGCTCCCCAGGAGGCTGAAGGGAGCACGGTAGCAGGAAAGTCAATGGTTATCACGTACCCCTCAAGCTCTGCTCTCTGGCATAGCTGGCAGCTGTGGTTCAGAGAGGGACATAGAGATGACATGTAAAAACAAGCCAAAACATGGTACGTTTCAAATATGCAGCCTCCAGCTCTCTCTCTCTCCTTATTGCAGACATAGGTGGCTGTGAGCTGAACTCGGCCTCCATCTGTTATATTTTCCTTCTTCAGGCTGCCAGCAGGCTCCAGACCACCTTCCCTGCCTTCAGACATGCAAAAATAGGCCATTCTCTGACCTTAATGAGGACAAACTTCACATAATCCCAAGTGAATAATATTGTTAGTATGAAACAGGCTATTATTTGGCACATTTGGGAACGTCACTTTTTTATTGTCAGGTAACCAATAGGCTTTGTATGATTGCCTTTCCCCCCTCAGGGCTGGTTATGAGTTCTTTGCTTCCCAAAGATAAATCCTGACAATGACTTTTTCCTGCTCTCTGGAGGCCGAGAGCAGGCTATTACAGCCTATTGCTTTACACGTTCTTCAGAGTGAAAGCTGTGCATTAGGGATCAATAAAATAGATCACTCTTGCTTCAGGCCATTACACTTGCCTGCATTTATTCCTATAATAAGATGACACTGCATTCCTTAGTGTGGGTGTTTAAGAAACTTTCCCTGGGAGGAGATTACCCCATTAAGGCCCGGCTACAGACCACTCTGTATTTTTTGTTATCAGCTGTTTTAAGTGGCAAGACCTTGGCCAGTTCAGCTTTGCCAGGCTTAAGTCTCTGTTTTTGCTCTATGCACCCTAAGCACTACGCAAGTGAGGAAGCAAAGCCTGTGCAGGCGTCGTGGGCAACAAAACAGTTTTCTGTCAAGGAATTTCAATCAGTTTAATTTATCACCAATTAACACTAACTTTTAACTTTTGATTCCTGAATTAGGAAGAAAAAACAAACAAATGAACTTAGAGAAAGACACCTCCGCTCCCCACTTCTCTTCTCCAGCCTGTGCCACACATTACACCCAGTCCTTTTGGAGCAGAAGGCTGGGGTCAGTGCGTTGTGGTCCCTACCCAGTTGCTCCGGCGTCGCCTCCTGCGCCAGCCACAGATGCCTTTGCAGTTGTACCTCCTGCTCAGTCTCCTCTCCATCCCTTCCCGGGTGGCTCTTTGCTCCAGCCCCACTGCATGAAAACGTACCTTCTTCCTCAGTGCAGTGCAGCTCTTGCCGACACCGCTGAGACGGGGCAAGACATGCTCAGCGGTGCTCCACAGCGTTGTGATGCCCCACACCCCCAAAAGAAATTTAGCCCTGGTACCGAACTGAGCTGCAGCAGGATCGCAGGTATCAGGTACAACCCGGACACTGCTACAAGCTTCTCCTGTCATCTCTGAGAGTGATCTTTCATAATTCAAACAATATATCTTACCATTGCTGTCAATTTACCTCCTTTTGTGAATTCTTTGGGACAGAATTTGTCTCTGATTATGTTTGCATCCTGCCTACCTTGAGCTGTACCATCTACTGTAATGAAAACAGCACGCCAAATATTAACTACATGAGCTATTAAGCATTCCTTGGCTGGTGATAACTCTCTTCCATTACTCATATTCCCTGTGTGAGTAGACACATCAAGTGTGGGCATAAAAAAATTGGGTTTATTTTATTTATGTAGCATCAACTTTTTTATGTATTTTATGCCATTGAGACTATTAAGACAATTCCTGAAGGGAGACAAAACAAGGTGACAAACTGAGAATTTAAACTTTGAAGGATTGTTCCATGTTATTTTTTTCTCCACAATAGTAGTAACTTCAATCTCATGGGCCTATCAAAAGGAACAGGACTTTAGGAAGAATATGAGTGAGCAATGTAGTGAGGCTTCATCATCCATCCCTTCTTCACACACAACACACTTTTCCCATTATTAATATCGTCAGCTGTCTAAAATACGGATCAGTCTGCTGTCTGGATTCTCAGAGCCACGGTATTTTTCCCTTCCGCATTTCATCTTATTCCTTTATACTGTCGAGGTTATAGAAAAAAAAAGAAAAAAAGAAAAAAAAAATCAGTCCCTAAGACCTAAGCTTCTGACCTTAAACTCATTTGTGCCTTTTTCTATTCTTGGTGTCTTTACTGGCTTTCTTCATCTTCCATTTCCACCTCCATTCTCATCTCATCCCCCTTCCAATTCCTCCTTTTATTCTGTGGGGTCCTAATAGGCTTTGTGTCTTTTTTTTTTTTTTTTTTTTTTTAAGTTTCTAGACTCTCCACTCAGTTTCATTCTTTGTGCTCTTCTTTTCTCCTTTCCCTTTATTTCTCCCTGTTCTTCTAAAACGTGTCCATTTATGCTCCCCCACTTTCGGGTACTTTTCCCTGGTGTCTCTCCTTTGCCACGCCATTTGGGCTCCGCTTTCTGCACCACCTCTTAGGCTTAACCCTCTCCTCCTATTTTTTCCCTTTCACACATCCCACGCTCTCCCTCATTTCTTCCACTTCTTCCCTGTACCTATTTTTCCCAAATCCTGACAGGCTTGTGCCCAGCAGTGGTGCAGGGCTCTGTTCCTCCAGCACTGGAGATGTTGCTGGCAGCCCAGCAGTGGAGAAGATGGGGCAGATCTAAAAGCCGCAGCGAGCAAATCCCACTGCATGGGAGCTGAAATTTGGGCACGTGGCCACATATATGCTCAGTTTAGAGGGAGCCTTGGCCACCAAAATGGGTTGGAGTTGTGCCAGTGGGGGACAGCAGTATCTCATTACCAATTCTCTGAGCCAGTCCCCTGACAGCGTAGCTGGAGCATTGATAGCTTTTTAGGGATTCCACATTAACTAGGGCTGTATCAGGCCATTTTGTGCTTGACTGAATTTGTACATCAATCTCTCTCACTTTTGCAAGGCTTACATCTCATGAAGCGGAGTGAAATCATTAACACATCATGGCTTTCAGATCCCTCTGTTGTTTCCTGGCTTAGGATTGCCTTCTGACAAAGGGCCAGGGTCCCGCACTGTTTTTACGTTTTAAAAAACTCTGCTGCATATAATAATAATAACAGTCCTTTCATAAAAATGGTAATCACAGATGTTAATTTTGACTGAGTAGACAAATAAGGAAACTAAGGCAAAGTAGTTACAAAACTTGTCAAAGCCTGTCAACTTCTTTGAAATGAAAAAATCATTTCAAAGCTTTGGTCCCCAGTGCTGTGAGGTCTGACCATTTGACTGATCTTCTCTGTAACTTCAGACAACATATATTTAACTTGATTGTGCTCTTCTCTGTGAGTCACATCAACAGCACTATCTTATGCCTATTTCACAGCAAATATATCAAACAAATGAAACAACTTCACTCAAGGCTTAGTCAAACCTCAGAAGACCTGGATATAGTGCTGTTCTTTCTAACTAGAACATCTGCAGAAGGTGTAAATATTATTAAGATTTCAAAGGCCATTTATTGAAGTAAAATAAAAAAATACAGATTTTGGTTCAGTTCAGGCATCCAAAGCTGCACCTATAATAATAATAAACAAAACAGGAGAGGCTTTTTGGTCCTGAAGCCAATTGGCCAAGCACAACCCACATCCCTACAGCCCAATTCTCTTGCTTCCAGCACAGGGCAGCCACATGCAAACTGGGCAATGTCTGGAGAGAGCAGTTTACACTACAGCCAAACCTGCGGCCAGGCTGCGCTTGCAATTTAACTATATGAACAATTGCAGGACAGAACTGAGCCTTGCCCTCACCCATCAACTAACCAGCACAGAGCCTGCAGTCCATAATACGGTCCTCAGGCAACTGGGTGAAGCCCAGGTTCCCACTAGATAACGTTAGTGGCATCAATATTGTTAGGTGAGTTTTGTAATACTACAATGCATAACTACCAGAAAAATTGGAAGATTAGTTGTGCAGTTCTTAAACAATGCATTTTTTTAATCGTTAATGATAAACTGGTGGTTTTCATGGGTTTGTTTGTCCTTAGTTGACAGGTATTTCCCCATGCTCACAGGTGTTACACTCCAGTAGAAATACCATAGCCTCCATAACGAGAATTACTGTTATTGACTAAACAGGGCTAGGATTTCACACCCTAATGGATGCTGTTGCTTTAAAATGCTAATTCTTCCCAGCTGTTGATTTCCTATCTAAGGCACTTTAATACATTTTTTGCTACGAAAAGATCAATAATTTATTATGCCATCTTTTTTGGCAATAGTTTGGGGCATATTTTGTAAAAATGTTGCTTTTGTTGACAGAAACTATGGAAATGCCAAAAATCTAATTTTTTTTTCTTCTAAAAGGCACTGAGCATTTAAAACTCAAGGGAGGGCAAGCAGAAGACTAGAAAACACAAAATATTTCCTATTAGTACATCACAAAATGGCAATGAAAACCTTTCCAGATTTAAAGTAGGGACTGATTTTACAGTCTTTGGGCATGTGCACCGTTCATGAGTATAAACACAGACAAAGCAATCAGGCAGCATATCAGAGTAACAAGCACTACTGATCAGGAGGCGAGTCTGGGAAACTTTGGCATGCATTCTCTGAACCGTGTTCATTTTAACAGACTTAAGTTCATCTTATGAACCTTAAAACTCCATTTTTAAGGAGGCTACAAACCGGACAAATAAGAAGACAACTGAAAGGCACCTTCTTTGTCTCTGTTAGAAACAGTCGGTGGTGCACACGAGCCTGCTAGAAAGAAAGGATTAGTATTTGAACGATGGAGTAGACTTCCACATTACCTTTGAGGCCTGGAACAAGAATTTGAACAGAGCAGGACTCCTCTGCAATATGTTGAGGATATCCAGACCTTAGCAGTGACAGGAAGGCAAGGCTAATTAGAGTCACCAAGAAAACCAGATCTCTCTTCATAATGAGCACTTACAGGTCACTGACTCCTAAACAAAAGAATGAATAAACAGTTATAAGAATTCCAAAGACTTTCAACAGTTTCTGAACATATGCAGCATCCTACTACAAATACAATATATTTTTGCGTGCCATAACCCACATAGCATGAGAAGGACGTGTGCAGGTCCTCCGAGCAGGTTGTACGTTCCACAGGCATATATGAAACATGCAGCAGTGCATTCAGCAGTTTGTTTTTGTGTTAGACTGGGTAAAATAAAGCTCAGGAGAAATTTAGTTAAGAAAAAGGAGATTAAGCAATGCTAGTAATAGGGAATTCTGCGTTCATGATTTCTCATTGGAGGCAGGGATCTGGGAAGGTCAAAGGAGAAAATCTAGTACACGGGCTTGCATTGAAAGATGTCAGTACTAAGTTGCCACTTAGAAAGAGTGCATACTGCTCTAAACAGGCAATTCAGTAGATGATGAGACCAACCTAAAGGCCTGAAATGTCACTTCCCATCTACCTGAGCACTGAAATTGTGCCCAGCAAATTGTCCTATACAATAGCCCTCGTGTAACTCATTGAGGGTGGAAGGGAGATAATATTTCACTATATCATGCAATGAAGTTACATCAGAGCCTTCAATAAATCCTGAAAAGATTCACCTCTGAAACTACCCTTGTCTAAGCCTACAAGTGAAATGGCTTGTCTGATATTAGGCTCTGAAGAGATCTCTCAGAAAACAACAGTACAGAAATGAAGTTTGTGTGAAAGGACCATCAAAAGCCAGGATTTAGGGGGTCTGTAGAAATACTCTTTGACAAAAGTGTTATTTATGTACTTCTGATATGTTTTTCCAGTCCTTCTTTCACCAAGGCTCTGTACTACACAAACAAGCTGAAAGTCATATCAGGGTTTCAAGAGAAAGTACCTGTATATCATCTTTTATTGCCATGATACAGACGTGTGCATTTTACATCTAGAGCAAGAAGATTGGGCTATATTACTCTCCACTCCCTGATTTCCTTCAAAAATAAGCCCAGTAGGATTAGGCACAGGTGTGGGGCCAGTACATGGGTCTGTGTCTCTCGACGTGCTGGGGGTCTAGAAAGGTGGATCTATTATTGTGGCGATGGCCTGAAGGAGTAAGCATGCTTCAGCAGGGACAGGAGAATAAGGAGCTTCAGGGTGAGAACGAGCTAGTGAAGCAGATACCAAAACGTAAGGGATGGAGCAAGATGGGCAGACTGCCCTCCGCATGCAACCAAATTCAGTTTTGCCTTTACTATTAAAAAGCCTCGCTCTAATTTTAAACTCCACCATCAACTCTGATATATTTAATAAATGTCTTAGCAGTAAGACTAAGTAGATGACTTTGGAGTTGGGGGAAGAAATTATCCCTCTGAACTGCTGTCCGTTGTGTGCTTCCATCATCCTCTAGGAGATAAAAATCAGTAGACTGCAGCAGGGATGTCAGACGGGAGCAGATTTTGTCTCCCTCCTCATATGGGCAGGGCATGGCATGAGTTATGGGGGAGACTGCTCTGCCTTACAAGACCCTTGCTACACCATCTATACTGCAGGGCAGGGGTGCTCCACAACACACTCCCCAGTTCTTGCTGATCATCCAGATTTGGGGCACAGACTACAGTATACTGTGAGCCCTTTTGACTCAAATCTCTTCCCCAGCTTTCCTTCCAAAGGAGACTGAGATGCAGCTGGAGGACCATGCCTAAAAAAGGTGGGGTGTATGCTTGGACCTGGGAAGAGCTCCTGGGCAAGGGATCACTTGATAGAGTCGTAGTCTAATGGGCTACAGGGAGGCTGAAAACCCTAGGGAAAATAATTGGTGCTGGGTAATCCTCCCATGGAGGAAGGAAGGAACAGGGATTATCTGGGCATTTTCACAGCCACAACATGCCACGCTCCTGGAACAGGACAGCCCTGAACTGCTTCATACACAAGCTCTGCCAACCAGAAAGAAGACCCAGGACAGCATGGACCAAAAAAAGGAAGTTTCCACTAAGCTGTAACGTAACAATTTTATTTTCAGGGCCTCTGTCTCAATTTCCTATTACCTTTTAGTCTAGCAGATCACAATATAGACAGTCTTACTAGAGATGCATTTTGTACCCTCACAACATTCCTGTCACACTGCTAAGCCCTAATGTCATTTATACAAGTCTCCTCTTACAGCTTAGGGTGCAGGTTCTGGAGGAACAACACTAACTCATATACAGATGCTTACGGTATTTTTTTTTTCCCTTCAAGAGTGCTCAGCTCCCAAAATTTTGCTTATGCTGCCACAACTAAGATGACTGCAGCTCATATATACATGTCAGCTTTAAAATATCTAGCTCAGGTATTGCTAGGAGCACACAAATCCACAGAAGTACAAACGTCAGCATGCGTTGCTCCAATATTTAGGCCACATTAAGTTTTGTCACAATTGCAGCAACATCACTCAAGACTTACAAGAGTGCAGGCAAAACTGAATTTTGCCACCCCAACTACAAGGAACCAGAGCTGGAGGAGAAGGCACATCACGAATGTGGATCTAGAGAACAGCAATAGTTGTGAGGGGAAAGGGAAGAGTAATGGAAATATGCATGTAAAGCTTCTACTGCCACGGAGAAGCAGCGACCAGCCCAGCTCCCCAGGGCTCCGACAGACAAAACCGACAGGAAAACATTTGCTGTGTTACTGTCCTCTGCTTTCTCGGGCTGCTGCCTCCTTTGCCTATACACAGAGCCAGCCCTGACTGCCAGAAACCAGTCAGGCCACTGGCCACCTTACAGCTATTTTCTAAGGTTATACAAACTACTTGATCACAGTCTTGATATAGTTTTGAAGTATCGGATCTCTGTGATAGAACTCTTTGCCCTCATATCCTCATGTGCATATCAAACAAATTACTTCACATACATGGCCACACCACCCCAAAAGAAGATTCCTAACCCCAAGGTACAAGGCACTGGCTGCATCTTGGTGTATTCTGTGGCCTACAGGAGTTCACGGTATCTACAATGGACGGTCCTGGCTCTTTTTGTCAAGTCCGTGATCCACAGCAGTCAGCAAGCAAAAGAGGGAGCAACAAAAGCTAGCCAAGAGGAAAGGTTGAGAAGAAGAGTGTTTCTCCAGAGCTTCCCTTCAAAGGCTTGTAGGGCCAGACTTGGCATTTGAATAGTCAGGCTTCACAATGCCAAGTTAGGGAGCAACGTTCCCTATGTGGGAAAGCAGTAAGTTGCCATTGCCTCAGCCAACCAGGAGGACGTGGCAGAGACTCGTGCCTGGAAGTCTCTTCTAGGCACCTGAATGTAGGTGTTTAACCCTCAGCAGCAGCCACTTTTGAGGAACAGGGAGCGGGACCATCCTGGATGATAGCCACGCTGATGCTCTGCGGGCTGAGCAAACAGAGGACGTGGGTCCTGCCTGCCTGCAGCTCCTGTCCCGCAGCCCAGGAGAGCACCTGGCCATTAGCCTGCAGGACATCCTAGGCAGGGTGTCCCACCTTTTCTTTGTAGGTGGGGCACTTTGGGATCCAGAAGAAGATCAAAGAGGCTTTCAAACCAAGTGGTTCAGATACTCAGCTGAAAGCCTGGAAATTAGGCAGTTTCAGCATGAGCACCCAGCAGCCTGGCGATAAGGATTCTCAACAGATGAGTCAGAGAGGGGAATGAAATGGCCTGAGACGGAAGAAGGAATTGAAATTAGGAAGATGCTCCAGCCTCTGCATTAATGGATAAGGCGGCAGCATCACCTCCTCTGGTTGCATTTTATGAGGTGTTAGATGTATCCAGACTACAACTGAAAGATCAAAGCCTCCAGGTATGTTAAATATTCATCTGCCTTTGCAAACTCCTACACAGCTCAGAGATGAGACAGGCATCGAGCAGCAGAGAAGTGTCAGGGCTGCTTGGTGGCTCTGCTCAGCAGCCAGATATGAAGGATTTTCTGGGGAAAACAAAACTTCCAACAAAGCTTCATCACATTCCCCACTGCCTGCTGCTGCTGCTGCACAGCTTACAAGCCTCAGAGGCACAGGCGATACACCTCACCCTACCTCATGATAGCTCGACTTGTAGAGAAAATGGACTCATTCTAGAAAACCGAGCTTCTTGGTGTCAGTTAGGTCACAACACCCAGACCTTCATGAATACTCAGGAAATTACCTTGGTCTGAAAAGAGCTGCTAACAGAGGAAATCTCTGAAGAGGTTGCAGATTAAATACTTTATAGAGTCTGCGGCTGCAGTAAAGGGACACACTAGTAGTAGAAATCAAACCAAAAGCACTTTGGGTATCACTTTCTCCACCTTCTCCTGCTTTAAAAAGAAACCTCTTCTGCAGCTAGAATTGCCTTGTATGATGAAATCATTGCCTTGTATGAGTTTGATCTCCAGGTATGTGCTACAGCAGTACCTTTCATTTTAAAATCCTGGAAAATTCCTTGCCTTTCTGACCTACCTTCAAGTCTTTTCAGACCCAGATTCATAAATGCATTTAGAAAACTAAATCCCACTGAAATTAGTCCTTAGAAAAAGGAGCCAGCCTGTTTTTTCAAACACTATCTTAGGCCTGGTATTTGGAGTATCTTCAGCATTGGTAAAACCAATGCCAGAGAGAAACCTAGAGACGTTCAGCACTTGTAAAAGTGTGAATATTTTCTTGCTGTCTACGCAGGGGTCAGGAGTCAAATTTGCAGCACTTATAACGGTGGCCATTAAATCAGCATAAGCCGAAAGCTTTGAAAAAAATGAGAGGAAGAAGAAAAGGCAGCATTTACATGGCCTTTCCTTAAAAAAAAAAAAAAAAAAAATAGCAAAACGCCTCTATTCCCATTAGGAATGGAAACATACCAATGCAACCAGCACAATAATTTCAAAACAACTTTTGAGACCTGTCAGCTTTAGGGAATCTGCCTCAGTTGCCAAGAGAGAAGAGGTTTATTAAGCCAGGCTTCAAGTGACAAGTCCTTGAGAGGTCATCGGAGAACCCCCGAGGCACCACAGTCTTGCTCAAAACCGCTGCCGGACCAGCCAGGCCAGCTGGCACCCAGCACTCCTGGAGCTCCCCGCTTCCGCCCCAGCTGCGGATGGAAAGCTTGGAGATCCCTTCAGCCAGCAAACACCTCGTGCATGAAGACCCTGTATCTGCCAGCGGCTGCTCCACAGGGGCCGGTGGCTTACGGCACGCCGTTATTTTGGACCTAGAAGCAACAACGCAGATGATCTGCCTAGTTGAATCCAAATGGAATGCAGAAGGAAAACGATGCTCGCTGGCAGTAGTACTCAGCCAGCCAACAGCTACAGAGTGGCTGTAATCCTCTGTATAATCCCATGGGACTCCTCTTTGAGCTGTTTTTATTTCACCATTACTGAGTTGTTTTCACTCTTATTATGATTCTTTATTATTATTTTTAAAACTATACTTCATTCTCAGGGATCTGAGCTGAAGTATATATTCTGAATTGAGTATGTTCCTGGTACAGACAGGCACACAAATCTGCAGAGCCACAGCCACATTTGGTGGGTGATCTTCCCAAGCAGGTTTGAGTCAGCACTACAAACACATCGACAGCTTTCAACAGTTTTCACTCCCCTGACTTTTCAAGTCCTCGTCATCCACATCCTGACACCTCCCAGAACTATCTGGCAGCCTGTGTATCCTCAAACACCCCGGCAGGCCCTCGGCCGCATCCTAAGGGATGCGACACATGCCTACAAAATCGTGCCAGTGAAATGCCAGGCTGTCAGGCTGTAACACAGACCTCACACCATTTGAAACATTTTAAGCAGATAAAAGTCAAAAAAAAAAAAAGTAATTATGTCCCAGGGCCACAAGGGTAACACCAGTGCAGATCCAGGGATACATTTTTGGGGGAAGCGGGGAGAGGCAGAAGGGACAAGCCTCCAGCGCTGTGCATGCAAGACACTTTTCACCCCTTGGCCCGAGGGCTGCGGATCATTCCCTGGAGAAGATGTCTTTCACACAGGAGATGAAACCTGTGTCACTGACCTCTTCTTTCTCCATTACAGCCTTGCCGATCACCCTAACCTACAGACGTTTTGCGTAGCTATGCTTTTACTTTATCTAAGCACTCTCTCATTTGTCCTCCCAGCTCCCCCATGCATTACCTTGGGTAATCAAGACTTCACCATTCAGCTGGAATATAAAAATCAGAATCAATAATAAAGCTGCTTAAACAATGGGTGATCATTTTTGTAGTATTGCAATACTCCGAAGTTAAATGCTGCATGTTGATTTAAAGGTTAAAAGATTAAAGAAATATTGAAAGATTTAAAAAAAAAAAAGTAAATGTTAATACCATAGAATTGCAAAAATGAGGACCATAACTGCCATGGCTATGAAGTCTCTGTGAAATCTATGGAGCGTGGAGTAGCATAAAGCAGAGACATAACACATTTCAGGCCCTGATGATGCTGAAGAACAGCGAGGTTTGCTGCAGAGGACAAAAGAGTGAGTCTAAGCTGCTGGGAAGCTAACATCACCTAAAAGCCTAACCGATAGGAAGTCATTGGTTACTCCCCAAAGTGCACTTAATTCTGGCTCAATAGAGCTACTTCCTCAGCCGATATTTGTGAGGTGTAAGAGACTGTTAGTTCTGACTGTACAACGTAGGTGCACTTGTCATACATAGGAATAGTAGCCTCACTTTTCATCAAGAAGAATGTTTTTTAAAATTGAGACAAATTTCTTTCTGATGTAGTTCTGCTGAACTCAATGAGCTTATGTCAGAATTAACTTACTGTCATCTGTGCTGAAAATATAAAATCAGGGCTTCAGGAAGGGTGAGAGGAAAAAAGTGCCAGAAGGGGGCAAGTATGTTTTCAAAACCTGTAACTAGAGGGAGATGGGACCCATGGGATTTCTTGCCCCAAGTGCCCAATCTCTCACAATAGCTCTGTATGGTTTTTTCGATGGTAGAGAGTAACACTCAAGTCAAATTTTATCTTTGTCCTGTATCTGTCAGAGATAACTAGAAATGCTAAACAAAACTTCTCCCACAATGTTTTAATTCAAGTCTCTATTAGATGACAAGGTCTCTGCTACAGACCTGTTTGCAGTTGTAATTTACAGAAATAGTTTGTCATTTTGGGTGCCATCCTTGATGTATGTCAGATCAAATCTTCAGCATTCTTAACCACCACAAATTCAAAAAAATACAGGGACCAAATATAGGTGTTGGTTCTTCTACAACCTGTGTATAAATTGTCTCAGTTCAGCCCTGCTCCTATAAAGCATCCACATAAGAACCTGATGATACCCCCACACACCGATTTGTAGGAACTAAAACACCAAGGATTCACCAAGAATCACTGAATGATTTTGAGAATGCTGCAGGTACATTTCTTTACATGAATAAATACATATTATTTACATAATCATTTGTTGTCTTATTTCTGAAGCTTTAGGGCACCACTTTTCAGCCCTCCACATCCGCAGAGGCTTCGGACTGGCAGAAGTTGGGATATTTGTGCAATATTTAAGTGCTTAACGCCCATTCAACCAACTTATGCTTTCCAACATGTTCTCACCCTCCAGGAGCTTAGAAGTTTTCCAAGTGGGCCTGACAGTTGTCTTCTTGAGAGCACTGGCCAGGCTTAAAAGGCAAACAATCTGGCAGGGTGGCCCCAGTTGCCCAGCTATGTTCTCAGAGGGGCAGAGATGAGGCAGAAAGGTCTATCAAGGCCCCATCCAACCACCCCACACGTCAGCAGTGGCGCATGCCTTTTGCACAACAGAAATGCCACTCAAGTTTTGATCCGAAAGGTGAGAAGTACCAGCTATGGAACATCTGTAACTTAAAAGGATTTGAACCCAACAGCTCCAGTTCCCCAGGAGAGTAATTGCTCCCATTGGATGGATGCAGTAGCTGACATTAGACTACACTGAGGCATGCCACATTAAAGGATGGAAGGCAAGCAGGGAAGAAGCCAGCTCAAGCCCAGTGGTAGGACACTAGACTAAAAAGGGGGACATGAGTGTTCTCCCTTCCCTGCTTTCTGTTTTTATGTCCCACAATTGACTCGTGTATAAACACATGGACAGGTCAGGAATGCCCAGACAGAAGACAAAAATCTAGGCAAAGCACTTTACGAGGCTAGGGAAGAGAGTGAAAACAAGAGAAGAGACACAGGATGTAGACTACTAGTGGGAGAAACACACAGCAAAAGTGAAAAACCAGAGAGACCTGACCAGGGGAGAGTGACAGAGAAAGGACAGAGGGAGAAATGGCACCATCCCAGGGAGAAAGGTTTGCTTTTGGTTGCCCCAGCATCCTGCTCCTCACTGAGGAGGAGAACAAACACAACAGAGCAGAAACAGCTTTTGCCACCATTGTCTCACACATTAGATATGCGACAGCTACATTTAAAGGAGGTTCTAATTACAAAGGGAAGCCTCTTGACTGCTGCCCAGTCCTTCCCAATGTTGCAAGTATGACACCTCAAAAAGTAAACCACAAGACAGAGCACAGCTGGCATTAGGAGATGCCTATTTATCAAGGCAACTTTGCTTAGATCCAGATCTTGAGCTCACAGAAGTTACAAGCAGACCCTTGGATGGGATTCAACCATTCTGGCTTAGGTGCTCAGCCTGAGAAAATCACCCTGAGCTCCCTGTATAACCAAGTCAGAGAAAGGCACCTTGGTGTGAGGATTCATTTCATCCTAAAATAGGACAGATAATTGACTCTGGAGGTACCTATTCATTGCCCAGTATGACTAGCTCAGCCTTGTAGGTGTGTAAAGTTAGGTGAGGGGAGTCCCACCATGGCAACTTAGCTAAGCCGATCCATGGGAGGGCTAACAGCAGCCTGGCTGCCCCGCTGCAGTCACACGTTACCCTCCCCTTCTCTGTACTGTCACCAACCACCAGCTGATCCCATCATGAGCTAGCACAGGCTGCTACGCCAGCAGAAAGCTATTCTCCTATTTGTAATGTTATTTTTCAGTTGATTTAGTTCCTTGGTTCCTGGTGAGGGTAAAATGGCCATCGTTCCTGTGAAAAGTGTTGCCAGCCAGGGAAAGAAGCACCCTTGGCAGCAGCTGAGATGGCCTTCAGCGTGTTACAAAACTGCGCCCTCGCCTGCCAGCAGTATACAGAAAACAGAAAGGTGCGTAAGTGAAAGAATCAAAGGGACTAAATTCACCAGAAAAAAGCCCAGCACATAATTAGAGTGGGAACATTTTAAAAGGAGGAAAGATATGGCAAAATACCAGGCTGCAATGGAAAATAATATCCAGCAAAAGATACAGAGCATAGGAGATACAACAACATGAGGCATTTTGCAATAGCATGCAAGCCACCAAGAGTCATGGAAATGATCCAAGAGTGTTATCCTCAAATGACAAGGACATACTTCTCGGAATGATATCCTCAATATAACAAAACACCATGGTACATAAGCATGCATGATCAAAATCTTGCATTTGAACTGGGGCAGTGTCAATGCAATTTCAACAAAAGGTTATTTTTCTTCTCAGGCTGGGGATCTGCAGAAACCAAATAACACTCTACATGCGATCCTATGCTGAACCTTTCATACCAGCTTTCAGCAGCCTGGGAAAAGGAGGGAAATAAGTTATACTGGTGACACAAAGACCAACAATACCTTCAGTAAAACGGCCAAGCCTTCATAGTAAGAGAAAAATTAAGAGCATCAGAGCAAAGAGCAAGCCTCATAGGAAACACAGCCACACATCTTCACTGGACAAGTGAAGGGTGAACTTGATAGCAATAGTACTATTCAATGTCATTTCACTCTTAGAGCCTTGAAACACCTTTCCAAATGCAGATAAGGGAAAGAAGACAAAAGGAAGGGGAACCTACCAAAGCAGCTCCCTAGATTAAGAGAAATTATATGGTTGGTACATAGAAATGGTTGTAGAAGCAAAATGCAGTGGAAAATAAACAGGTTTCTATGGGTCTGATGTGACTTAATAAAAGCGCACGCAAAGATATGCGATTCCTGAAGATGACTAGACATGCACGAAGTTCTCAGAAGTCAAAGTATTCTTATACTAGTATGCTACAGCAGACTTTCACTAATCAGTCTATATCACTGGCAATAGTCATGATCCTACTTATAAGGTATGCCAAATGGAAGCCAGCTGAAAGAATATCTTTCAGTGGCAAAACATTTCCCAGAGCAGCTCTTATATATACCACAACACGTGCATTCGAAATCCTTTGCCATGTACAATGCACTGGTCTACAAATATTTTAAAAAATTGAGAAAGAGCACAAGCAATTGCATGCAGGTTTGAGATGCTTTTGACAATCTCATCTCATTTTGAAAAAGAAACGTGAATTCAGAAAGAAACAGATAGAATGTGTAGAACACAATTTGCAAACAAGGGTGTTTATCTGAATTCACATAAACTGAAGGTGTTACTTCCCTTATCCGTATAACATGATGCTTCTGCTACCAAAAGATTCTTGAGGATGACAACTCCCTTTGGGAATTTTTCATTAAAGTCCTTCCATCTAACCAACTGGCTTGAGAGATTTCTTTATTTTAAAAATGTACATTTCTAGGGAAGAATATAACAAGCTATGTTAAGCAAGTGATAACTACTGGCATCTCCACCTGCTTTGGTACTCAGCAAATTAACAATAGCAGCAGATGTATCTTTCAGACAGCTAGAACATGACCAGAGGCCAGCTGCGCTCAAACTAAGAAGCTACACCTCAGCTAAGCAGTGATCACTTGAACCTCAGCGTGTATCTGTTCAGCAGGAACAAAAGCTAATGCTACTGCTCTGATTACACAGCTACCGGCAAAAGAAAAGGCTTCAGAGGTGTTAAAGACTACACTGACCTTGCCCTGGCTGAAATCCCAGCATCTGCCAGTTGACTTAAGCAAAGGACGGACGAACAACAACAAAAGCGAGACTTGCCACAGTTACTCAGTGCTGCCAAAAAGGTACGGAGGAATCCCCTCTAAACGTATCAGAAACTCCATGTATCCAACACTGTAGTTGCAACATTTAACAACATCTTCCCTCAAATCAAGGAACAATATGAATGCAATCACGTGCAAACTAAGTCCAAATGGGCAAACATATGTTTAAATAGAGAGTTGCTTAGAAGACAGAGTAAAAACTATTATGACCACAACCATTAACAAAGCACCTGACAGACCCTGGCATCAAGTGCCAACAGATTTGTTTTACATGAGAGGACGCCCACATGTTGTTGTAGCCGATAAAACAACTTCCCTGGGTGTATCAAGTTGCTGTTGCTTAGGCAAGCTTGACACACGCCATCCAGAAGCTAAACTCGGGATTTGCAAGACATGGGATGCCAAACAGGTCTCTTTTTAGATGGGAGGGTTTCAAGTTGACAGTAAAACTGCCCCAGCATCTATAGAGAGCAGTCTTTTTGAACAGTGTACTAAGTTCCCATTATACCCATAGCACTGTGGAAGTAGATGTAGCAGTGGGCATGGTCTGCATAAAAATCAATGCTCATTTAAAGCACTTCTGGTATATAACCCATCTCCACAGACCTTGTGAAGATAATACAGTTGCCTCCACATATGACACACAGACAGTTTAAACTCAAATAGTCCAACCTGAATAATTCTGGACACATGATACTCAAGACATGAAGATATGTGGAAACTGCTAGAAATTTTCACATTCTACCCAAGAAGGACATCACAGGACTTCATTAGACAAGTTAGGTTACTCTTCGCTATTTCCTCAACAAAACAAGCAAAGATTATCTGTGAATGCTCTGTGAAGAAATATGCTTTGTCCCTTCAAGGACTGCCCTTGAAAATTCAAAAGAAAGATGGTACTGAAAAATCTATAATTATCCCTTGAAGATTTAAGATTTAGGATTATGTTCAGAATTATTTAAATGGAGCAGACATAAGGAAATAGCTACGTATGTTGTCTAAGGATCTTAAACTAATTTTGAACTATTTAATTATAAATTACCGTTACATGTTCATGCATTCATGAAGGTTTTATGTAACTTTCATAAAAAAGAAAGGAAAGTAGAAAGTGACTATAGTTTTTGGCACTCCATAATTACATAAAAAGCAATTCTGACATGACGGTATTAAATAGCGAAGGAAGAAAACCTCTAATAAAGAGGTTTTTCAGCTGCAGCTCATAACATGGCTCTTGTTAAATCATCTCACCTCATCTCTGCATTGGCTTTAAACTGCAAGTTCATTGCACAACTAAAGAGAAACATTGCAAATGCATCTGTGGATGCTGCTGGCAGATCCACCACCCTGCAGCACGCACGAGCAGCGCTTCTCTTGCTCTGGCACTTGTTCTCAGTATCTGTTTCCTTAACATTTCTTGTACGGAACTCCACTAACCAGACAGCCATCAGAGACCTGTTTTCTCATTAACACCATTCGGACGAGAGAGCTCATTGAGCGACATTTTTCTTTTCCTATGTAATAAGACATTTTTTGCTGTTTCCTGTACTAGGCCTTCATTACATTCTTGTCTGATGTTTTTATTTTGATTGGCCGTAATTACCGTGCCATCTAACATTGCCAGTTCCTTCACATTAATTTTTTTAAAGGTCTGTAATTCCCAAAAATTAGATAATCTCTTATAAATCCTTCTCTGATGATAATCATAAAATTCTACTTATATTAAATAATGTCCTTACAAGGGCTTTCTTGTCTGCCCTTAACTCTGATATAATCAACAGCCTTTGGTGTACAAGATTCATTTGAAGAAAGAAGTGCTTGTGAAGCCTTTTAAAATGGAGGCACGTTATTTTGGTGCCTTCTTTAGCGAAGGTGAACAACTTATGAACCCTTCAGTCTCTGTGCAGTGCGTTCTTTAGCCAGCCAAGCATTGCTTCATGTAAGCTTCATTGTCCAGCCCTCGCAGCACAGAAACGAGCAGACTCTCCCCGGCATTCACAACAGATGCAGATCAAATCAACTCCTGATCCATGGTTTCTTGGAGGCCCATAGACTATTTCTAAGGAGTCCACTAAAGATGAATAAAAGCATGCCTATTATCAGCAAGGTTCAATATCTGCTAAAATCATCAGCACCATCACAGGAGAATTTGGATGGATCCACAACGAAGCCTGAAAATCACTCAAATTAAACTGAAAATCTTAGAGTGCTATCTGTAGGATTTCTTGTTGTTATTATTTATGCTTATTCCTCCATTAGCAAATCATACTAACAGGACCAAAAAAAAATAATCACAGAGTGAGCCATGCTTAAGACCAGACAAAGACAGGCACCAGGAACCCAAGCACAGCTATGGACACAGCTTCATTCTTCAAGGTCCCCGCTCAAAAACCAGCCAGAGTTGAAGCAGTTTCTCTTTCCACTCTCTATCCCTTGCCCCATTCTTCACCCCTACACCGCCAGATGAGAACTGCTTAAGTCAACACTGGCAACACTACCACTGAATCTGTATCTGTGGCCTCTTCCCAAGTCCAAACAAAGCATCCAAATCCATCTCCTAACAATTCAAGCACCTTAAGAGGCAAGAGGTACCTGTGGTTTTGCTGGAAAACTTACTTGGATGCCTAGGCTCTTCTTACTGTACAGACCAGAGATGGCCAACATCTTGCCTTAAGAGAGTAACAAGACACTGTTCTCCCACCTAGTCCATTTATGCCCATCAAGGAAACACGTCCAAACTCCTTCAGTCTCCCCTAAGCACACTATAAGCAGGAAGGTTAATAGAATACACTGCCATTCCCTTCCAAAACACGGTGCGGAGATGCCTCTCTCTTGCCGACTAGCTTCTTACGGGACTGCTCATGCCAAAGGAATAGACTTCCCTGGACTGTTTAGGCTTTCTCTTTTTTCTTTTCTAAAATCAAAGCAGTATCAACATCAGAAACTGTCTTGGGAGCTGTGGACACAATCTTGGATGTTCAGTGGTCCCACTTCCAAATGACTGTGTCGGTTCGTGACAAGGGCACCTTTCCAGCACATGGGAGGTGGGGGTTTGAAGCAGTGCAATGAGCTGCACACAGATCTCCCGCTTCCCAGGCAAGTGCTCCTGGCCAGTAGATTATTACATGACAGCTGGGTAGCAGCAGTCCATTTTTCAGAGAGAACTGTAGAAAGCTGCTTTTTCAGAGCCAGTTTTCAAAGTCTCCATGCCTGAAGGACAACTGGGCATACACATTCAAGGCGAGGTTCCAGCTTCTGGAACTCAAGTTCCTGCAGGCACTTGGCACTAAAGGTGGTGAATTTATCCACTCCCACATCCAGCAGAGGGAATCCCGGAGCATTTCCCTCACAAGCATTTTCCAGACAGCTGCTGTGGCCATCACACACTTTGCTGGCTGTGGTGAGTCACTTTCTCCAGCGCTCAGCTCTCCTCCATTCACTCTATATAGCAGGTAAACATTGCAGATTCTTGGTCTGGAGCCAGGTATCTAACCTGCAGCACTGTGAAACTGTTTACTCATGTCCATGTTTCATTTACATGCTTTATTGTTGCACTAGATCTTTAAAGGTCCCTTCCAACCCAAACCATTCTATGATTCGGTGTAGAAGGAAATCACTGTAAACCCTGTCTTATTGCCCTGTTCTGGCCTCCAGGACACCCTATGGACCTCCTAATCGATCTTCTGATACAGTTTTGAGGAAGCAGCATCCAAGCAGTCGCAGCCAATAAGGATCCTTGGATCCTAATAAACAAGGAGGAGACTGGTCTAGTGATGAAGAACTCGAGCAGACCAACTTCCATTCTCTTCTTGCCTACAGACATCTTATACAACTATAGGCAAGTCACCCAGGACTAGATTTTTCTGAAGAGGCACTTAGACGGGTGAGATGAGACCTTGTTGGATTTTCAAAAACACCCTTTCTAAAGCTTCGGGCTCCTAGTAGCTTGTTTCCCTCTTGACTTAAGAGTTTACCTTGCTCTTAAAATCCAGCCATACTCCCTTGCAGCTTTCAGTTCCAAATATATAAAATGGAGCACTTTTAGCACAAAAGTTGGCAGAAGCACTAACAAGGCCTTAGAAACATTTTTAAATGTTCTCTGCCTTGTACAGGTGTTTGCATGGCTAAAAACATCAAAGGGCTTTAAGCCTTCTACTGACACATCAAACCCTCTTGAAGGGTCCTATTCTCACGGCCCACAGACAGGATGGTCTGTGGCTCATGTGCAAACCAGAAGGAAGTGCTCCGATTTTAAGAAGCTGCCAGCTAGTTATTGACCAGTAATCTGAGGGGCTTTGCCTACAGCTGATGCCTTACGACCCCAGTCTGTGCCTCTTTCACTAGATTACCTTTCCCAAAATACATCCTAATGCTCCTCTCATCAAGGGAAATGAAAATAGCGAGACCTTGACCACACGGTCTTACGGGAAATGTGGTTCAGCTGTGAAGTCCAGCCAGTAGTGAAATGCAATGCAAAGCACAAACTACACTTCCCAGGAGACACCATGAGAATATTTTTGGCTAAACTCTTCTGGTTTTCAGCCAAAATACTTTGACAAAAGAACTAAACTACCCCGGAAAACTGACACTTTTTTTTAAAAAGCTACTTTGCCAAAAGCCTTCCTACTTCAAAAGGATTCTGGTTCAAGAGGTTTTGGACAGTCCTAAAGATGACTAAATAAGAGCTTTTGAAACAGTGTGAAATTACTCAAAAGTAATCAGAAAAAATAGCCTTCAACATAACATACAATTTATAAATCACACAGATTTCTGCTGCTTCCACAATGCAATTCTCTGCTGAGTCTAGGACTACGCCATGTTTAAAATGCCATTTTGACACTGAATTTAAGTTACATAGTCTCTTTCATGTATTCATTAAAACAATAATTTCATTTTAAAATATCTGTTAAAATGAAATCTGAGAATTTTCTGAAAGACAGTCCAAACATTTTTAAAAGGAATACTCAACTTGGAAGTATTACTTCTTGCCTACATCTGCATACCTTATTTACGCTGCATCAGTAGCATAACAAAATTTTAGGGATGTGTGTAACGAGTTGTCACAGATTAAAAGATCCTAATATCACTGTTATAAGTGAGACCTTTAAATCAGTGTTTGTTTTATATTCTCTGATCACTGTAACACCTTAAACATTCATGATCATGTAAACAATCATGTAGATATGAAATACAAAAGATCTCAACTACAGAGAGGGAAACACAGGGCAATAGTTTTTACATTTGCTACATTTTTTAAATCTTTCCATACCCAAGGATCAAAGTTGTAGTATGTCCAGTCCAGAGGCTCTTTCTGTTTCACTGTATGGCAAGTGAAGTTGGGTATTTCAGTTCTCCACAGTGATTTGATTTTGCTAGAAAACAATCCCCCTCCTAAATTTCACTGCCTATATTGAGCACATATGTATGTATGCACAGAGGTCAGAATAGAAACTTGCAAGTCCCTTTATGAGTCCTATTTTTCATACTGCATGACTGAAAAGCAGGCATGTGGCCTTCTGGTTACTGAAGTATGGCTTACTGTCATTTAGACCAAGATTTTATATCTTTACACATCCTTAAATTTCATTAAGCATTCCTGTATACTACTACTTCCAACTTGATTTGGTTTTCACTGAGTTTGCTCTTCATTACCCAGTGGTATAATTCCAGCCCTTACTGGATCTTCTGTCATCTGCTTCACTTCTGCAGTGTCAGTCTTCATTCCCTGCTTTGCAGCTGTATTAAAAGCTCACTTTTTAAAGTAGAAAACAGCCAGCCGCTTAGGAGTAAAAGTAGAAGGATGGAGAAAAACACTTAGCATTTCCAAAATTAAACTGATATTATCTGTTACCAGGAATTACAACCCATTAATGAACCGCAGTAAGTTTCAGTCGTAAGAAAAGTTAAAATTCATGTACTGTTTTGTCCTTCCCTGCTCAAAGGAAAGCAAGCTCTGCTCTGCCAATGGCATTTGTACATTTTAAATACAAACCCCCCACTGAACAGGAATTCAGTGATCTAACCCACATGGGCGCTTCTCAACAGAAAGGTCCAACGTTATCTGATAGAATCGAGCGAGCTCTTATTTCCCTTGCCTTCCCCTACTATTTGGGGATCGTCAATCATATTCTGCCACTTACAAGGCAGCACCCTAACAAACATCCAGGCTTTTTCCGCTACGTGCTTCTAAAGAGTGAAAGTATAAAAGTCTCTTACCTTATGGTTGCTGAGAAAATGGGAACTGCAGAATGCTCTGTGCCTGCAGGGACACTGCACAGATGAACCTCATTGCTGCTGTTTACAGAAGTCTGACAGTTTTTAATTTGAAAAGAGGTTGTCTTTTGCTTTTCGACAGTTCAACAAATCAGACAAAACAGTTGCAAGTGTTATCTGTAAACAGCTTCCTGTTTGAAATAGATCAGCTGGCCTGCAGGACAATAATTAGGAAAGAAGTGTGGGAAAGCTGAAGAGGTCCATGATGTAAGCTTTTTATTTTGGGAATGTACTTTTTTGGGAATGCACTCTTAATCTCCCCTCCTCCTCGCTAGCAGAGAACCCCTTTTTAACCATTTACATCTATTCAGCTCTAAGCCATGCATGCACACTGCCCCAGCACACCACTTTTCTTGCTTTCCTTCAGCGGATACAAAAACACACGAAATACAGCGCCGAATGCGAGCATCTTATGTGGATAATTAACACTCTCCCCTTACTGAAATTCTCTCCATTCTTGCAATTCACTGTAGCATTCTTCACTTGTTGAGTGAAACACGCAACTAGTTCAGAGCTGAGTCTCAGTGCTCCACAATAATGTAAATGCTAGATTATCCACATGGCAGGCTTCTTCACAAAATTTTGGGGTTTGGGGTTTTTTTTTAAACACCTTTTGATATCACTTTGTGTGTCAATGGGAAGAGGGAAAAAAAAAAAAAAAAAAAGAGACAAATCCTTCACTATAGCTTCCAAATAATTGTAAAATTCCAGTTTTCATCTTAAACAGCTAGACTAGTTTGAGCCCTGGGGAAACCGCAGTAGTCCACATAACGTTCAGGCAGGAAAAAACTGGGGCCAGCTGACTGTGGGAAGTGGGATTTTGAGAACACCTCCCTCTCCTTGTTACAGCAGTTTATACTTCAACAGATATTACCGGCTTCACTCTCAACTTCCAGGGCAAATACAGAGTACCGCTTATGACTATACCAATTAATACCTTCTATGAATAGCTGGTATATTTGTAAGGCTGTAGCTCTGATAAGCTTCTTCAACAAAAAAGGCTCACAAACCATCTGCCCCCACGCCGTGCTCGTGCCGCTGCTCCCCCCTCCCACGTTCTCCAGCTCGGGTTTGAGGGGTTGTGCTGTAAGCGAGCACCCAGCGGGGACGGCAGCCTGCGTAACTCCCAGTACACAACCTCTTTCGGGAAGACCAGGATGGTAGCTAGGGCAGTAGCGGGAGGTTCCCTGTCCATCTTCCACAGTCCCAAGACCAGAAAAGTATCAGAACACCAAAAAGGTTTTAGACTGAGGGACTAGAGAAAGAGGTAATAGGATCACATGTGCGTGTGTGTGTGTGTGCACTTCCTTACCACCCTTCTGAGCCCCCCTCGTGGGAGGCGTAGGTCCACTCCATTGAGGATTTCATGCTGTGGTGGGGGTTGCAATACAAGTTGATGACACACGGTACCGATGCACTCTTGTCCTGCTCTGCTCGCCACATGTCATATCCTCTCCCCGGCCCCGGGGTGTGCAACCTCCTTCCCCACCACAGCCCCCGCTCCGCCAGCCCACAGCACCACACGCTGAGCAGCTTTGCTGGCGACAAAGACAAGAACAGGCACTGTAGGTATCACAGCACTGCAGAGGTAGCGGTGCCTCGTACTCAGGGCTCACTGTGGGCTACCTTCATAAAGGCAGACATCTCCTAAACCACCCTGCTTCCATGTTGGGCTGGAACCTAGCTGCCCTCCTCCATGGCTAACAGCTCCTGTATTTTTAACACACACCAAATGGTCACGAAAAGTTAAGAACTGATGATCACTTCCAGATTACCTCAGTAAAGAAAGGACAAAATGGTAGAACATGAACATAACTGTGTAAGGACCACACAGCTCTTAATTTGAAAGTTCAGTTTTATACATATAAGCCCCGTTAGCTCAGTGGGAGCAGAAGACAATTAGCAGGATTGGGCCCTTGCAGCACTCTGTTGGCAGCAACTCACCAAGAGAAATGTTTGATGTAAAGAATGCAGCAAAGTGACTGCAGTCCAAGCCTTTGAAGATCATATTACGATGGCAAAGGCAATGTCCATTTACATACATATCTACTCTCCCTGTAAACACAGGCAAATAACTTTCAGGCCAGAAACAGAATTCAAGGAGAAATAGAGCCATTTCAGGGAAAGTTAGTAGAAAAGGTAGGATTAAACACTGGGGAAACAGAAATGAAAAATAAACATAAATTACTGGAGTTCAAAAGGAAAGGGCAAACACTACAAATGCAGCGAAAGGGTTTTCTCTAGGAAAGGGGAAAATAAGCAAGTACATGGTTTTCTTTCACCTGAGAGAAAAAGGCACAATCCCATTACAGAGAGGCATTAAGCATCCTTCGCCCACCCAGAAAGCCAACTGGAAGCTGTGTAGCCACACTGGTGCATCATCTAAGTCAGGCTGCTATGTGCAAACTGGGGTACTGATGCACGGACTACATGGGAGCAGCTTAAGCCATCACCAGGTCACAATAGCTGTTGGCTATTAAGCTAAAGTTTTTCCTTACGTTAGTATGCCTGTCTGAGAAACTGTAGCACTTCAAGAGCTGCTTCTTTCAGCCACCCTTGCAGGACAGAGAGGCTACGGTATACAGCAAGACACACCAGACGCCTCAGCTTGACCTACAGCCCAACATTCACCCAGCCTTTAAGCTCAGGTTAAACACCACGTTGACACAACTATAGGTAAAAGTCTTGGATTGAAACCAACCAAAATCATGTAGACAAATTGGTTGTAAATTTGTTGTTACAAGTTGGTTGTAAAAGGACAAGAACAAGTCTTCTGTTAGAAAATGGGAAAAAAAAATGTTTATATATTTTAGGAGCCTTCAGGCAAATTTTTCTACTCTTTCCATAGTCAGTTGGCATTACCTTTGTGTCTGTAAAAGGATTAAACATAATACCTATTTAAAGACACAACGGCTATTTAAAAATGTTGTTGTTATGAGAAGATGACAAGGCCCTAATTCTCCCCTTGGTTTGGCAAAACATCCAGTGGTATCAGCAACATTCCCAATCAGATTTTCGCAGGGGATGAAAATTGCCAATACCCAAACTCCTTAATAAATCAGTATCTAAGCTCAATTGCTGGAGCTCAGCTTATAGCGGGCCATCACAAGCGCTGTTCCAGTTCTTGAATGTAAGGGCTGCCTCGCTAACCAGCCCTTAGTAGGCCTCCCAAGGCAAACTCCCGAAAGAGGGAAGGAGATGCAGCAGATGCACAACTCCTCCATGGTGCAAATCTGCACACTGGCACGCTGAGTGCATCCCCTCCTCTGCTCCCGACACAACGTAATGATGTATCCCATCCCCTTTGGCATCACCTAACAGTAATTGTTTAGCCAAGAAAATAGGAAACAACTTTATTAAATGTCAAGATACACCTGGTTAAAAACAGTCTGCAGAGCTGCCCCTGTGAAGATACCCACGTGAGCCTCATTCCCGTAGCGCAGTCGCAGAGAGCAGACAGCACCACTGTACCTCTATGGGCGAGGAGACACCAGAAGCTACCCTTACCACCTCTCCTGTGCAATACTCGAGGTGTATGGTGGGAAAGGTCAGTGCAGAAACAGCAACACGGGCTTAACTTTGTCTGCAGCTGTGTAAAATCTGGCCTTCAACTTCATTAATGGTGTTGCACTAACGTTTTTTGCATAAAATTTCTGAGCAGCATTCACTGCTGCAGTAGCGCTTTTTCTGTAACTCCCCATCTCTAAAATTAGAATAATCTCTTCAGTGCCTGGCTTTAATTCTATCTTTGCTGCTCCAGGGGCAGATGAAAACTGAGCCAGACATGTCAGCCCAATATCCAATAACAGAAAACATTAGCTATTACTCATTTAGCAACACCTAGCAGCAACTGCTCGTTGCTAAGCTTAAGAATTATTTTCCTGAAAAAAAGAAAGAGTAACAGTAACTGGAGGGTAGAGGAGGGGATACCTGAACTTGCAGACTGTAACAAAGCCAACAAACTTTCTCCTCTTGATCACAAGACATAAATAAGAACCTTTACATGTAGCTCTCTGTAGGGAGCAGAGCACTAGTACAAAGAGATACTTGTGTCACTTCTTTCTCTTGCTCTCAGCAGAACGCAGCTTTTTCACACGAGCACTCTTAAGGCAGGCAGTAAGCAGCACAGCAAAGTCACTTTGTTATAAAGGGGTCAACCATTTGCACTGATCAATGCTGCAGTCAGGCCCATGTGGAGGACAGGAAAACTCACACTCCCTCAGCCTAACCACAAGACTTCTATCAGTATCTTTTTTTCCTGTCATTCTGATACACCTCTAGAGACCTAAGAAAGCACATCCCACAATGAGGAAAAGCTCTAGCTTTTTGGAATTGCACGGGCTTTTAGATATGACAGAGAATCAAACTCGGGCCTCCCACTTAGAAAACTTTGTTTTTCCTAAGGCATAGGAAATAGATTATTTCAGTCCACAATGCAGGAGTGACAGGATTGTGCAGGATTTCCTTTTAACACTGCTTGGTGTGAGGATCACTACATTAAAACTTGCCAGATGTTCCCACTTACACTCAAGAGGGGCTAATCAGACATGATGTTATCATGCATCAAATTATCGTATTAATACAAGATAGGTCAAACACTTACCACCCAAAATTTCAAACAAGTTCTGCCACACTAGAATTCTGACACATCTACACACCTTTTCAAAGGGAAATCAACAGGGAGCAGTCTTCCTCACAGACAAAAACATTTGAAGACATTTGTGAAAGGATTCTTATGGAATAAACAATGAAGGCTCTAATAACAGGTGCAAGTCTCAAGAGCACTTAACAGATGTAAAGCCCTTGCTTCTCATTTTGGGCTACTGCAAGAAAGAATCGGCCTTTTTATACTCTTCAGTGTGTGATTATCTCTTCACATTAACACTACCCATGTACTGCTGCTGCACAGGGTCTTGGTACAGAACACCCCATCGCTTTTTTGCACAGACCAGCTGATAAACTCCTGAGGAATCATGCGTTCAGAGTTCAACTGCACCAGTGCATGAAAGGTATAGGAAAAGCCTGGCATCATCTCATATGGAGTCTGTTTAGGTTACAGTAACATTTGACACCGGTATTCTAGCAGCCTCATTAGCACTTGACCAGATGGCATCAACTGACTTTCCAGATTGCAGGCACTCACTTGCTATGCTTGTCAAGGGACAGAGGGAGTTGTCTGACTGTATCACTGACACTAACACACAAGGGAGTCTGTGAATAAAGGTAAACTAGGACTAAAGTCTTTTGCAAAGCACACAGCCTGGTATTTTTATGCCACAAAAATCCACCTTTACTTGCAGTTTAGTTGATGTAAGAACCATAAGTGGCTTTGACAGCATTATCCTTTCACTCAAAGAATTTGCTTATGGGGCCATCACGGGCCTTTGCATTTCATATAACTCAAAGGGTTTGCAAAAAGAGCCAAGAAAAATCTATAGCCAGCTGGCAATGCCTGGGAACATTTGCAATCTTTACATTCAGTTTACTAAATTTCTCCTCCCCTGCTTACCCCCTCCCAGTGCTTCAAAACTAGAAACGCTGCTGACATTTTTATTACTATGAAGAGATCAAACCTGAGTTACATTTCACCATGAAACAGGAAACACTGTCTACTGAAGCCTGCTGTCTGAGCATCACCTCTTCTTGCAGATGTTACACAGCCCCAGCAGACCCACCAACCTCTAACTAAAGGTACATAACATCTGGTAAGTCTCCAAATACTCCCCAGACTGCTTCTTCCAAACCACACCAGCAAATATCTATTTGCACAGGCTACCATCTGTGATTGGTGTAGCAAGAAGCTTAGTAACATGTCTGACTTGAGACTAGAATTATTTTGGGGGGACTGGGGAGGTGGGGGTGGGTGGTGTTTCCAACCTGAGTAATACCCATTTTAATGATGAAAACTTGAATTCTAAATTTCTGGCACTCTTTCTGTTATATCGCTTTTGCGATTGCTCTCCGTGCAAGCAGACAGGATTCAGTGTTATTATATACCTACAACTCCCTTCATCTCATTCTAAGGGAAGCTGATGAATTCATTTCTGCTAAATCATCCAAGATGAACAATAACTAGTCGAGGAACAAATAAGGAATAAACTTATACCCTAGAGACAGAAGTCTGAAAAGGAGAGAGAAAAAGGCCTTAAGGTAAGCCAACTTCTTCAAAGATACAGCCTACTTTTTTGTGCAAACATTCAAGCCTTGTCAATAAGTAGAAGGAAATTAACTACTAATTACAACAGGGCACACGTGTTTTCCTTGCTCTCTTTGCATTATCTGCACCAAAAGTAACAGCATACAGCTATCTGTCCCACCCTACTAAACAGAAGTTATGGCATGACTTAAAACCCCTCACTTTCTCAATGCAAAAGCAATGCAGAACTTGTTTTAACCTTTTAGCTCTTCACAACTGGAGAGGTATCAAATGCGAAGCAACCAAAACCACAGTAAATGGTAAAAGAAAGTAAAGGTACAAAGACCCTCAATAAGCAGCACTTGTCCTCCATCTACTCTCAGGTAGGAAGATGCAACTTAAGAGCTCCTGGTACACAGCCTGCTACCCACTTAACTCTCCAGCTAATAGGCTGTCTCCATAATTAGGTGTCTTTTACCGTATTAAGCACTTACTCCTAAGTAACAGAATAGCCTGTTCAGTACAGCGAAGCACTAAATTCACATAAATTGCTCAGAACATTTACATGCCCAACTCCATGCTCCGAGCTGGAAAAAATGTTACTTGCTGAAAGTGTTTCTAAACATAGATACTAAGTCAAAAATGTAGTGTTTTCAGGACACTATCATGCAGCCTTCAGCTGCTGTAATACAGCTAGTTCTTCCCCACCCCTCCCCGTATCACCAAGCATGTACTGCAATATGTTAAAACACGATCAAAAAAACCCCCCAAACATTCCAGCAGTCATTGCTTCACCCTGGCATATTTATCCCTGCCTTCAGTTATTAGCCATGAGAAAGGTTACCTCAACACTGTTATACAGACATACATACTGCTAATATACGGAGATACAAAAATCCATGATTTCTGAAAGCAAGATGAGTATCTGAAAAACTAGTTTTTGTCCAGCAAGGTAGTCAAGCACTCGGAAGTGAAAATGTCTCCCCATTTCATTCTGATAAAGGTGAGAAGCTGCAAGACCTGCTTTTAGGTTAAGAACTGGTATGCAATTTTGCCACTTAAAGACCAAGAAAGTTACCTCAAATTCAAACTATACCCCAACATATTTCCCAAAAATTCAATCAATCCCCTTTTTCAGATGTCATTGCTCCATGTTTCAGAAGTCACACCACCTGCTATGTAGGCTTCTTCCAGTGTCAGGAAGATGTAGGTCTCCAACTGGTATTCTTGTGTGCAAAACTCGGGAGTTCCACTGCTCTACAGTAATTCTCCACATTCTCCCCAAAAGGTGAGTCTCAACATACTTGTTTATTTTTCAATGCCAATTCTTTTTGCAGACTCTGGACTCTTTTGTCCAGAGCTGTGTTGCGACAGTGCCAAGAACAACCTAAGAGGGCTACCATTAAAACGCTGGTGGCTTAATACTTTGATACACAAATGTCACTCATCCAGAGAGTAGAGAAGTCCCATGAACCAGTTAATCCCCATTTATGTTTATGGAATTCAAAATTTAAATGAAATTACTCTGTTATATGAACAGTTGTTTATTCAGCCATTTTTTGCACTTTACAGCTGGAATTCTGGAAATTCAAACACCACATCTTTGCCTGTGAGCTTCTTGTAGACACCAGAAAATGTTTCCACCTGTGAAGATAAACAATCTTGTTTATACATGCTGTGTAAGGAAGTAAAATCTATGTTAACACCCTTTAGGCACCACGCTATTTCCCACTGCCTCTTCACTCTGAAGTGAACTCTGAGGCCAATTATTTTCTTCTAGATTAAGGTAGCTGAGCATTTATACAGAAAATATGTTTTCTGGAGCATATTTGGAGCCTCTTTGGCTTGCAACCATAGGAGACCCAGAGAGCTGAGGGGTCCTAAACATGTCCCCACAGAAAAAAAACTATGCAAAGCAAGGGGTGATTTCAGACTATCAAGCACATCTATTTGAGGTCAAAACTAAGTGCTTCACTTAAAACAAAACAAACAAACAAGAAAACCAACCCCCGAACAAACAAAAAAACCCAACAGAACACTGCTGGTTCCCATGAGGGAACCAATATAGCTACTTTACAATCCAAGGGTTTTGGCAAGTTGAACTAGAGCTTTAGTTCAAAACTGTCTTGCCT
Source organism: Mycteria americana (assembly GCF_035582795.1). Lineage (NCBI taxonomy): Eukaryota > Metazoa > Chordata > Aves > Ciconiiformes > Ciconiidae > Mycteria > Mycteria americana. The sequence continues at coordinate 20,499,236 of NC_134367.1, forward strand.
CATCTTCAGCATCTTAGTCCAAATACAAACAGAAGCATCTCCATTGCCACAAGCCAAAAGGCAGTCTTTTGCTGTATCACATAAGCAGCCTCTCAGCTACGTCAGAATGCCACCCCATCCTGCATGAGAAAGTAAAGGTTTTTTTGTTTACCTTGTGTTCAACATTGTTCTGTTGTGCTTTGTCCAAATGGACTTTTATGAGCCTGCTGCCGTCCAGTTTTACACGGATTCTCTTGCCCACAATTTCACTTGGGAAGACCAGGTCTTCAAGAATGGCATCATGCACTGCAGTAAGCGTACGGCTGAAATGCCACATTTGAATCATTAAAACACATCCTCTTGCCAAATTTTCCAGTTTGCCAAGGCTTAAACCTTCCACAGCACGCTTTAGCTGAAAATTCAGTGGTGTTTTGGTTTGTTTTTTTAATGCTGCAGTATGACAATACCACTTTTTCACAGGTCATGCAAAAATAAAAGCTAAATCCTACACTGAGTGTAGAAACTTAATGACTGCATGACTTCAATGACTGTATGAAAAAGTCAGTAGCCAGGTTTGTGACCTTTTAGATCACATCTTGCTTTGCAGCAACAGACCGGAATGTTCTTTTATTTCTACACATTTAAGGAAGATTTTATTTAAACCAAAACCAAGTTGTCCCATCTGCAATTTTGCCAGAGACACTCACTGGAAGAGTTTAAGTGTGCAAGTATCTTCAACTACAGAAAGTATGTTCATAGGAGACCCAGTTTTGAAAACACCGGTTTCTTCTTCTGCCTAAACCCAAGTGGCTCAAAACACCAGTGTATTACAGGGAAAGCCTAGCTGGTAAGTTTAGCCCATGCTTAGAAGACTGTTTGATGTCTACATTTGTGTTCTTGAACTGTCCAGAAGTGAGCCAAAATGAGAAAAATTGATCCAGGCTATTTTGTGTACGAGTCTAGATGACTAGTAAGATTTCCAGCTTCCCTACCTGCAGTTTCAAGGCAGTACCACTAGTAACTAAGACCTGTGTCTACAGCAGCATTTCAAACTTGCAAATATTAGGATAGCTAAGGGAGACAAACATCAATCGCATTTTCTGTGCTTCACAATATACATATCAGTTTCACAACCCTACTAGCCTGATCCAGTCTCTGACTGAGAAAGGGACAGTCCTGCACGCTCTCCTTCCCTCGTGCTGAAAGAGGCAGCACGCTAATCACATACACAGATGCCAACTTCTCTAGCCACTGTGCAATACTAGTTTTAATATAACACAGAGTCCTCCAAATGTAGGACTGCAGCTAGATGAGTACTATGAAACTGCACTTTTAAAATCTATGCCTGAAGATTTCAAAATAGATATGACACAGGTATAATACTGGGGCTAGGAGAAGTTACAGGAACATGCCACATGTCATAAAGAAGACAAACTTTTAAGGCATGGACTACAAAATGGTATAGTAAGGTACAGAACAGTATAGAAGAGGCACTGACATCCACATAGACATAGTAGCGTTGCATGTCTAGCAAGAAAGAGACTAAATGAGTGCAGGGAGGCCATTTAACACAAATGACTACACTACTGCTGTTAAACTCATATCCAGAGGGACTACTTATACCTACACCGCTCCTCAGCCACTCTCTCCCTCATTGCACCCCTTCAGTGTGCCAGCCCTGCCTTCTGTACAGTCTAACATGTGATATGGACGTGGCTCTTCCTGCAGCTTAAAAAAAAATAGTCAGCACACTGTGGTAATAGAGACATCCGGTTGCAGCTTCCTAAGCCAGTATTGCTGGCTAAAAATTGGCTACAGCTGTAGCTGAAAATACAGGCAGAGTTCTAAGAAATGCAACACAGTGCCCAAAGACAAGCTTTTTACTGCACCCTTTAGCAGTCAAATGGCAGATACTATTTCAAGCAGCAAGAAAAATGACAAGACCACCCAATCACTTGAATGACTTCTCAAAAACTCAACTAAACATTACTTGACTAAATTACCAAGTCACAAAAGAAGGCTGTCATATTGAATCAGTATTATTTACTTACCTCCTGGGACGCTTTTGCTTGTTTTTTGTGCGGCTTTTTCTTGTTGGCTTGGGCAGAATCCTTCTCTGATAAGGAAAAAAAAAAAAGGCATTTCTCAGTATCTAGTGTTTAAAATTAAAGGAAAAAAAACTTCCCACACGTGCTTTTTTTTCCTCACTAGAAACAGATGCACGAAACATTGAAAAGGGAGACTTAAGTATGCCCAAAATTACACCAGCAGTAGAACCTGATATTGCTCGCAGAAGCTGAAGTACTGGTATTGCTTTATTTCTCATCTACTGATCCTGTATTCAGTGCACTGAAATAAAAGATTTGTATTTCATCCCTCCTTTCCCCCTGAATACAACCAGGGTAGTTTACTGTGTCATATTAGTGACCTGAATACACTTCTTTGGGAACAGAAATCTCAGAGTTTTACAATTTCTGTTAGATTGAAGCAGAGTAGTAAGCTCAGTCCCACAGACAGCTAGGCGACATCTGAGATCGAAACGCTAGTTGGAATAACAAGATGTATTACACAATTCAGATCAAACCTGGGCTTAAATGTAATCTGTTCCAAAAGCAGCATCTAAAGGTATTTATACCAGCTTGGATCAGTAAAACTTATTTTCTACTACCCTATCTGCAAGGGTAGATGTTTTAAAATGTCGAATTTTAGATGCAGTTGTAGCCACCTGCAGTATTTTCTACCAACACATCACAGCTTCTCCATGACTGTATTCATTATGGGGTTACTGTAATCCAAACTGGGTCACGTCATATTCAAAAGCAACCACATTTCACCTATAGCAGAAGAACTGCACACGTTCCCTTCTAAAATATGGATTAGTAAACTGACAGGGAATTCTCAAGCACTTAGTTTAAGTGAGCCAAAGGCACTTCATTAAAAGAAGTCTTCTTGGCCACATAAAGATTCAGGGTAAGGTGCGCTGGCTCTTAAAAATTATGTTACAAAGAACTTTCACTAAAAGGAGCTTCAGTCTAACAACTAACTCTGCAGACAGATCTCCAGAGTTTGTCCACCCCTTATTACTGCCCAGAGAGTCCTCTATCACCTTTTCATGGCTTAGCTCCTTCCATAAATTCAGAACCTGAGTCAGGTTTTTTTTCTTCCTCTCCTATTATCTTGAATTTTAAGTGCTTAGATTATGTAAGTGTAGTAAAGCTCCTATTAATATTTGCTCCCTTTTACGTTCAAGCTTTGCTTCTCAAACTTCTGAAGGATTAAGAGAGGCCAGAACAAGAAAGTTATATCCTCCTCCAAAAAGCTTCATGTCTCACCAAGTTTACATAGCCTTGGCTGCTAGCTGAAATCATTTTAGCTTACATCCACAGAAGGACATTCATTAGATTTCCTGCTGATACAAAAATAAGCATTATATCATTGTTACCTTGAATGGACAAGACAAGAAGGGTAGTGCAGCACTGGAACAGGTTATCCAGAGAGGCTGTGGAATCTCCATCCTCAGATGTTTTCAAGACTCAGCTAGACAAAACCATGGCTGGCCTGATCTAATGTTGGCAATAGTCCTGCTTCATGCACAAGGCTGGACTAGATGACCTCCAGGGATCCCTTCAAATCAACATTCTTATGATTCTAAGTGTTTTACCTGAGCAATGAACACCACATGCTTTCCACTGAACTTCTTCTCCAGCTCACGAACTAGCCGCACCTGAATCTTCTGGAAGGATTTCAGCTGAGGAACTGGTACAAAGATAATGATGGCTTTTCTGCCACCACCCACTTCAATTTCCTGAAATAGAAGTAGAAAGTAAATGTTATCTAGGGGTTGAGAAACAATGTTTGGTTTGATCATGAATCCTCTGAACACAGGTATTTGATAGCCTTGCTTACAACTTTGGGGAAAAACAGAGCATCACAGAGCAGTACCTGTTTTAATGCATTTAAGAGCAAACATTAAACAGAAAAACCTGTCAGACCACTTTGGGCAATAAATCCCACCACTCCTTTCAAAGGAGTCACATCCTCTGACTAGCAAAGCTCATTCTTTCTGCAGGATGGAACCCTGATGCTAGAATCCTAACTATACTGAATGCTTATCATCACAGCTGCAGTGGTGCTTACATGCTGATACAACGTTTCAAAAATTATTTGCCTCTAATGGAGACTCTAGACAAAGTTTACAGTAATAAATTTTGTATTTTTGAACTACTACTTCATGGAAATCATCTTCTGTCCACCACTTGCCAAGGCCTGCATCACTACTCAAACAAAACACTTCCTTCCCCTCCAAATGCCAGCAGGTTTACATCACAGCACATTACTTTTCTCCTGGTTTGTTTCTCCAACAGTTGATCAAAACCAAAGAAGTTTGTATAGGCTTACAAGGCACTTCTCCCATGAACCTAACTGCAGAGGCATCCTCATTCTCCAGCAGAATGGGAAGCTGCTTCACCAGCTACATTCCCACATGAGCTAACACAGATGACCACAGGAGATTTCTCACAAATAAAACCAAGTAGCTAAGTAAACAACAAAGACATTTCTAAAAACTCCTTGTTGAGGACAGTACGTATTGCTGTACTTCAGCAGCGAACCCGTTCTTCTGAAGACCCCTGAACTCATATACCAAGCTGACTTCTGCATTCCCAGATTCTTTAACTTAACTCTAAGGAGTCATGCATCTCTGTCTGTATTGGTGGGCCTGGGCAAGAACCATAAAGCAACCAACTTAATTTTTTGGTTGCAGCAACCAGGTTCAGAAGTTCCACCCAGTCTCCAAGGCTGACAAATTCTAACACTAATTTTATTCTTCCTTTTCTTCCTTAACGTTTCAGTTGCCTTTATAAACTAAAATTTACAAACAAGCTAACCTACGTTATCAAGTCAGCCTATTACTTTGATCCACCTCTTATCTATTACTTGGTTCATAAAAGAGGATTTACAACAAACTGATTTCACAAATATTATTACGGTTTACATTCCTGACAAAGATTCTGCAATGCCTACATTGCCAGCCAATATCCACCCACAAGGTCAGCTTCAGATCTCAAGCCCAGTTTGCAGAGACAGAAAGTAGAACTACCATTTTTAAATATGTTTATTTAAAACACTAAACTGCTATTTGAGTTTTTACAATGACTTTTCGGACAAGTTCCTAAAGAAATAACTATTACAAAATCCTACATGTCAACAGCAAATAACAGAAGATAAACCACAACAGCATACAGTAAAACAATCACAGGCCATAAGAAACAGCTAAAGACACCATTCACCTAGTACAGTAACATTCACAAGAATTAAACGCACACAGAGCAAGTCACCAAGCAATTCTTTGTGGAGAAGGTCTAGCCTACCTTAGCTGCTGTGATGTTTAACTCCCGCAGCTGAGCCTTTAAGTCAGAGTTCATTTCCAACTCCAGCAGAGCCTAGGAAAGTGAAGTTGCAGAATAATCCATTACATCCCGTTCAATTCATAAGAACCCTTGAGACCAAAGTCTGTCCACAGTGCCAGAGAGCAGCTATATACTTTTTACCGCAGTCAATATCAAAGACTTAACTTCTTGTCACACTGACAGATGCAACAAGTTCAATTGGTGAGAATACATGCTGACTGCCCCAGTTCCTGAGTAAAACTAGGAAAGAGTACACATTTAGGCAGCATCACCCTGGAAGTTTAAGCTCTAGACAACTGTCACAATACTGTCTCCATAACTTGCCGTCAATTACCAAACAGCAGAAGGGAAAGGCACGTACCTGGGATATACCAGACTCGAACTCATCTGGCTTCTCGCCGTTAGGCTTCACAATCTTTGCGCTAGAGCTGAACATGGCCTTTCTGCAACGCAAAAGAACATCTCGGTTGTCACCAGAAACGTGCCTGCTGCAACAAACGCAGCAAGACTTTGCAATCCGGCTACTCAGCCACACGCTTCAAAGCGAAGCCAGAGAGAGCCCCACAGGCCACGCAAGCCCCAGCACGCCGCTCCAGGGGACGCCGACCACAAGGGAAAAGCGTCCTGGGGAACGAGGGGCCTGCCCACCGCGGCGCCCCGCGTGTTCGCGAAGGCGCCGGCAGCTGCCAGGCCCCAGGAGCACCGGGGAGGCTGCCCGGCCGCTCACGGAGCCCCACGTGCCGCCGAGCGGGCGGGTAGCCCTTGCCGGCTCGCCGGGCTCCGTGCCCGGCCCTGACCCCCTCCTCCTGCCCGGCAGCCTGCTGCCCCGCCGCAGAGGCCTCCCTCGGGGCGCCGCCGGGGGAGGGCGGAAGAAATCCCGCCGGCTCCCCTCCCCCAGCACCGGGCGCCCCGGCGACCATCGAGCCTCGGGCAGGCGGTAATCGGGGGCATCCCCACCCCGGAGCTGCCGCAGGGAGCACCGCTCGGCGCCCGGCTCCGTATTGCAGCGGCGGCGGGAGAAAAGGCTGCGCCGCCACCGGGGCCCGCGCAGGGCCCGGGCACCCACCTCTCTCAGCGCCGGCCTAGGAAAAGGGAGAGCTCTCGCGAGCGCGGCTCAGATCGCGGCCCGGGAAGGCGCTCGCCCCGCCCACGCAGGGGTGAAGCCAGACCAGGAAGAAGGGCAGAACGGATACCCGCGCGCGCCAACAGCCGACAACAACTTCCGCCAGGGCGAAGCCCGAGCGGACACTTAGAGTCCTGGCGCGGCGCCCGCGGATGAAGTCATCACCAGCTGCTGGGAGCCGCGCCGTGCTGCGGGGCGGGGGCAGAAGCTGCGGTGCAGCACATGCGCAGTGGTGGTGGCAGCGGGGCGAGCGAGAGCTGCCCTCAGCCGCTGCCTGCGGGACGTGGGCTCCCTTCCCGCCTCTCTCCCTCTCCCAAGGGTGCTCCCTCTCCGACAGCGAGGGAAGAAGGAGAAAGACAAGCCTGCTCCGCTCTGTCCTTCGCTGTTATCAAAAATAGCGTGGCCAGCAGGACTAGGGAAGTGATTGTGCCCCTGTACTCGGCACTGGTGAGGCCGCACCTGGAATACTGTGTTCAGTTTTGGGCCCCCCGCTACAAGAGGGACATTGAGGTACTGGAGCGTGTGCAGAGAAGGGCAACGAAGCTGGTGAAGGGTCTGGAGCAGAAGTCTGATGAGGAGCGGCTGAGGGAGCTGGGACTGTTTAGCCTGGAGAAAAGGAGGCTGAGGGGAGACCTTATCGCTCTCTTCAACTACCTGAAAGGAGGTTGTAGAGAGGTGGGGGTCGGTCTCTTCTCCCAAGTAACAAGTGATAGGACAAGAGGAAATGGCCTCAAGTTGCGCCAGGGGAGGTTTAGACTGGATATTAGGAAATTTTTCTTCACCGAGAGGGTTATCAAGCATTGGAACAGGCTGCCCAGGGAAGTGGTTGAGTCGCCATCCCTGGAGGTATTTAAAAGACGTTTGGATGAGGTGCTTAGAGACATGGTGTAGTGGTGGTTTTGGCAGTGTTAGGTTTATGGTTGGACTCGATGATCTTAAAGGTCTTTTCCAACCTATATGATTCTGTGATTCTGTGATTCTGTTATGCCAAGCCTTCGTCGCCACTTGCTTCTGCGTGGGCCCGGGCGGCGTGAGGCGGCTCCCGGCACCCCGCTCGCCTCAGGGACTCCCGGCCGCTCCCCTCACAGGCTGAAGTTCTCGGCCTTTGGTGTCGAAACGCTTCTTGTGTAAATAGTCACCAGGATCTCGGCCTTGGCAGTGCAGCACGGCTCGGTTTGCTCCAGCGATGGCAGGGCCCGTAGACACAGCATGTGTCTGCCTCTTGCGGAGCTCCCTCACCCATGCCAACTGCTGCGCAAAACAGCAGCAGCCACCAGCTTTAAAAATAGAGCAGAATAGTGGATGGCCTTTTTCTTCCCCTCTCTGTTTTGTCTCTCCACGTTAATTTAGTGGGCCGAGTGTTCACCTGTGATGTTCAGCCCTTCCAAGGCAGAAGAGACCTGCTGGAGCGGTCTTGGCACATGGTCCCTCCTGACCTGTAGCAAGGCATTGTGCTGGAGAGACAATGTCAAAACCACACCAGGGAGCGTGCTGACAACCAGAGAGGGCAGACAGTCGTGTGCCAGCTCAGATCCACACCTGCGTTGTGTTTTGTGCTCCTCTATAAACATGTCCTCTCAGTTGCTTCTGCTGAGACAATGTCATAGCAATCAGTTACCAAACTGTCATTAGACCAGAATGACATTAGACTGAGACACATGAGTCTTCAGTGGTGTTCAGGTACTAACTCAAGATATGAGGGTCCTGGGCTCCACGTATTCTCTCATCACTGGAAGCACTTAATTATATATTGTGTTATTATCTAACAAAGGCAGCACTGTTAACACTTCAGTTGCATGCTGATACAAAGAACAAGCTGTACTTGCAAAGAAGTGACTTGCATGTTGAGTCAGGTGAAGGTGCCTGGCTGTGCGTCTAAAGCGGAGCTAAAACCTTGCCTTGATAAAAAAATCCCTACCTTGACATTTCCCTCTTGGCCAATTTAGACAGGTTCCCTGCTCAAGGGAAAGTCCCACTCAGAGGCAGGTATGCAGCTCTTCGCACACACTATCCACAGAGGTTAGACACAGGTATGCGGTTCAGAGCACTGGTTCTGTGCTCAGATTCCCTGAATAACCCTAAGAGCAGCCAACTTTAGCTTGTAATACCACATTCACTATTATTATGTAATAGTGTGTGTAAAGTCTGTTACTTAAAAAAAATCCAGTAGTGGAGTAATAAGCTCCTGTTGTAAACAAAAAACTGACAAGGACACCACCCCTCCACCCCCCCAACCTAAACAACATTAGCATCTGCAGAAGGCAGCCTGTCATGTTTTCTAACACTTGTGGGCTTTTTGCTAAATTTATGATAGCCAGAAAAGCAGATTGTTCAGTTCCCATTTTTCTTCCAAGTCACTCTTCTTCCTTGCATGAATTCAACAAATGGGAAAAACTGCCCAGCTCATACTGATGCCCAGGATTAGTATTTATAGAGATTGAATTTATCTAAACATCAGTGATGAGGATCTGATTGAAGAGTAAAAAAAGAAAGATAACAAGTAATCATCTCAGCAGTCCAGTAGTCCACGTTCAGTTTATACTGTGAAATCCTTTATGAGAGGCAGAAAGAATAGGTGGTGTGCAGATGGGTCAAAATTGGACTGTTCAGAGCACTAATGAAGAAATAAAGATGCAATGTGACTACCTACTGCTTCCCATCTCCATGCTATTAGTGCTACTGAATAGACCAGGATGCTACATAAGAGCAATGAGAAAAGAAGGTGCAGAGAGATGTTTCCTTTCTGACACCGACTGTGCATTAGGGGACGGATGCAGAGTGTCGAGATCTATGTGGGATTTACCCAGTCGATAATGAGTGGTATCCAAAGCAGCTGACAGGTTTTCAAGAATCACTGTGGACATGTGATCTTTAAAAGAAGTTATGTCATTACAAAGTGATATAATTAATAAGGTTCTTACACCGTGCAGACTCAGAATGGGTGGGGTGAAGAAATGGAAAGAATAAGTAAGTCAGGTGTGTTACAAAAGTATCCCAACAGCAATAGCACAAGGTCTCATGATGCTATGAATAACATGATTTAATATAATAACTGGAAGAAACAGAGACAGAAGGCAAGACTTGTCAGGGTCATAGCTATCTCTAGAATCAGAAGCAAAACTGAGTCTATTACTAGTTCACTTCTCTGAAAGAGGCTTGTATAACCACACCGAAGTTTCAAAGCTCATGGGTAGGCTGTTCCTCTAAGGGTCGACTGAAGATTGCAATGATGCTAGGGGATTACTACTTTGCAGCTTCACCGATACATAGTTTTATACTGAAGTATGGACAAGTTTTTTGTTCTGCAAGATCTCAGTTCTGAGAACTAAGATAAAACACCTCCTTTTCCTGTCTTATATTTTTAATCAAGGTAATGAGATGGCAATATAACTTACACTTGCAGGGTGTGCTAGATAAAGTGACTACCTAGTGACCTACCTACCTAAAAGCTCAGTTTTAAATAGGAAACACTTGATTCAGGTCACATCAAATTTTGCTTTAAAAGCTTATGTGGGGAACCACATTATGGTTAAACGTGTTTCAAGCTAAAATATTTATCAAAGCAGATTAAAATGCTTAGCTAATGTGTACATTACATGCATTAATGTGGGACAAAGTAATCAGCTAACATTTACAGTGAGTTTAGATAAAAATGTCCTATAGACAGATGCCCTTACTTAAGTGATGAGTGTGGTTTTTGTATACATATATTAAGTCCTATTTTTTTCTGCAGACTGTCTGTTACAAATACAGAAAGGGCTACCAAGAAAACATGTTAGTAAATTAATAAACAAGTTTTGGTCCTAGAGGGGGGGAAAAACACAGGACCCCTTATAAGCTGAATAAGGGGGGCAGTAAAACACAGCTGAATTTATAGTGTAATGTGTTGAGGGGAACACTTACTATCAGGCCATGGCTCAGTGAACACTCTCATTCAACATGGTGCCACCATGTTTCCACCAAAACAAGGGGACTTGCTCTCCTGTCTTTTCCCTTAGCTGCTCATTTCCAATACCTTAGCTGTGGTACCACAAGCACTCGTGTAAGCTTTGATTTGGCAAAAATTGGCTAGATTTGTATATCTGATGAGCTTATCTATGGTGGCTGCACAGGGTTACCATGTGTAACTATGGCAGTGATTATAAGTGCTAAATCATTTATGAAACCCACTTGAAGTCCTATCCACATATATATTTACATTATTCTCTACTCAGATCCGGAGAGTTTTTGTGACTGGACCCTTCAGCTTTGCAGGTGGGGACGAAATGGTTCAATTCTTGGTGAGTCTTCGCACTCACTTCACAAAACTGTGAGTTACAGGGCCTGAAATGTCCTCTCTGCCCTAGCCTGACTGAAAAACCCCACAAATCCACTAGTGCTGCAGCAACCAGAGAGCAAGTACCATGAAGCAAGCACAGGTATCACTTAGCCTAGCAGTGCTAAATGCCACAATAGTAAAAATGCCAGCTGTGACATGAGGAAAGAGATCCGTCTCTCCTGCCACTGCAGCACAACCAGCAACGGAGATGCAGCGGTAAAGGTAGGGCTGGCTGATCATATGCAGCCTCAGTTTTACCAGCTGGGAGAAAGCAATGAAAGTAATGTGTATGGTACTCAGTGGAATACAGAAATCTTTTTTTTTTTTTTGTTTGAATCTGAGCTCTGTATGTTGGTCATGACAGCAGGAGACTTACTGTTCAGTCCTTGCATGTAAATTGGATGTATGAATCTGTTCAACCAGAGAATTAATGAGTGTAACAGAAGGTCTTTTCTTTCCCTATCACTTACTGCTCATTGCTCCTTTAGTATGTTTTGCCCAAAGAAGACCATGAGTAATATAAATGTGTAAACCTGTAAGGAATAAGAAATCCATATGCTATAGAAAACCATAATTAAAAGAAAAGCTAACCAAGAGCAATAAAATAAAAATATCACAGGCAGGAAGCAGTGAAAAGCCTGAGAGTCTCAGTAGAAACCTTTACAGAGATAATTAATGTAAATAATCTTGATCTCAGAAAAATCAGACGTAAGCATTTTGTAAGTAAGTGTAATATGAAGTCTCATGAATATGTTGGAAGAAGCAAGAAAAATACAATAATTATATTCTGATACAACGCTGACCAAATTGTTTCTGACCAAATGCATAAGCTCCTTGAGTTTTGTTTTTTTTTTTAAAGAGGGGTGTCATCCAACTGATACGCACAGTAACGTTGAACCCATTTGCTGTTTTTGCAATGGAAGGCAAAATTAACATCAGTGTTTCACATTCTTGGCATTTTACTAGGCCACCCTTGTAAATCCAAATACAATGCTCTATCGCTCTGGCATCTTGAGGTTGGCTTTGTTGCAATACATCCGTATTAGAGCTACATGGGAAATCCAGCAGCTGAAAATGCAGCAGCGTATATATGTTGGGCTGTTTCTGGATGCAGTCATACCTGTGCCCCCATCTTCTGTATTTGGATCTCATCGGAAGCTCAGTTGAGGCACTGAATTCGGCACACATCCAGACCTCCTGGCTTTGGTCTCCAAGTACACGATGCTCCCCATACGAGGATACATGATAGCAGGTTGCAGCTGGCAACAGTTTGAACTTTTAACCTGCTTGGACAAGGTGGTTCTTGCGACTTCAGAGGCCATGACGGTATGGGGCTCAGCTGGAACATGCTTACCAGGAGCCCTTGATTTAATTAGCAGGGTGAGAACCATTTTAATGACCTTCTTCAGCTCTAGACTTTTGGACGTACTAAGTACGTTGATGCTTGTGCAATTTCAGTGACAATCCTTCCTCAGGCTTGTCAAGCCGAGAAGGACAGGTGGGCTCTGTGCAGCAGGTTGTGGGGTACGTCCACTCCATACTTCACCATTCGTTTTAATGGCTCATCAGGGACCAAGAGGCCGGGGAGCTGATTGCAGGACCAGCTGATCGGGGACCGTTACTTGGGCTGGCAGGGGAGAACCTCAGCTGAAGGGACCTGTGAGATTTCATTCGTCTTTTAACAGCTCTGTGATCAGTCACATATAGTCAGTGAAGATTCTGTGATCTCTGAGCTGGGGCTTTCAGAACGAGGCGTTTGTGCAAACTGCTGTGATCTCATAGATCTCGTGTCCCGCCCAAAACAAAAGCTGATTTAGATGGCTTTTAAAATACAATTATTATGGGGGAAAAACAAAAGCAAACCTCCCCAGCACCTGGGCTTTTCCAGTAAGTTTGGCCTCTCTCGCGGCTCGTAGGGAAGCCCTCAGCGCGCCCTCTAGCCCGTTACCTCGCTGGCCGCCACGCATGCGCAGGAAGGGGCGGGGGCGTGAGCGGCGGCGCTGCGGCTGCGGCGGGGTGTGGTGGCCGGGGCGGGGGCCGCGGGGCGGGGGCGCGGATGGCGGCGGGGCTGCGCCATGTTGCGGTGGCTGGTGGCGGTGCTCAGTCATTCCTGTTTTGTCTCCAAGGGCGACAGCATGTTCTACGCGGTGCGCAAGGGCCGGCGGACGGGCGTCTACCGCACCTGGTAAGGGCCGCGGCCGGGGCAGCGCGGGGAGCCGCCGCCGGGCCGGCCCCGGGCTAACCTCACCCCCGCCCCCTGTGTTGCAGGGCGGAGTGTCAGGAGCAGGTGAACAAGTTCCCCTCCGCCAGCTTCAAGAAGTTTGCCACCGAGAAGGACGCCTGGGCCTTCGTGCGCGCCGGCCTGCCGGGGCAGCAGCAGCCCGAGCCGGCAGGTAGCTCGTCCTCCCCTCGCCTCCCGCCTCGCCTCTGCCTGCCCGGGCGGGAGGGGAGGGCGGCCCGCCGGGGAAGGGGGGGCGGGAGGCAGTGCTGCGTTGCGCTGCGTCGCGTACTGGCACTGACACAGCCCGCATGGCTTCTGCGTGGCGTCTGTGTAAACGGTGCGGCTTCTGGCTAAACGTGGGTAGCAGCTTCTGTTTATCCTCTAGTGGACGTCTTGTACCTGAGGGAATGCCGTGGTGGTAAGTGCAGCGGCGGCCCAGCCCTCAGATACAGCGATGGATGGGTCTGTGCAATGACAGTATTCTGTAGGTGCTTGGAGAGTATTGCTTATACCATGCCCGTTTTAAGGGCCGTTACGTGTGTGTCTCCACTTCAGTTTGATCTAGGATCAAGAATGACTGGTGTATACTATAATATTTTTTGCATAATAGCTTGGGATGGTGTCAGTTAACAGACTAGTATTGCTAATGGGTGATAACAACTGTTGTCTTTAGAAGCAGTTGTTTCAAATAAAATTTGATCTTGTACGTAGTTGAATTTTTTCTCTTTTTTTTTTTTTTTTTGGAAGGGGTACATGGTCCTCCAGCTGTAACACAGGAAAATGGTAGCCAGAGAGAGGAACCAGAAATAAGCATCTTGTGTTGCAATACATGCAAAAGGCCATATGAACAATCTACAAATGAAGAACACATTGCAAAGCGTGTAAAACATGATGAAGTATACTCAGGGCCAACAGTCAGTGAAGATAAATTTTCATATATGGGTGAGGTCTTTTGCTATTCCCATAATTCTTTTCACTTCTTTGCACTCTTTCATAAGTAACAAGTGTAACTATTAGAAAGCTTTTAGGGAGGTTTGTGTATGGCAGCATCAGGCCTAGTATAACGTTGTTTCTTTTTAAAATGGAAATGTGAGCCATGATGTATTTGTTCACATTGTCTTTCAGTGTAATTTTAATTGGCTTTAACTGGTATGAACATAGAGCTTAAAATCACCCCTATAACGATCAGATTATATAGTCTGTAATCCAGACACACATATAAATATACAGATGTGGCTGGGAAGTTTTAAATTTGACTGAAGAAGACAGGAACTGTAGTGAGAATATGGAACTTGGGGCAGAGGTGCTTCTTGAGGCTGACTAATTTGACACCAGTGAGGGTGTGAAGCTGCAGTGGGACTTATGGTGTTCTGCATTACTAATTTACATGGCATCTGTAGTTAACTTTTTGAAGGGCCCTCTGGGGAGGGAAGTTTTGGGGATTAATCTGCTGGCAGACATTTCTTTTTGTCTAGAGAGTCTATGTCCTTGAAGGAGTGCTAGAACTTCTGCTTTTGGTAATTCTTTTGTAGGTGACTTTGCAGTCGTTTATACGGATGGTTGTTGCTCAGGTAATGGACGTAATAGGGCACGTGCTGGAATAGGTGTCTACTGGGGACCAGGCCATCCTTTGTAAGTAGCTAGATGGATTCTTTTTTTTTTTTTTTTTTTTAATATTGCTTGTTTTGTGTGTGATTTACAATACCAGCCTCCTTTTGAATATGAAACCCTGCCGTTGAGACTCATAATGACAGTGCTATGAGACTAGTGAGTTACTAGGGGGAAAAGAGAAATCAGCTTCTCTGGGAGGTAAGAATGTGGGGAAAATCAGCTGGAAATAATATTTTTAGGGGCTGAATATAATTCAAGTGATGCAGAAAGTCTTAAAATAGGTGTAGGTACACACAGAAGACAACAAATGTAATTGCATATTGATGGTGGGTCCAAATATGCAGGTTGCACTATGCAGGTAGAAGTTAGAGCTAGAATATCTATTCATCCTCCTTTATAAAAAGAAAAGTAGCTCTCTTGACTATATGTTAGAAAAATAAATACATTATACACCATTCTGAATATTTGGGGGTTACTAATCTACTATTCATACGTTGGACACAGAAATACCAGTGAAAGACTTCCTGGACGGCAGACTAATCAAAGAGCGGAAATACATGTAAGTAGTAAATGTCCTACAAGGCTTCTGCATGTTAGACTGCAGTAGCGTGCTCATGACTATTTCAACTCTGGCCTTCAGAAACCAGTTATGGAGCTGTGAGGGAAGAACACAAAATATCAGGACTTATGACTTGAAACAAATCGTTCTCTTCCAGTTTTATTGAGGTTTATTGGTTTTGAACAAGGTAATTCCCCTTGAGAATTCCCAGATATCGTCAGACCAAGAACAGCTATTTAAAACCTCTCTCGAGGTGCTTAGAGACATGGTGTAGTGGTGGTTTTGGCAGTGTTAGGTTTATGGTTGGACTCTATGATCTTAAAGGTCTTTTCCAACCTATATGATTCTGTGAAAACAGCCTTGTATTAGGAAAGCCTGGTTCTCAAATCTGTATAGTATCCTTTGCATTTTTACTGTGTATATCTCAGACCTTGGGGTGAGGGCTGCTCAGCAGCGGTTAAGAGGAGAATCGGCTTCCTATTGTGATGGGATCAGAGTAACATATTCCTCAGATAAATATAACAAACAATTTTAGGCTCTCGGGAGTAACTTCTGTTACTTCTGAAGTAAACTTCTGTTGGCAACAGTAGATTTAGTCTTCCCTTCTCACCTGATCTTAATTCTGGTACTGCTGCTATCCTGCAGTGTGTGTTTGGAGATGAAATGAAATGGGGAATTGATCTGCTTAAAAACTACAGGAAGCTCATTTTAGTGAGGGACAAGCAGAGGTGATGGTGGTGTGCCAGAGGTCAAACTTATAGCTAAAGAGCTTTTCAACTCTACATTGATACCCAGCCACTTCTCCCTCTTATTATATTTCGTAACACCAAAAAAACCCAACGAAACAAAAAGCTTTTAGGGGTTCCAGGCTGTTGGAACTGGTATGAATCCTTCCTCCTCAAAGTTACAGAGAAAATGTCTAAAACTTGGTGTGCAGTTGATACAGGCTTTGATAGTTAGAAAATTGGGCAGAGAGCTACTCCTTCAGTACAGAGTTGAACACCAGAATGTTTTTGGGTTTTTTGGTCAGTGAAACTTAAGTGGCTCCCTGTTTGCCTGATTCATTAAGTAGTTGTCGGCATGCATAATTTTGGGAACCTCTGCTCTAAAGCATGTTGATACTCATTGATGGACAGGTTACAGTAATATTCTTTGTAGTTCTGTGTTAGCATCAGGTACTCTGCTGGTATTTTAATTGCATGTGTTCAAAATCCTGTTCTGAACTGTGATTCTATTGAAATGTTCTTAAGGCTGCCTGCAAAGCAATAGAGCAAGCAAAGAGTCAAAACATCAAGAAACTAATTATCTACACTGATAGCAAGTTCACTATTAATGGTAAGTTAATGATTTTAGTTTTCCTGATTCTTAAAAAGACACTGCACGCTATTTCATTATAAGGCCCACAGAACATACTGAGCCCTGGGGAGAGGGGTATATGAAAGAGAATGCATAACTTATTTCAATACTCATGACTGCTTGGGGAAAAACTTCAGAATATTGCAGGGATCACCTGCTAACTGCATTAAATACAAGTAGAGACAAAGGGCCTGTTAGAGTAAAGGCTGACAGAAGTAGCTACAGGATTTTTGTCTTAAGGCACTCGGTATGACACCAAGTCTAGAAAAAATGTTCATGTATACCCTGTTAAGGATGTACTTGGGAAAGTACTCAGAAGTTGGAGTAGTAACCCTGTAGGTTTTTTGTTTTGTTTTACTTGGATTGGAGAGGCTGTCTTAATACACACATCTGAAGTACGTTCAAGTATCCTTGCTTTTTACATGTAGCTTGAAAGCTTGGAAGTGTAGTCTGTGCTGGAAGACTAGCCAGAGGTGATATATGCTCAGAATATGTATTTAAAGTTTCACCTTCATCCAAAGATTTGGAAAATTTAATTTTATTCCCTATAAATACCATCTGAAGCAGCCAGTAAGACGTAATTTCTACATAAAACTTCTCTTTCTCTGAGATCTTCAGATTTTACTCCAGTGATAATTTGGAACTGCATAAGGATTTTTTCTTTGTATTTCACATTTTTACAAAGGGAGTACATGTGTTTGCTGTTTCCAGATCAATTTGGAGGTTTTGGGTTTTTTTTTTTGTTTGTTTGTTTTGAAATAACATTAAACAAAAACTTACTGCAACTTTTGATTGAAAATTAAATGTTGCGTTTTCACACTTTGGGGTTTTTTTGGGAGGAGGGGGGAGTGTGAGTGTCTTGTTCTTAGCATAACTTCCTATACTTTAGCGCTAACGCTGAAAGTAATTATCTGTTTCGTTGCTTGTTATTCATACAGCGAATAAATGGTTTGTATGTTAAAAATCAGTGTATCTTTTCCTCCAAATAAGTCATTCTGCTTTCCAGAAGCCCTCCCGGATTTCTGAAAGTGGAGGAGTATGAAAGAAGAGCATCAGTTTTTTTCCTTTTTCAAGTGGCTCGTGTTTAGAAGTAAAGCAAAACTTAGCTTGAAAAACTCTGATGTCACCTTGAGTAGCAATATTCTAGAAAGGACAGAAAGCTACTGAGTAGGAACAAGTGACTGCTAGTCATGGAAGGATTTGCTAGAGCTGTCACTTGCTGCTTGTTTCAAATTCTGTTAGCTTGCATGTGCATGAAAGAGGTTCTGTCCAGAAGTGAAAAGTGTCAAGGACTTGTGCTCTGTCCTCCTGATTCCAGTTTGTAAGTTGAAGAAGGGATGGTAAATGCTAAGAAACAACTTAAAGGAATTTTCCATTGCTCCTCCCTAAGGATCATCTTGTAAATCTCTCATTTGAGAAGCTTATTTTCCCCCAAAGGTTTAGGTATAGCATTTCCTATAGGAGCAGAATGTGTGTGTGGGGGGGGTGGGGTTGGCTTTTTTTTTTGTTGTTTGGGTTTGTTTGGGTTTTTTTTGTCGTCTTGGTGGTGAGTTGTTTTTAGTCTCTGCCAGAAGCATTCTGCAAAAGGGAAGAGTAAAAGGAAGAGTCTCTACTCGTCAGGACTGGGTGTTGCCTGCTGATCAATAGAGTCCAAGTGCATAATTTGTTGCAAGAAGCAAGTTGTTCAAAGCATTAAGGAGCAAGAAACATCTTTGCAGTTCTTTGCTTTGTGGGAGAAAAGTCTATACCATCTTGTCTGTGAAATTGGTGTTACGAAGGAGGAAAAGTTGCTGTGTTGGATAAAATTCCTGTTAAGTGTGAGACTTAAGTATGATGGAGGAAAAGAAGAATCTTTTATGTGCGATGTTTTAGTCTGTTTTTGCTTGCAGTTTGTTCTTGCATTTTGGGTCACTGAGGTGCAGGTTCCACTCTTGTTTAATCAAAGTTATTTTGTAAATGTGTCTATGAGTTAAAATGCCAGAGAAGGAGGCTTGTGGTTAAGTACAAATGGATGTGCTTTGGTTTTTAGGAGGTTTGGTGATTCTCTATTTGGCTCGGGTCTGTTTGTCATGAAAGCAGTAGGGATGTCTTACATTGTCGAGACCAGCAAAGATATTAAAAAAAAAAAAAATTGTTATTTAAGGAGTAATATAGTAAATTTTCTGGCCAGCAAGGGATGGCTGGAATGTTAAATCTGGTTCTGTAGAAATCTGCTTATGTGGTCCTTCTCTGAAGGATGCTATTTAGTGTGCAGAAGCCATAAGACGTGGCCATTTTTTTTTTCCTCTATGCATGTGTGTCTCCTCAATTTCTCAAAACAAATAAAGCTGTAGATCTGTTCTAGCTTACTATACCATCAAGCACATCCTTAGCTTCAGTTTATTGACGTTCACGTTGTAATTTTGTGTGTAATGCTTATGTAAGATTGTAGTCTTTAAATTAAATATCTGTTTGGGAAAACATGATCAGGTAATTCAAGTAATAATGGAAAAATATAATCCTGAAAGACAGTAGTAGAGAACCAAACAAAAATATCTTCTATCTCCAGTGTCTTTGCCTGAGACTTTGTACGGAGTTAATGTTGTGTTAAAAGGCTGTTTGCTCCATCTTGATCCTTGCTGGCTTCTTTAATAGCATTTTTATGGTAATGCTCCCTTTGAATAGGTATTACAAGCTGGGTTGACAACTGGAAAACAAATGGCTGGAGAACAAGTTCAGGAGGAAGTGTAATAAATAAAGAAGATTTTGAAAGACTTGATAATCTATCAAAAGGCATAGAAATTCAGTGGGTAAGCACCTCATTTCTTATTCTTAATGACATCTTAAACACGCTTCTTGTAAAAACTTACAAGTATGACCATAACTAAGAATTTTATAGAGCATAATATTGTACATCCATAAGTAAAACCATAAATAAGAGAAGCTGCTTGTTTTATTTAAAGCAAGTAAGCAACATAACCTATGCTCTTGGAACCCGTATTTCATTTATTAAAATGCATGTTTATATTTGTTTTCTGTCTCTTGTTACTACTTAGAAAATGACTGCAATAATTATTTTTAGTTTGTTAGTACTGTTAGTAGATGTAATTGCTGTTCCTGGAAATTTAAGCTTAAAACATAAGTGTGTCTTTCTGAGTCACAGCTGAATTTCTGGATTTGCTTTTCAGAACGCTTAAGATACTGGTTCATTGGTGTAACTCAGTTACATGAGTGTCTTTAAACTGGGAAAACTAAGAGAGTATAACCCCAAATAAACTAACTCTAGTTTTCTGTACCTTAACTATGTTTTTTTCCAAGAAAACTGGGCACAGAAAGGTCTTTAAAATACCCATTTTTAACTTTTAAATTGTTTCACTCTCCAGTAAAGTAAAACAACTTCTATACAGGTAGTCCTGGTAAAATGTATTTTTTCTGTAACCTCTAACATCAGTGCTAAACATTGTAGGGGATATCTTCCCTCCCCTCCTTCTAAACTTTACTCTAATTGTGGTATAAGACTACTGATTCTAGAATAAATCTCTGTACCACTGACTTAGTGGCTGCTATTGGCATATTTATTGGGCTTCTGTCTACTCTGTAGAAAACAGGATGACTTAGATCTTTAATGTGCACTTTTTCTATGGGAAATCTATTGCAGATATTCTTCCATTCATGTTGTTCTGTGTTCCAGCGTTGATGACTCCCTAAAACTAAGACCAAAGTTCAGCTGTCCTTGGAGTATTTTACGTAATAAAAAAAATTGTTGCATTATGCATACTTCTTACACCTGACTCTCTTAAGCTTGGGAGGATTTTTATTTCAGGAGGAGCAATGTATGCATACACTTTAATCTGCCTGCTCCACCGTGGGGTCCTCCATGGGCTGCAGGGGACAACCTGCCTCACCATGTTGTTCACCAGGGGCTGCAGGGGAATCTCTGCTCGAGCACCTGGAGTACCTCCTCCCCCTCCTTCACTGACCTTGGTGTCTGCAGAGTTGTTGCTCTCACATATTCTCATTCCTCTCTCCAGCTGCTGTGCAGCATTTTTACCCTTTCTGAAATATGTTATCATAGAGGAGCCACCAGCTTTGCCGATGGGCTCAGCTGTGTCCTGCGCTGGGTCCATTTTGGAGCTGGCTGGAACTGTCTCTCTCTGAGGCAGGGGCAGCCCCTGGTGTCTACTCACAGAGGCCACACCTGTAGTCCCCCACTCGGTACCAAAACCTTGCCATGTAAGCCTAATACCATCTCACACATGCTTCATGCTTGTCCCCTCTTGGATCTTGTCAAATAGCAAGCTTGATTTTCTTCCTCTCTTTCCTCTCCCACACTCCTCCACCCTTACTTCTGACAAGGGTGGGCTTAGGGTTGAAACTGTTTTCAGCTCCTAAGTGAAGGATGGACAGTTACGACATCTGAAAACTGAGAGATTCTTTTCATACCCTGTTTCTGTATCCTAAGTGAGTGCTGTAACCGCTGAGGCTGTTAGTGGAATAGAGGTCTCTGGCTTTCTGGGAAAAGATGAACTTGGTTTAAGCACTGAATGCAGGTAGGTTTTTCTCTCTCCTCTGAAAGTGGGAATTTTGAGTTGGAGCTGTTGTCTGCATTTCTTAAAGGCTAGGTTAGGTGGTCCTTATCCAGTTCACTACTTCCCATAAAGATGATTTTCACAATTTGGCAAGACTTTCCTAGAGGAAGGGAGACCATGAACAATCCTGGGAAGAATGCATGAGGACTAAATGTGAGGAGAGGGCCTCTAAGGAGGTGCTACTGTACTATGAATGAAAGGGTGTTGCGTGATCAGATTTCACGTATGTGCTTTTTTCTTGATTTCTTGCATATCTAACGCTCCTGTACTTTTGTCCTAACAGATGCATATTCCTGGTCATGCTGGCTTCCAAGGAAATGAAGAAGCTGATAGACTAGCAAGAGAAGGAGCTAATAAACAAAAGTGCTGACATACTGGGACTAGAGACTGTTGCAGGGGGAGGAAAAGGACTAACATCAATCACAGAGACAACTTGAACTGCTGTAATTGTTTTGGAGTTGAACTTTGAACTGTACTTCTTTCTGGCCTGAAGTGTTAAACCTATACCAACTTCTGGAGAGAAAAAAACCCACACTTTCTTCTACACCGTTTGTTTTACAATCAAGTCAATATTCAGTTGATGATATAGAATGTTTGCTTTTTCTCCATCTTACTGAAGGGCCGTGGTCAGTGTTTTTAGCTGTCTTGTAGACTTCTGAATTCACTGTAAAGACAGACCTCTGAAGAAGTAATATTAGATCTTTATCCTAAGTGTTCTGTATCTTCCTCTTAGTGAAATAAATTAATTTTTTGTACAGAGGTATATATTAACAGCCCAAAATAGTTGGGGGCGGATGGACTTTGGGGTTGGCTGTTTTGGTAAGAGGTCAGTGACCTAACACTGAGATGTCCATTAATATGCTTTGGCATTCTGGTACTAGCAAAAACCGCTCTACAGATGGGCTTGTAACACCCACCTGTGCCTCACAATATCATCAGTTACAGCACCTGTAGATTTCTTTATAATGTTACTTACTTTGCAAGGTAGCATGAACAAACTAAAAAGCCAGGTCACAAGGAAGCTTGAACAATTAATTTTTACTGTTCTCTCTCTAGCTGCTTAATGTCCAAGCTCTTTGTTTCTGGCTTCCTGTTTCCATTAAGTAATTTTTTATGCATAGTGGTTCTCATTAGCATTGTTAGTTCCTCTTCAGTGTTGTCCCAAAGGTAGTAATTGGCCATTTTATCTGAAATGGAACTGGAAGATGATCAGTTTCTCCAGATCTTCTGAATGTCAAGTGTTTTACTTCATTTTTTCCAGTCAGTGGTGAGATTAGTGGAATGGCTAATGTGCACTTGAATTAGAGAGTAATTACCAGTAATCAACATAGTTTTATTTTCTATGCATCTGTATGGGGAAGAGCAAACAGGTTTGGTGTATTATCTTTGTCAATTTCTTTGCAAGGTACCTTCATACCATTGAATAATAGGGCCTAAGCTAGAAGTCACTGAATTGTTTTTGTATTTTAGTTGCTCTACAGAATGGTAGAGCTGCTGAAGCTTGATTTCTTAATAGTTGTCATGCATTATATCATCTTTACTGAGGCAAAGTATGAGCTCTTATGTATTTAGAGTCACATGAATTGATAGAATGAGGAATCTGGCTAGCTAGTAGTCAATAGATGAGTGAGGGTTTTTTATTTGTTTTCTCTCATCCAAAACTGCACAGTAAAGCTCATCTAGGGGTAAGGTAGTGCACAGATTAGATTTTCCCCTCTGCTTCTTTTTTATATATGCACACACTTATCCATCTGATTGTTTATTGTAGAAGTTTGGCTTGAAGGAAAACACCCCATCATCCCTGATCAGATCTCTAGTCCAGGCAGAACAGTGTGACAAATAACGTACTGAAGAGGTGGCATTTAATAATCTGCCTATCGCACATCTCCAGTTAAACATGTAGATCCTATTTACTGTATGGAAATCTGTATTTTTTGAAGCTGGAGCTTTGGAAAAAAAGTGTAGATAATGGTGGGTAGATCATAACATCAGCGTGGTACTGAATTTAAGCAACCTTACTACCTGAATCTAATAGGTAGATCATAATAGGAAATCTAATAGGAAAGAGTTTTATGTTAATTTGATACCAATGTTTATCACTCTTACTCTGGAAATTCAGGACAAAAGAAAGCTGAGAGGAAAGTTACAAGATTAAGGCTGATTAAAGGATGGAAAGCAAATAATACTTCTCAACAGGACTTAACAGGGGCTTGAGGACCCACAGAGGATGTTGGCTGCTCGAGCCATTCTTTTCAGGGAACTGAAACTTCAGGAGTATTGGTATTTACTTCAGGGTATTGGCATTTAGCAGCCATGACATTCAGTGGATAGGCATGGAACTTCTGGCTGGATTTGTATGTGCTTCTAAAGATGTGGGCAATACCAGCATTAGACCAGCTTACCTGTAATGTTACGGGACTTGCAATTAAATTTTATCCAGATTCGATAGCCAGTAGTGCTTATACATTGAATACTAGACATAAAAGGGATCTGGTAACATTTCTAAGAACCTGAGAAATAAGACATTTTGGGAAGTACAAAACTCTCTTTTTGGGAAGAAAAACACTTAAGGAGGGATTGTTTCTTTTTCATTTGGTTCTCCATCCTTACATTGTGTTTAGCTGGCTGTTGATTTATTTACCATGTAGAATCGCAGAACTGTGGAGGCTGGAGGGGACTGCTGTAGTGCGTCTTGTCCACCACGGCTCGAGCAGGTCACGCAGGATGTATCTCCACAGATGGAGACAACACAAGCTTTCTGGGCAGCATGTCTGACTGCTGCTCTTCCCCTTTTTTTTTTTCCTAATTTATTTTTTTATTTGTCCATATTGTGGGATTGCAGTGCAGGTCTTTGAGGCTGAGACTTACCGGTAAGTTCAGTCAGATCATTACTGCCAGGGCAGACTAGATGTAAACACAATTGCTGTTGAAGTTAGGCGCGATGTGTGCTGTAAGCAGTGCGTTACCCGAGGGGGCTTGTGGGTTGAGAAGCCCCTTGCCCTAGCAGATCTCTTGCAGGGAGAGTCTCATCAGCTGTGCCGTTGGGCCGAAAGCTGTACACTAAAGTAACAGCTGCGCCTGCTATGCAGTGCACCCCGTTCGGCATATTTTGAGTTGCAAATGGCGCCCGTGCAAGGCTCTCCCCATAGGCTGGCTGTGCGGGGCCGGTCCCGGCCCCGGCCCCGGCCCCTCCAGCCCCGCCGGGGCGGGCCGCTCCCGCCCGGCCCGGCCCAGCGGAGCGGGGCGCCCGGCGCGGGATGGTGGAGGCCTGGTACATGGACGAGTCCCAGGAGGACCAGCGGGCGCCCCACCGCCTGCGGCCCAACCGCGCCGTCAGCCTGGAGCAGCTGCGCCGCCTCGGCGTCGCCTACCGCAAGGTAAGCGCGGCGGGGCGGGGGGAGCCGCCGCGGGCGGCGCGGCGCTGCGGTAGGGCCCGGCGCTGACAGGGGCCGAGCGGGGGCCTGGAGGCGGCGGCGCCTCAGGCCTGCCCCGACACCCGCCGGGACGGGGAGAGCCCTGCGGGCGGGGAGCAGGCCCGGGGTGGTGCTCGGCCAAGGAGCTTGGCGGCAGGTGCCGCACGGCGCTGCCGAGCCCGGGAGAGGGGGAGGCCGCAGGAGGGGCCCCAGGCGGTGTCCCTGCGGGGGTGGGCCGGTGCAGGCAGGTGCGGCGAGGCCGGCACACCTTCTGTACCTATGGCAGCTAACAGCTACCCCGGGAGTGACCTGCCCCTCCGCCGACACTCCTGACAACTCGGGTTTTTCCATGTTAGTGTCCTCAATTGCATCTGAAGCAATTGTGTCTGAATACGTTTATTTTTTTTTTTCCTGACTAATTTTTAGTTGGATGCTGATAACTATGAGACTGATCCGTGTCTGAAGGAGATTCGGAGAGCAGAAAATTATTCTTGGATGGATATAGTAACCATACATAAAGACAAGCTTCCAAATTATGAGGAAAAGGTATGCAAGTCTTTGCTTTGAATGAGGGTCTGCAGGCTGAAGTCTACCGCTAGAGTGTGCAGCCAGCTTCTCAACACCTGCACGCCCTGAGCAGGGGCACAAAGATGAGGTTTCCACGTGTAAAATACATCCTGTACTGAAGTCCTTAACGTTAAAAAAGCAGTTTTTATATTATTTTAAAAATAGCAGAGGTCTTTTGCTTCTGTAGATTGCCTTCCAAGGTTTTAAGGATAGTTTCCATCACTGTGTCATTTCAAAACTAAGATTCCTACCAGCAGAGCCCTGCTGATGCTGACCTGTCCTCAGAGAGCCTTCCCGGGATGAAGGCAGGCAGTTGCCAGCTGGACATATGCTTCAAAAGCTGGAACATCCTAATGGCTGCTTGCAAAATATGTCTTTTCAAAGTGAATGTTAACCTTGTGGAATCGGAGGGACACATTCCCCATACAAACCATTTTTTTACTGTGGGAAGCTGGTACCTTGGCTGTTTCATAACGGCTGAATGCAAATGGTGCCAGGCTCTCAGGTGAGCCTCCTTAGAAGGAGCTTTCTCCTCCCGGTCTCTGGGTGCTGGTGTGCTGCTCTGACCTGAGGACAGCAACCCAGTGGCACTTCCATATTTTCATTAAATTTCCATTTACCAGTTTGTTTTAAGCCCATTGTGTTATACTGGTTTTTAAATTGATAAGAAGGTGAATTAGGTAGTAACTCAGGTTGCCTGGGTGGGCTCTACCTGACACACAGATGGGCTGTGATTGACAGGGCGTATGGACTTTTGCTCATCTTGCTGTGCTGGGTCAGTTCTGGCTAAAGGACACCTGCACTAGTGTGGCCCAACAGCATCCAGGCCTGAGCAGGTGATAGTACCTGGCATTGCAGTCAGCTGCTCAGGTCTAACCTGCTCAGGTCTCTGTTAATTGGACCTTTAAAGCATGTTTTGTTGCGTGCTGTGAAATGTACAAAGAATTCACCATTCTGGAAAAAATGAGAATGTTGCTGCTGCTGCCTGGGAGGAGAGAGCCTACAGCTGGGGCTCACTGTGTGGGGGCAGGCATGACATGCTGTTTGCGTCAGATTGCCATAGATGGGCCATGTTTGGCAATAACTGCATTTTCACATAGAGTTGTAGTAGCCTGTGGGGCTAATTCAACCCTACACCAGTGTAAAAGAGGGGGGGTAATCCGTAGCTCTGTTTTATTTTTGCATGTCAGGGAAAAAAAGGCAGAAAATGATCAAACTGAACAATTGCGAGGACCAAATCCTGTGGTGGGAAGCTTTACCCACCTGTCAAACGGGTGTAAGCATTACTGTTATTCAGAGACTGGTTATGTGCAGCTATAGCTGCTGTTTCTTGTCAGAGAAATTCCTCTCTTCCAAAGGAAATGTAGCAGCCTACTTAGAAGTGTCCTGAGACAGGGTCTGGCTGGCTGGATTGGCCATTTTAACCATGTTGGTCTCATCTGTTAGTTAAATCACTGCGCAGTTATCCTCTGAAAGCCTTTGTCTGCATTGCCACATGTTTCTACCAGATTTCTTTGCAGTTTTTCTGTATTCAGTAGTTTTAAGAGATACTTGCTATTCCTAGATAAAAACGTTTTATGAAGAACACTTACATCTAGACGATGAAATTCGCTACATCTTAGATGGATCTGGCTATTTTGATGTTCGAGACAAGGATGACAAATGGATCCGGATTTCCATGGAAAAAGGAGACATGATAACCCTCCCTGCCGGCATATATCACCGATTTACACTGGATGAGAATGTATGTTGTTATAGATTACTGTAAATTTTGATGACAAATCCATGTGAGTATATATCACATTAGTAACTACATGCCCTGAGACTTGCAGTTCATTAGCAAAACATATTAAATATGAAGTAGGAATTTGAAAAATACTAAATAATTCACAGCATCTGAACCTTTCATCTCTAGGTCACAAATCCAGCTTCCTCTCGTCAGCTGTAACTGCAAGTCATTGCCACGTGATATCCATAGCATATCTTCTGTGACAGCGGCGTGAGAGCCAGGCCCTGCGGCTGTCCCTCCCACAATTGCCCCTGCTGTCAGTTGAGGTGGAGATGGTGTAGATGGATCCTTCTGTGTTGCCTTGTTGTGTATCTTCGTGGGGATAGACAGAGCATACCTGTGTCCAGCAGTGATATTTTTCAAGAGTGCTGAATTCACCTTCAGGGAAGGAGGGATTTAAGGGTCCAGAGCCACTACTGGCAGCTAGCGTGTGCCAGACTGGATGCTGGCTTCACAGGAGCTGACCTGCTTTCAGAGTGTATTTTTGGCAATGGGATTGTGAGATTGGCACACGTAGTCCTATGTGTGTGCCTTTACTTGTGGGCTTTTATAAATATGTTTGTAATCTCAGCATTACCCCTGGAAAATGGGGAAATGTGTGCTGTCTCCTGTGTGGCAAAATCCCATCTCTGGCGTAGTTATGAGAATGGTATAATTTTGAATCAGCTGTCCAGATAACAGTTATCGTATGTGTAAAAAAGGGACATGCTCCTTTGGTGAAAAACCTGACTTTTCGTGTCTGCATCTTGAGATCCACAGTGAATCAGCTACAATTGCTAGTTTAAGGCTTTTTCTTTATATAGACAAAATGTCAGGGGTTATGGCTTGAATCTGCAAGAAGTCTTAAATGTTTGTCCCCTTCAGGAACTTTAGTCCAGAAGTGACATGTTCAAAGTAAATTCTTTAGGTGCTTCTACAACTTTGCATTTTGCAGCTAAGTTCTTTAGGTACCTAATTTTACTCTTGATGTTGCTGAGCTCCTGTGTGCAAGATAAGAACTTAACAGTGTTTACAGAATAGGTAGGATGTAAACCTGTAGCGTAGTGGACAGAAGAGGAGAGGAGAGTTCCCCATAATTCGGTGGCTGGAGCACTTCTGTGGGATGTAAAATGCCATTTTCTGCTGCCACAGCTGTACCTCGCACCTGGCATACTTTTGGTTAGCTGGTGGCTGGGGCTGTTCCTTTTCCTTTTGGAATCTGGAGACTTTTCACTTCCCATAGCATTATTTTTGGGCTAGTTTATGCACTCCCCATTCAGCTTTTATGGCTGTCACTTTGAAGCCTCTGGTATTCCTGTCATTGTGTAGCCATCTTGGGTATTTTGATTCCTGTTGTTTAACTAAGCAAATAGGATTTCGATGCTGCATTGCTCGGTATTGCGGATCCAGCGCAAAATGATTTGCATGAGACAGGATTTTTTTTTTGGTTTCTTTGAAACAGGGAGAAGCACCATCTCTGCCCCGAGCTGGAGGTGCTGGTTGTGACACAATATATCACTGCATAGGTGCAAAATCTCCCACTGCAGTAGCTGGGAGCAGGAACAGCAGCATAGTGGTACAATTTTCTGGAACACATGAAGCTTTCATTCCATCTTGAACTGGTTTCAAAAATTGCTGCAGAAGTGCAAATGAAACCATTAACTTCAGAATTAAGATCCCATGGAAAGGAGCTCTTAAATTACTTGTGACTTCTTGTTCTTTGACAGAATTATGTGAAGGCAATGAGGCTCTTCGTTGGAGAACCTGTCTGGACAGCATACAACAGGCCGGCTGATGATTTTCCTGCTCGGAAACAGTATATGAAGTTTTTGGCTGAAGAAGCACAGTAATGGTGTCTGAGACCTGACACATGGAACAGCCTGAAGCCCTGTCAGAATAAGTGTGATTGGTAGCTTTTCACTGATTAGACTTATTCTATTTACATGTACACTTAGAATCACAGAATCATGGAAAAATTTATGTTGAAAGGTCATTTGGAGGTCATCTAGTCCAACCCCCTGCGAAGTACCAGGCCAACTTTAACGCTAGACCAAGTTGCTCAAGACCTTGAGGTTTGGAAACCTCCAATGGTGGAGGTTCCACAGCCCGTCTGGGTGCCCATTCCAGCACTTAGCTGCTCTTGTGGGCAAGCATTTGTTCTTCATGGCCAGCTCCCCGGTCGCAGCTTGTGATTGTTGCCTCTTGCCCTTTCATTCAGTGCCTGAGAAGAGTCTGGCTCTGTCTTTCCCACTACAGGAGGGGACTGTGGAGAACTAGTTAGGTCTCCTCTCGGCCTTCTTCTCTCCAGGCTAGACAAAGCAGTGTCCTTAGCTGGGCTCTCTGCACCCCAAGTTGTTAAGGAAGATGTTCAACACATTTTGCCCTAGTTTTGACTACTGAGGAATGTCACGTGTAACCACCTGACACTTAGACTTGAATCACTGACTGTTTTGAGCCCCATGGTCCAGAAGTTTTTCACCCACCTTGTAGTTCATATCTTCAGTCTGGCTACAAGGCTACTGTGGGACACGCTGTTGAAAGCCTTGCTGTCATCAAGGTGAATGACATCCGCTGTTTCCCCTCCACCCCAGAGCCAGTCGTTGCCTCCTAGATGGCAGTCAGGATGGTCAGGCAGAATGTGCCCTTGGTAAATTGGCGTTGACTGGTTGTTCCTGTCACCTGGTATTTCACATGCCTGGAACGGCTTCCATAACGGCGTATTCTGTAATTTTCCTGGGGACTGAAGTGAGGCTGACCAGCCTGTAGTTCCCCAGATCCTCTTCCTCGCCTTTTTGAAGGTGGCTGTATCATTTACGTTTTTCTGGTCAAAAAGGTTTTCCTGATCTCTGTGACCTTTCAAAGATGCCAGCAGCCTTGCAGTGACATTAGCTAGTTGCATTTACAGGTGCTCAGGAATCCATTTTTTAACCTTTTTTTCCTTGATACTTCTGGCAGGTAGAATTGGGAGAGGTGGGCTACATTAATATTCATTCTGCTCTGAATACATGCTAATGAACTACATAGGATTCTATTTTTAATTAAAGAAAATAAACCCTGCTTCATTCTTGTCTAAAAATGTTCATAAGATAAATTTGCATAATCGGCATTTTGGTATGCAGCTTCCCAAGTCCTGCCCTGGTACATAAAGCTGTGGTTTTCTCTCAGAAAAATGTAGCAATTTGTTCTTGTGAGTTATTAATAAAATTACTTTGACTTGGGTACTGGTTTTTTTCTTTCCTTGTGCTGACATTAAGGACACATTGAACAACAGTGTTATTGTAATTGTTAATCAGCTTTTATTCCTTGTGCTGCTACTGACTTGTTTTGTAACACAGGACAAATCATTAACTGTGTGCCTCGGTTTCTTTAGCTGTGAGATGGAGAAGAGTAGACTTAGACACGCTGATCCAGTTTTCAGTAAATGCCTTGCGATCACACAGGACATGCAGCTCCTTGGCAATGGGCACCGAAGCATTTTTGGTATGAATTTGCTCTTTACAATGATGAATTATGTCAGCTGGGCAGATATACTGCTTGCTCCAACTCTTAATGGATGAGGAGGAGAGTATGGGCTCTGCATCAGTTGCAGCTTGTCTGCCAATTTCAGCCAGATACAATGCAAACTCCTGTCTTGCAGCTTCCTGAATAAACACAACTGTAGAAAGAAGACAAAACTTGGGCTTATGCATATTTTCCTAAGGTAGCAGATGGTAGGTAACTGACCTTTCCCACTGTTCTTCCTTATGGGTGTATGACACAGGCCTTCTTCAGCAGGCAACAATCTTTTCCTCGTTTTGTAGCAGCATTACTTTTAACCATTTCTAGGTGCTTTATTTCTTTAAAAGTGTTTCTGAAAACAAAGTTGCAATTTTGAAGTGAAACTGCACTAGCTTTTATCTTAAAAGTTGGAAAAGGTGAGTAAAAAAAGGCATGTATTTCCTGCCTTAGGGTCTTGGGTTGGAAGCTGGATGAGACGCCAGCAGAGGCTTACTTTGTGGGAGAGGGTGCAGGCACAACCCATGCTTGCAAAATGCAAGCCCACGCAGGACTCTATTTGGCCTGTACTGGCTTTTGTGCAGTAGTAGTTCATAAGCCTGGCTGAAAAATCGGTGCTACTAGCAAATGCAAAGTTTAACTATAGTCAGACGCACATCATAGGGTAGGCTTGCATGGATGCTGTGCTGTGTCATGTGCCTCACCATTTCAGGGATTTGTGTGCCACTTGCCCAGAAGCAGCACTCAAGTGTCCTCTTGTACGGCACACTGGGGAGTCCTGGCCTCAGTATAAACTTTGGGGATTTTTTTGAGTACAGCTGCAGGAATAAATGGCAGTTAGTCTCTGTGGCAAGTTTTATTTCTTTGACTTATATGTCACAGAAAATTGTGTTTCCAAATGTAAAGCAAACTGACTGCTTTTTCCTGGTGCTGGTATCCATCCCTGGTATCCAATCTAATTCATCCTCCTTCTGCTTTTGTTTTCTTTTTCTTTAACAGAAGTCAACATGAGACACTTCATTCCTCCTATGGGCCTCTCCATTTTGATCTCTGTCTCTGCAAAAGTAGCAGAGGAGGCAGCAGCATGGGCTTTCAGGAACCCCGTTTACTGCACAGCCATCCTGTAACAGACTGGGGGAGCTACTGGGAAGAGAGAGCAGGTAACACACTCTCCTCGGGAGAGATTTGCAGTTTGGAGGCAGTGATGAGGGATGGACAGTAAAGCGGCTGCCCGCAGCGATTGCTTTCAACAGCTCGCTGATGTAGGATGTGACCTGGGAAGCAGGACTGAACCACCTTGTTTTGTTACCTCTCTGGAGGAATATATACACAAGGTACAGCTCCCATCTCCTGGCTGTCAAGAATAACACACGATCACACCGCTGACGATCGTTCATCATTTTCATAGTGCAATGCATTCTGCCGCTGAGAGGTGGCGGGGGCTGTGGGGGTCTTGCTGTCAACGGTTTTGAGTCCATGCCCTTTAGTGCTGTAGGTGTCTTTGAAAGGGTGAAAGCTTTGCTCTCCAAAAGTGTTTTTTGTCAGCCAGGAAAAAAGCAATTTGGGGCTGGTATAAAGATTCTATGCCTGTGAAGAGATTACATGGGAGATTACACTGGGAGGAAACAGCTGGGCAGAAAAAAATGTTAATATTAATAGAAAACACTCCAGAGAGTGGAGAGGAGGGAGGGAGAACATACCGTTCCTTCAGATGAAAAATGCACTTTATTTTCATGGTGATTTTTTGTGTTTGGTTTTTTTTCTTCTTTTTTTTTTTCATACACTACGTATCTAAAAGTGCAAAGTGAAATCGATTTTTCGTCCAAAAACATGAGTCTGTTTTACTGCAGCTAGTGGAAAATTTCGGTGCATTGATGTAGTATGAAAATTTATGTAAGTGGTTCCAGCAACATCACGTTGGCAGCATTAACTCGGGCAAGGGGAATATTTCAGCTCTTCCAGGATTAGAGTTTAAAAAAAAAACGGTAGGAGAAATAGTACTGAATTGAGGGGTTTGAAGATAGCTTTTTTGGTACCTATGTATTATTTTTCACTTTAATCCAAACTTTTCCCAAGCGGCGTATACCTCAGTTTCTCATGACCAGCTTGACAGAGCAATGGCCTTGTGTTCTGCAAGTAAACTATAAGAAAGCTGTGGATGGTCAGTGAGCTTTTTAATAAATTTGGTGGGCAACCAGATGGCTGCAAAATCTGTGATGCTGCCCTCTCTTCTTATGTGTCCTGGGGCAAGTGTCTTTGGCTGGATATCTTAATGCAAAGACATTTCAGAGCCAGTTAGGAGTTAACTAGTAACACCCACACCAGGCACTTAGGGGTGCCTACAAACAGGTGGAGGGAAATGCTGATGGTGAGGGGTGTCTCGCCCTGGGCTACCGAGAGCAGGGGCTGTGCTGCTTCCCGGCAGCTGCAGGAGCCGGTAGCTGCCTGTCTTGGGTTGCTCAACTTGACAAGTATAATATCTTCATGCACTCAGAGCATCGGGTACTACTGGCAGAACAGGCACTCTCCTGCCTGGTTTCTGACTCCAGGATTTAGCTTGAACTAGAAAGTTATGAGAAGGGACGGTTTCCTGACAAAGGCAATCATTTAATATCAGCTGGCAGACGCCACTGCATATAAAGACTGAGGTGGCAGCTGAGCACTGCTTTGAAGAATATCCCTAGTAGCCAAATCATGGATTTAGATATTTGGCCAGGCAGAGACTGTGGACCTGACCTGTGCTATGCTTGAAAATTACATCATCTGTTTGGGAGTCTTCCCTGTGTAAATGATAGAAATTCTCAGGTTCCCTTCCCTCTCCCCAAAATAGGGTCACTGCCAGCTGTCTTCTATTTCCTGAAGCCAAATAAACATATCAACTCATTGGGGGATGAATTAGTGTTACGATTTAAATATTCCTGGCTCAAAGATCCGGATTTGATCTGATTTGCTGCACTCATTGTGACTTTACAGCTTGATTCCCAAAACATTTTGTGTGTTTGCAGAAATGTACTCTGCTATACCTGCAAGTTGAAAACCCTATATTTTATGCAACTGAGTCACTAGCTCTCATTTTTTATTAATTGTGTAAATACCCCGGTAAGACAAGAAGCAAAATTTCAAAAACCAAAATGCTTGGGGAGAGATTCAGCAGTGAAGGGGCTGTGGATCTCTCTCAGTGCTGGCTTCCCCCACTGCAGTTCTCTCTGGGATACCTGCACTCATTTTGAAAAGTGCCCCTCTGTTTCATTGCCTTCTATGCTGCTTCTCAGGGTACTGATTAATAACTGTTGTGCCTGTCAGTGAGCCACATCGGCTGGTAGAAAATTGGGCTGCGTATGCTCCATGCCTCTGTGGTGCTCTGGGATTGCCTTTGTTCACAGACACAGCCCTGAGCAGCTAAGTCGAGCTCTAGGCTGTGGTTTCCCCTGTGATCACAGGCATTTGAGCCCAGAGAATTTGATTTGGGACCACCCTTGGGCTTTTTTTTTTTTTTTTCCAAATGATTCAGGCAGCTCAAAGCTGACCTGCTGTTGATGGAAAAGAGGGAAGCTGTTCTTGGTGATGCTGTAGCAAGGGTGGCCAGGTTATGCACAGGCTGCTACCGCAGCCCCGGGCTGGGCTGGGGCTCAATCCTGCTGCCTGCCACTGGAGTGTGTGCCAGCATCTGAAGTACTTGCTCACACCCTGTGCTGCAAATAGTGGATTTTTTTTTAATAAACAGCTCTAGTAATTCTATTCTGCAGCTTTTTACTTCAGTATCTTCAGTTTAGCACTGACAGTTTTGACAATTTTTCAAAGCCAGAGAAGAACCTTCTCCCTCCTTCCTTCCCTGCCTCAAGCAAGTAACATCCCATTTTTTCCCTCTTTGTGGGCAAATTACAAGCCATTGTTGCTGGCTTTCAGATGGATTCATTTTAATGACTCTCATACATAATAAACATCTGCAAATGACTGCCCGAAGCTAGGACAGGATCAGATGTTGATCCAGAACAGCTTGGATAAGGCGGCACCTGGGTCCTCCTCCCCACCCGCACCTTTCTGTTCACAGAATCACAGAATCGTATTGGTTGGAAAAGACCTTTAAGATCATCGAGTTCCTCCCTAACACCAGGATTGTGACCATCTCACACACCCCTTGAAGATGAGAATCTCTAAATCTCTAATTCCCAAGCTGACTAGAAGAACTAAGCAGGAAAGCAGCTTCTCACTATCATTGCCTGAAAGTTAGTGCTGGAGCTTGTTTGCATTCAGCGCTACTGAGCTGCTGTTCATATGCTAAAAACTCCGTGGACGTTCCTACAATGGTACCTCACCGGTAAAACAAGTTTTTTCCCCAGTGTTTTATTAAGTGGGTGAAAGCACAGCGGAAGAGGTGTATGGCATCTTCCTTTGAGCTTGTATTATAGGTATGAGCTAATGGATAAAATCCACCTTGTTCTAACATCTTTAGTTTCCCTGGCCTTTGCTCAGGAGGATCAATCTAGGTTGCTACTTGAACTCTGGCTGCTGTGGTTCTACCTATTTGGAATAAATTTAAATCAATAGTTGATGCTTCAGTCCTGTTTTCACATGTTTCTTGATGGCACATTGAAGTGGAGAGGGAATCTTTGTTTCTTACTACAGCTAAATAGGACTGGGGATGGGGGTACCACACATCTTGTATCTTCTTTTGGATGGCTACAATGCATGCGGTCGATTAAGCGCATCAGCTGATACAAAAATAAGACAGACATCTTAGCTATGCATGCAGACTATACTCTGCTTATTCCCCTCTCCAATTTGACTTGCAAGACACCTGCAGCAAAGGCTTCAGAAAAGGATTGTCTGTCTACCACTTCTTAGACCACTGTAGTGCAGAAAACCTGGCAGCCTACCCAGGCGGGGTGGTTTTTCCCAGCATATCCTTGTGTTGAAAGCCTCAGGATGAAGACAAATCTGAAGAGGGTGTTTGCTGGCTTGGTGAGTTTTTCCACTGGGTCAGCGAGCTCATCCAGCTTGCGCACGGCTGCACGAGTGCTCTTGCTGACACGAAGGATGGGGTAGGTGGAGGAACGATCATCCTTTCCAGTACAGTGGCTGAAGTCCATTGTGGAGTCTCAGGCACGTCTGCACATGCCTTTTGGGGAACATTTAATGGGCCCAGTCCAAAAACTGAGGCACCAGGAAAATGTAAGTGACTAGCTGGTTAGCGGATGCCATTATCACCTGAACTGCAGTTAGGTACTAGAATGGCAGATAGATGCTCAAGTTCTTTTGAGAATCAGGGTCTCTGTGCATAATGTAATTATCTGAATGTCTGAAGTACAGCTTCTTTGCTCCTCTTTTAATAAAAGAGGAAATTTAAATGCAAAACTTCTGTTAAGGCACATTAAGCTTTAAGACTTGAATACAACAATCAGCTCATTCAGGCTATACTTTCCACAGCTTTTCTCACTTAGCCAGATGACACATGCATGCTGTGTTTGAGAACTGAGCTCTGCCCTCATTTACACCAGGAACCCTCATTAAATTCAGCTGAATTCATTGAATTTAACAGGATTGCCTGGTGTAATTAATGTTTTGAGGACAAATTTTGTCCTTAGCTTTAATGCTTTAACACCATATACAGCATTCAGATGTGTAACTGGCTGAATATAGGAAATTCAAACACTTAGCTTGTACATATGTTAAATCCAAACCATAAAGTGACATTGACACTCTTTCTTGCATTTTATAAACAGTTAACAATTTGCATACATCCAGCAGTGATAATATGCCTTTGCATTTAAATTTTAATTATTCTGCAAGTCTACCAGGATGTCACTTGTTTAATGGCTCA
Source organism: Mycteria americana (assembly GCF_035582795.1). Taxonomy (NCBI): domain Eukaryota; kingdom Metazoa; phylum Chordata; class Aves; order Ciconiiformes; family Ciconiidae; genus Mycteria; species Mycteria americana. Next base: position 20,535,443 of record NC_134367.1, read on the forward strand.
CTGCACTTAGAGGTCACCCAGTCCAAGTCTCCTCTACTGGTGTTTTTATCCGAGTAAAAGCTTTTACTAATAAGAACACAGCAAACATACTGAAGTGAGACCTGTGTAGTAATACATATGAATTAGAATTTAGAGAAACTTGGAGAACAGGGGATTATGTTTTCAGAGTGCTTCTTTTTTAATGGTTATTTGACTCTGACTGGGATCATAAATTTTTATTCTCTGCCGATCAGAACACAGGCTGTCATTTACATGTGCAGTGAGTATAAGGCACTACTGAATCAAAAAAGGAAGCATTTTACTGTAGAGATAGTAAAGAGGCAAGTGGCTTCAGCATGCTAGATGATGGCGGATCATGCTACTTTCACTTAGGATTGGAAAAGACAAATCAAGCTTCCTGAAAGTATAGAGTATAGTATAACAATACAACGTGACACCTGACCTTCAGCTAAGTGCACGGGAATCCCTGTTCTAGGATACTCATTTATGTATCATTGTGAAATTTTTTAACTGGAATAACAATCACAGAATGGTTTGGGTTGGAAGGGACCTTTGAAGATCATCTAGTCGAACCGCCCTGCCATGGGCAGGGACATCTTCCCGGGGAACTACAGGCCTGTTAGCCTGACCTCGGTGCTGGGGAAGCTGATGGAGCAGATCATCCTGAGTGCTATCACACGGCATATAGAGAATAACCAAGGGATCAAGCCCAGCCAGCATGGGTTCAGGAAAGGCAGGTCCTGCTTGACCAACCTGATCTCCTTCTATGACAAGGTGACCTGCCCAGTGGATGAGGGAAAGGCTGTGGATGCTGTCTATCTGGACTTCAGTAAAGCCTTCGACACGGTTTCCCACGGCATTCTCCTGGAGAAACTGGCTGCTCATGGCTTGGACGGGTATACTCTTTGCTGGGTAAAGAACTGGCTGGATGGCCGGGCCCAGAGAGTGGTGGTGAATGGAGTTTACTCCGGTTGGCGGCCGGTCACAAGCGGTGTTCCCCAGGGCTCGGTGTTGGGGCCAGTTCTGTTTAACATCTTTATCAATGATCTGGACGAAGGGATCGAGTGTACTCTCAGTAAGTTTGCAGACGACACCAAGTTATGTGGGAGTGTTGATCTGCTGGAGGGTAGGCAGGCTCTGCAGAGGGACCTGGACAGGCTGGATCGATGGGCTGGGGTGAATTGTATGAGGTTTAACAAGGCCAAGTGCAAGGTCCTGCACTTGGGCCACAGCAACCCCATGCAACGCTACAGGCTTGGGGAAGAGTGGCTGGAAAGCTGCCTGGCAGAGAAGGACCTGGGGGTGTTGGTTGACAGCCGCCTGAATATGAGCCAGCAGTGTGCCCAGGCGGCCAAGAAGGCCAATGGCATCCTGGCCTGTATCAAAAACAGCGTGGCCAGCAGGACTAGGGAAGTGATTGTGCCCCTGTACTCGGCACTGGTGAGGCCGCACCTGGAATACTGTGTTCAGTTTTGGGCCCCCCACTACAAGAGGGATATTGAGGTACTGGAGCGTGTACAGAGAAGGGCAACGAAGCTGGTGAAGGGTCTGGAGAACAAGTCTGATGAGGAGCGGCTGAGGGAACTGGGACTGTTTAGCCTGGAGAAAAGGAGGCTGAGGGGAGACCTCATCGCTCTCTACAACTACCTGAAAGGAGGTTGTAGAGAGGTGGGGGTTGGTCTCTTCTCCCAGGTAACAAGTGATAGGACAAGAGGAAATGGCCTCAAGTTGCGCCAGGGGAGGTTTAGACTGGATATTAGGAAATTTTTCTTCACCGAGAGGGTTATCAAGCATTGGAACAGACTGCCCAGGGAAGTGGTTGAGTCACCATCCCTGGAGGTATTTAAAGGACGTTTGGATGAGGTACTTAGAGACATGGTGTAGTGGTGGTTTTTGGCAGTGTTAGGTTTATGGTTGGACTCGATGATCTTAAAGGTCTTTTCCAACCTATATGATTCTGTGATTCTGTGATCTTCCACTAGAAGACCATCTAGTCCAACCCCCCTGCCATGGGCAGGGACATCTTCCACTAGACCAGGTTGCTCAAAGTCCCGTCCAACCTGGCCTTGAACTTCCAATGATAGGGCATCCACAACTTCTCTGGGCAACCTGTTCCGGTGTCTCACCACCCTCATCATAAATAATTTCTTCCTTATGTCCTATCTAAATCTACCCTCTTTCAGTTTAAAACCGTTGCCCCTTGTTCTGTCCCTACGTGTCCTGGTAAATTGTTCAGTGCTCTCCAAGTCTTAGAGAACAATGGTGGTTACATACCAGGATTTCTTTCTATCTCCTAAGAAACTCCATGCCCAAGAAAAGTGACCTATGCTGGAGAAAACATACTATTAAAATTACTTACAATGAGTGCAGCGAGTAACATACCGGATCAGATTAATAGTTGCAACAAACTGAAAACTACACTGATTTCAACTCAGTTATGACAATGTAAACTGAGAATTTGTCCAATTACTGTTAAACCTTGTCTAAAATCATAGCAATACTTAAAACAAATGTAAAGCCTCATAAAGAATAATGCAAAAGTAACTACTTTTATTTCACTGTATTTGAATACTCACTAAAGGTACGTAAACGGTGTTTAAACCCAACTGAAGCAGGTGGTGCTGAATCTTTCATTTTTGAGCTTAGTAGTGGTTACCTTAGGACAAGTCTACCCAGGTGCTGCACAAGTTTAATGCAGATCCAGCTATGGAACCTAGAGCCCAAGCCAGAAGCAGAAATACCAACTGATTTTTTTCAGTTGATTGGTACATAACTAGCCATTGTTTCAGTGTACAAGTATGACCTGTAAAACATATATATCCTGTAAAAATGGAACAGATTCTCTCTCTGTATGAGAAAAGCTGTAGGCTTATGTCTTTTGAGGGGACTGGTGATTTTTAGGCATCCTCATTTTTTTGCATGTCCGGCTTGCAGCAGTTTTCAACCAACGTGATTTTTGAGGACAACTGTTTGGCCCCTGTACAGTATCTCCAGTTGGACAAGCATAAAAATGAGTTATTAGTTACTTAAAAATACAGGTGGGGGTATTTAAAGACAGTAAGAATTAATTGATGGATGTGGCATAAAAAATGTAATACAGTTACAGAATTGTCCCACAGCAGCGATTTATGACAAGAAGCTATTCCAATTGCTAAACATTACATCTCAAACAAAAAAACCTCCAATAAACAGATGTATATATTGTATTCATGTACAAGGAATGGGAGTATCTGGATTGAATCTTTACAATACAGACGAAGGGAGAAATGTGGGCAGAGATGTGAAATACGCTGATACCACAGTGGCACTGTGATTCCAAAAATCTGTGTTCCAAGGGATGCCAAAATCACTGTATGCTGATACTGTCACATCAATGACAACTGCCTTGTGTCCCGCTCTGCATCACCCCATTTGCTCCCACTCTGTGTGGCCTAGCCCTTAGATACCTCTGCCTCAGTCTCTCCATCCTTTTCCCTGGGAAATACTTTCTGCATGGTGTTTTCACTTGGTAACGGGAAAGGGGAGGAACTGAGCTGACATGGGTTGTGTTTCCGCTCTGCCTAACTGGCAGTGCTCCTTTCTCTACCCAGCAGAATGGCAGAGTGGAGGAGCTATGCCTGTCTACACCGAGAGGAATCCACAGGCTCTAGCACAGGCACGGGGAAGACAGCTGTAGTATAGTAAGAGCCGAAATAAATACACAAGTTAAGCAGTTCCTAGAACAACCTTGTGGCATCTGCTGGTGACATCCAACTAGAGATGGTGGCCAGAGGTATTGAAGCAAGCATTAGTTTGGGAATAGAGAAATCCTCCACTCCCACCCACAGCTTTCCAGAATCCAAATGCTTTAATCTGAAAGGTTTAATGGTATCACAAAACCATGGAAGTACAGGGAGACCATTTAGTATCATTCAGATGATACAGTCCCTCATACATTGGGAAATTCGTACTGTGGGGAACTGTATGACTCCTTCACGTGCCATCTGGACATGGTTCTGGCCAACCTGCTTTAGGTGGCCCTGCTTGATTGGGGGGTTGGACCAGGTGACCTCCAGTGGTCCCTTCCAACCTCAACGGTGCTGTGATTCTGTGCAGTGGTTATCAAGCAACCTCCTTTGAGAGCAGTGGACAAAGGTATAATACTCAATAGTTTGATGGGGGCAAAATGAGACACACACAGTAGAAGCAAGTGAAAAGAAGTGCATTCAGAAGTGAAAGTGCAAGTGAAAAGAAGTGCATAGCTGATGAAATTAGCTCATGTGATTTGCTCACTAATTACTGAAAAACTGTAACAATCACCAAGACAATATAAGGTCAAATTCAGTTTTTCTTATAAAAAGAATCTGAGTAATTGACTGTATATATATATATAGTGCACTGTAATGAAGAATACCTAAACAGTAATAGACTTGTAGGGATGAAGCTGGCTCTAGGTCAGCACAAAGTCTTCACAATGATAGGATTGTTAGAGACAACAGATCCTGTAGTAATGCCACTGAATATTCGTAATTGAATAGATTTTATTTCACATTTACACATTAGCAAGAGTATATACAATTTAAAAAATCAGCCTTGCTGGAAAAGATTAGTTGGGAATGATTTATCCTAACTTGAGACACTGAGTATTAAAGCTATCGCCCTCTTTGATAGCTACAGCCTCTAGAAGTGCCTGCTTCTTCTGCATACTGCGAGATGACTCCAGCTCATACATAGTTGTCAAGTTGAAGAGAACACTCTCATGGAGGTAGTGTTTAGGGTCCTGCTGAACCATTCCTTCTAATTGCCGGAGGGAATCCTTCAGTTTTCCCAGATAAAGAAGACAAACAGCAGCATTGTTATTAGCCTAGAGAAAAATATATTGTAAATAAATAAATAAGAGTGTGTGTGTATATATATGTATGTATTTACAAGTGATAAGAGAGAAGGAAAAAAAGAAGTCTAGCATCTGGGGTTACAACAGATTTACTGTGTGCTAAGAATTACTATTGTGTGTGTGCGCGCGCGCGTGCAAGTAACTAAAATACATTATCAATCATACAATCCAATCCTTTTCTTGTTATTCTCAAGATTCATCTTGTGCCAGTAGGACCTGCTGACTTCTAAAAGCTGAAACTCTAGAAGATAGAGTCTAAAACGAAATATAAGTAGTATAGGGCATTGGTCAGTTAATTTTGAAAGTCAACTGAAACAGATTTCAGAAACTACATGAGCCTCTCCATGCTGTCATTTTCATAGGGTTTTTTTTTTTAATGACTTCACTGTATCTTCAGAAGTCTTTTTCTCTCTGGCTTACATACAGAAGATCACATAAGCAACAGGAAGAAATTATCGTACCACAAGGGCATCTACAACTGACTTCAGGTACATTCAGCAGATAGGGCAGTCTAAATACATCATAAATGATCAGGTTCCATTTTCTTTTCCACACAAAACAGGTTTTATGAGTTACCAAAAGATTCCAACACTACAAAGTAATGTAACATGTTTAGCAGCAGATACTTTCACACTTTCTGAAAGCTGCAGATAAAGGAAGAACACAGACTTTTTTAAAAAATTCTTTTTCTCTCCCTTCAGGAAACCTTACTGATCTCGTGCAATATATAATACATGCTATTTTACAGCCTGCAAAATGATGCAATTCATGTGCCTATTAAACTCAGTCCCCTCAGCCTTTAAATGGCCTTGGATCTGGCTACTGAGGGTAAGCTGTCCCAGTTCTTAGGAACACTCTTATATGACCATGCACTGAAAGCTGCCAAATGTACAAAACCCAGAAGTAAATAAACAACTCTTCTTTGATCTCCTCTTGTGATGGGAATCCAAGGCTCTGATATGCAATGTGTTAAAAATGTCACGTTTAAAATTACAATATCCCTCAATGTTGTGTGAAATCAACACATTAATCTTATATATGTTGGCAGCTGCCATTTCTTTTTCTGACACGCATGTCTACACTAAAAACAGTGAATGCAAAAAAAAAGTGCTTTTGCGAAGATCCCGTAAAACATAATGTTTTGGAATGTCTACATGCATGCCTAAGTATTCATGCCCTTCACATAGCCTGGTTCTTCATTTCCCATCCCGTTTTGTATCTTATCCTTATGTATACTAAAATCCTTTGGCACACATGCCACATCCAATTTTTCTATAAAGCTCTGAGCATACTCTGGGTACTAATTAAATCCATGCATGAGGCGTTATGAGAATAATTTAGGTGTTCATTATAAATGTAGCAATTTGGAGATTTACCACAGCATTTGATGAGTCGATCCTTAAAATTTCTGTGAAAAATCGATGAGCTTCTGCAAAATTATTCTGACCAAGGTGGAGAAACGCTCTAGAAAGTAAGTGACATATGAATGAGTTCTCCTCAAAAACCCAAGGTGATAATATATTTTAAAAAGAATGGACACCATTTTTTATTTTTCCTATTATAGATGTGAGAGTTTCTGACATTTGCTCTTCACGGTGTAATTACAACCAGCAAGGAGACACTGATTTACAGACAAATGGAATGACAACTTGGATCATTTAGCTATTATATATTCTGCCTACCAAAGCAACAGTCTTCATTGTGTTTTTGTTAATTTAAATGCAGATACTCTCTTCCTGGAATTATTTCCCTTCATGAAATTAGCCATGCTATATAATTTTCAGAGCACTTTTGAATAGTATTTTCTAAATATATTAAGCCAATGTGCTAACCATTACAAACTGAGCCCCCCATCATGCAGCTCAATTTACTACAATGTATTCCAGCATTCTTTGAAACTACCAGGCGGTAACTTTACTAGCAGACCTGATTGTAGGATAAGGGCCTAAAATAGCTTCTCCTCTCCTAATGCAAATGTATATTGAAAAAGCAGAGTGAAAATACGCAATGCCTGGAAGAATGAGAAAAAGCTTTGTAAAATCAACCGAAGGATCACAATTTCAATCCAGGATAATATGACTGTACCAAGTAAGACAGATCTCCTGGGTCTATATGCCATTCAGTCTCACTTATGACAGATGTAGTTACATAAAAGAGAGAAAGAGAATGGGATTGTCTCAAGGGTAGTTTAATGCTCACAACGCATACTTTGCAAAACTGTATTTTAAAGTTTCATTTAGCTATTAAATTATCTACCTGTTCATTAAAACCATAATTTGGCTCTGTAGTCCATCCAATTTGTGAGTCACTTTCTCAACGTCTTGAAAATATTTTTCTGCAGTTTTTATGTCTCCAATCTAGACAGTAAAATCATAAGAAAGTTACCACAATAATAAGAAAAGAGATCCAGCCTGATTATATCTTTTACAAAGGATAAGAACATAAAAACATATCAAAGTCCATTATCTAATTGTTTGGTACCAAGCTGACTGGGTAATGTCTGTTATCAAACAAGGTATTTGAAGAGCCATGTTAAGATCATGAAAAGAACCCCAAAAGCATACACAGTTTTATTTAAGTAGTGTTTCTCAGCTGTGGGTCGTGGAGCACTCATAGACTGTATGGCAGGGGCCCACCTCCTCATTTGGCTCTTTTGTTGTAACTGACTCCAGAGTTTGTAAAATTAGCTGAAAATGAGAAAAGGTCAGAATTACTTCCAGTGAGACTGGGTGTTAACTCTGCAGGAAGTGAAGACAGAAACTGCCCACAGACAGAAGCTGTCAATAGGCAGGAGAACTGGAATACAATAGCCTGGTAGCTAGCATAGGACCTGTATGTGATCAACCCACGGTTTATGGGTCATAGCCAGGGAACACAGGATGAATTCAGCGCATCAAACCAAAACATGTCAGAAAACCCCAATGCAATGGGTCACTGAGGGTATCGGGGAGACAGTCCACTTGCAGATTGAAAAATAGTGGTGAGTGCATTGTGCAGGCTGAAGGAATGGGGGATTTGAAAGCTGGCATAAAGAGGAACAATTTTATGGGAGGGAGGGACAGGGAAGGGGATTCCTAGGAAGGAAGGGGTATACACATGCCTAAGGGTATGTCACATATATTGCTATCTGAGATGGAAAAAAAGAAAATTCTTTGAAGAAGGTCCCTTTGGTAAATAAGTTAGCAATGCACGTTTCATAGAAGCATACACTCATACTTTTGGTAAGTTTTCATAATATAGTGTCTAATTTTGGACTGGAAGGATGGAAGGAGAAGAAAACTTACTATTGGGTAAAATAAATCTAGCAAAGGGAGGGAAACCAAACTAGTTCAGGAGCATAAAGCCATGGAAACCAGGCAGCCCTCAGGTGGGGAGCTTCAGGGGGCCCTCAAGAGATCAGCTTTCTGTTCAAGAAGAAGGACCAACATTACCAAAAATGTTTGTGACAAATGTGTTGAAGTCTCCTTAAAGCTCTCGGTGAATATTACGCAGCCTCCCTAGGAAACTTATTCCAGAATTCTTACATACCCTTAGTATTACAAAATACACTAAGCTCTCTTGCTGCACTTTTTACCCCAACTCTTTGTCCTATCCATAGTGGTCAGGGACAGTAGTACAACTCCTCTTTTTTAACAGCCTTTTACATACTTGAACATTTTAATTGCACTTTCTCCTATGTTTCTTCTTCTAGAATGAGAATAAATTTTCAAGCAAATCAGTGTTCACCCTTGTCTCATAGACAATGCTTTCTGGATTCTCTGATCATGCTTGCTGTTCTCTGAATTCTCTCCTGTTACTTCACATCCTCCCTGAGTGCCCACTGATCTCCAACTATCTCTCACCAGCAGTGAGAATGGAGAATTACTTTATGTTTCACATGTTAATATGAAGTTTGCTTTTATGCGACAGTATTTTAGAAGTCCACTTGTTTACCCATGTGTAAGTTTGCTTACCCTTAGCTTAATTCCTTTCTACAGAACAGTATCTCGTTAATTGTTTCCCATTTTGTATTTGTGTATTACTCCCAGTCTTTGGTAGTATTTTGCCTTTGCTGTTTGAATCACAGCCAATTTAACATTTCAGTTTCTCGACTTGTCAAGATTATTTTGCATTCTGATCCTGCCCTTCATAGTGTCTGTACGACTCCCAGCTTGGTACATTTTACAAGCACGTTTCTAATTTCATCGTACAAGCACCTAACTGAAAAATAAAAACACTGCAAACCCTAAAGGGATCCTTGTGGAAAAGATCATCTAGCAAGTCCTTCTAGTCTTCTAGTGAATGACTTTCCCAGTACACTTTTCAGACACAGCAAACATCCATTTTAAGGCTTCATCTAGATTTCTTCCCAATTTGCTTATGGGATTATCATAGTGGCAGTATCCAAAGCCCTACTAACATCAGTTGTATGACTGGTACTGCTCTACCTCTAACCACAAGACCTCTCCCTTGACAACATAAAGAAATTATTATTCTTGACATTTAGGGGATGATCCAATTGCACTCAAAGATGCAACTGTCCATCTACCAAAGCATTTATGGAATGTCTGTTAATACTCTAGCTAATTAAACAGATGCATTTCTCCCAGATGTTACATACCTAGACTCAAACAAAACGAACATTATTCATTCTAAAAACTTATACATTCAGTTATCATGACAAAAGATACAATTTTTTTCCATAAATAAAGGTGTAAACCACCAAGAAAATAGTTACTTTTAACTAAAGGATAATGCTGGCACAAGTGTAAATGAATCCGTCCTTGAGTATTTTTAGCCTGGAAATTAAAAGGAAGCCCCTAACCATGAAAATAATCAATTTCTAAAGCAAACTACCAGTTTGCTCCACTGGGGGCTTGATGAGTCCAAATCTAATATGCTTTGAGATTAATCACACCTTATTTGTGATCATGAAGAGTTCTCATTTCTTAGCAGCATCTTGTATCTTCTCAGCAAACCTGCCAAACTTTTAATTCTCATTTTTCCCACTGAGGGGAAACAGTTTACATTTTTTTGTTTGGCAGAATATTTAAAAGAAAGAATTAGTTTTAATTAGTCATTAAAATGTTAAATATTTAAAGTGGTCTTCATCACTTAATTTTACTTAACTTGGTTCAGAAAACATAACTTCAGTATCTAATAGTAATTAGCACTTCAAATAAAAATGAAAATTCCTCTGTTAACCTCAAATAATCATATCCTCTAACAAGGAGCCTCCAATATACTATGCGCTTAAGTTTGTTGTTTGTCTGGAAACCAAGATTATTTTTCTTAAGTACTCCTAGGATTTATTTATTGCTTTTAACTCTGTTTTGCAGCAATCTGTTGCAGAGAGTAAAGTCAGGCAGCTTTCCACTTTCTAAATTCTTTAATGTACTTATTTAAACAGCAATTCTGGATAGGTCAGCCAGCAAGCAGGTTCTATTAGTAACACACAATAATATCCTAGGGACTAAAGTGTATTCACTGTTTCCGCATTTCATGTGAATTTCTGTTTTACAGGTCAGGTGATTGCTGACAGAATTACAGTGCTTCTGAAAATTTCTCTGCAATAGCCTCTGTCTTTTCCTGCATTCTCCATTTCTCTCATCCTCATTTCCCACTTATGTTAAGGCAACAGCTAAAGGCCATACATCATATCTAGGCCTCTTTATGCCCCACTGCACATGAAGATAAAGAAGACATGGTGTCTTAAACTAGTGAGCTCAATTTAATTAAGAAAAAAAAAAATCACACACAAGATAAGGTTTTATATGTTGAAAAAGGTTACCTTTTTTTTCTATTATCAAACAGTATCTGTGACTATAAGCAGATAAAATCTGGCTCCCTTGTGCCTCTCTTGAGTAACGTTGAAAGTTAAGAGAGAACAGTCTGGGGTTATTTGGGAATCACTACCTGTTTTTGAGAAGCTGTGACATTTGAATACGAGAAAATTGCTTTCCCATTTTACCTCTAAGAGGTTTATTTTTTTTTCACAGAGTGCCTCATCAACAGTGCACACATACTGCACAGTGGTCTTACCAAAATGATGGTGCCCAGCCCTGCAACACATTCTCTTCCTTTGATTTGAGCTTCATTTTGTTTACCTGCACACTGATTATTTCTCTTAATACATCAAAATCTTGCATCTATTGCAACAGTACCCTCCAGACAGAGCTGAAGATTTTGTCACAAGAAAAAGACAATGTGCCAAACAATAAAAATTTATCTCCTTAAGGTGCCAGAAGAAAGGAAAACATTTGAATTTAGAAGTGACGCTTTTTATTAACTACTATCTAGGATCACATGAAAATATCAAGGGCTCCTCATACTCCCTTTTGCTGCGTCCAGTTCTGACAGTAAAACCACTAAATACTAAAGGCCTGTTGTCACAGCCAACATCGCGGGGGTCAATGACTTCAAATGACTGTACGGAGCCTGCGAACACCACTTTTGAAACTGGGTGGACGTAATTCTTTCCGAAGTTAGGAGATGCTTTCCTCCTGAGAGTGAAAATTTTTCTATAGCAAACCGAGCTCCTAACAGACTGGAGCGTCTGACACTGGGGCAGACACTCTTGTCAGCAAGGCAGTACCAGTAACGTACCCAGTCATTTTCCCAGTAAGACCAGAACTTTAATAACTTGTATTTCTGATAGTATTATGCATATTTACAGTACCATTCTTTAATATGCGTAATTACTAGGTTGCCTATTTAGGTAATAATGCACACAGCCAATATCATAAAATTGCTCTACAGTGATGGAGATCCACTTTAAATCAGAGAATTTTAAAGAAAAACATGTCTACCCCACTGTGAAAACATGTTCCTGCTGAGAACTGAAAATCCATAACTGAGTTTGAATGACATTCTATGATTTCAAGCAAACAATATTAATGATTTAATTATCTATCAAGAGTAAATTATTCAATTTCAATATAATTTTATAACATAAATACCACAAATAAGATTATTTGTAAATACTCGACAACTCAAAATTAGATTTTTCATAAATAACAAAACGAAGTAGATAAAAAAGGAAAAAATTGAAATATCAGTATCAGAAAGATGAAATAACTGCAAAGAACTTGTGAGGTACTAAAATTTAAAACAATCAGATACTAATTATTTAGATGCATCATTTTCTGATAAACAAAAAAGTACTACTGTACTTACATCTTTTTTTACTTATTATGGTAAGTACATAGCTACATGGAAATTTATTATACTTGTGCAGTCCTGTTTTTTCTTTTAATGTGCCCTCCCCTGTCTTCTCAGGGATACAACCTGGACAAAAGAAGGAAACTCTCAAATTTTTTCTAGATGAAGATGGCAGTTATACAGTGTGACTGAGAGCTGCATGCAGTTTGAGGCAGTGAGAATTGAGATTTTTAGTGAAATTCTGGCTCACTGCAGTCAATGGGAGCTTTACCATTAGTTTTAGGGAAAGCAGACTGTTGCTCTTTGATTAAATTATTAACGTAATTTTCTACAGCATGTTCTTTGTTCGCTAGGGTACATGCATGTACTTTTAATATTATAGGTGCTTTATATTTCCTAACTTTATCTAATATCATGTGCTAGAAGGTTTTTTTTGTTTTGACCACTGCCTCTACAATTTGATACATGCCCTATAAAAATAGCTATAGTTTTAAATGCAACAATTATTCACTACATAGCTGTCAACAGCAATATTACCTAGCAGATTTAGAATAAAATGCATACCTGAAGGAAAATCCTTCCAATTCCACTCAACAGCTGAGGCTCTTGCTGTGGATAATATCTGATGACGGTGTGATAAGCATCTACAGCAAGCACATAATCCTAAGGGGTGAAAAGCACACCACAGGATATTTAAGCTCAGCATTCTTCAGTCTTTATGTCACCTTCTTTTTAAAGACATATTCAAACAGAATTAAAGTAATTGCAGCTTGTCAGTGGGACAGAATTTCTACCTATCACTGTAGACACTAGTAGCTGACTATATTGGTCTTTTCTCAGTTATACTGGAACGGCATACACAGGGGATCTTCCTTTTTTTTTTTTTTTTTTTTCAATTGGATCATATTCAGTTTGTAGCTAAATGCCAAGAACAGACAATCTGAACATTTACTCTTCAGCTTAGATTACGATTTAGGATGAAAGTCAAAAGCCTTCTGTGTGAATGGGGTATACATACTTGAGAAGTGTCTCATGTTTCAAATATATATATAATTTACATGGCTTAACAAGCTATGTTCCAAAGCTTTGGGAACTGCTTGTGCACATGCTCTTAACTTGTGAAAAATATAATGTGTCACAAGGTGCAATTCATGCACATTTTCAGATGACAAACTAGCACTACTGCCAAGGGAAACTTTTCTATCCCTCCACCCAAACCCTTGTTCCCTTCTACCACACTATGTAAAAGGAAAATGAGCAGGTAATCTAAATATAAAATTGATTTGGGCTAAAACTGAGGGGTGGGCTAGTTCTGAACTCCAGGAAGCTTTGCAAGCGACCCCACGCACATGCGCCTGCACAAAGACTGTGCTGTCAAGTGGCAGCTCCAAGATCTGCCTGCTCAAGATGCAGTGCAACCGTACCTTCCAGACAACAAACAGTGACAGAGGATTAAACAAAATCATGGTCCCATTTCCCACAGGAAAGAAATGCCCATGTGACTGGTTACTGCAGTCTAGCTGTTTCATGGTTAAACCGCAGTAATTCAATGATCTAAGCAGTAAATGACTTTTAGAGCCTGGCTACATGGTCTTTGGCAGGCATACATGAGAAACTCTGCATGTGCTCTACGCTGACTGCAAGACACGTAGTAGGTACGTTCACGGGGCACAGGGCTGCACTAGCCTCAGCTGTAGCTTCTTGGAGCAATCCAGAGCAGAGGCAGAGAAAGCCTGCATTTGCTCATAAAAGCCAGGCACATGCAAAGACAGAAGACTCTCTGTGCTGTACTAATTTGGTGATTCCTGACAGTCCTGCCCTTCAACTTAACAGAAGAATTTGTGGCGGGCGTTAGGAAGCAAAAGACATCAAAGAATAATCTTTCAAAACTGCACAGACATCTTGGGATACTCTCTACCCTACCATTTTTCTTGGTCAAATTGTAGTACTCATTTAACTTGTCCCTAATGTCATCACAGCTACTGGTAAAGGTACTTTTTCTTCATCTCCTGCTTAGTCTGAGGAGGCAATGTCCCCCAGGTGTAATGAATTTCTTTTCCTGAGGTTGCACTTAAAATGATTGAACCCTACTTGACCCATGCACCAGGTCACCATTTGGCACATACTAATTGTTTCATACGCACAAAAATAATCAAGAGAAGTCTTTGGAGTCTGATCTATGTATGAGAGAAATTACATGTCCTGTAATAGTAGAGGCTGACTTAAACAGCCCAGGAAGCACTCTGCAGGACCTTTCTTTTGCAAACAACGTGTATATTGTGGGTGTAATGAATAATTCTGAACAGTTAATTATTAACCCCAGCCACGCTTGTATTAGCTATTAATACTTCCAAGAGCATCACTTATAAAATCTGAAGGATTGTCTATGACTGTGAATTTTATCCCTTTAAGCATGAAACATGCTCACTGGAGACATAATTTTATTATAACAAATTCTAGCTTTTGTGCTCAATGTCTTCCATTCTGTGGTCTAAAGCTGCCCTTTACCCAGCACTCAGTCTCATGCACGCTCTAAGGCTTAGGCTACACAACAAAGATGTGTAACACAACCATGAGGGATGGGGGCTTTACAGTCACATCCCCAAACTGATGTAGAAACAACTCCCAGGAGATCATGCAGTTAAGCTGATAGAAAAGGGCTTCTGTCAGCTTAGTTTACAGCTTAGCATGATTTGACTGCAGAGAAGTCTCAGCCAGAAGAAGCTGCATGAGGGGGCACTTTTTTGCGCAGTTCTAACAGCAGCGGCTCCCTAGTGTAGGTAGTAGCCAGCCTTGGTAGGAACAAGCAGCTAAGTAATGTCTTGGAGGTCTACACTGCGGGAGCTTCATGGACTTGGCCTAGTCAGGCAAACAAACCCTCCTCCCCTTTTGCATTCCCTATCAAGTGACTGTACGTCACCATATGTGTTATAACTAGGAGTACGTAAATATTCACACCTCCTAAAATGTGAGAGCAGAGGTGAAGCATTAAGAGTCTATGCACTGTATTTGTGGACATGGCACCCTGTTTCCATACAGCTGCACAGCACATCGCATCTGTGCTTATCTACCCCCTGCCTTGCAGTACCTATCACAGGAATGGGACCCACTTCTGCCAGGAGATGACAGGAGACTAAGTTATATATGTACAAAGCTACCCCTAAGCATAGGCAAGGATGGCCCCAGGATGAGACTGTAAAACATTATTGCAATATCCAGGCTCACTTCTAAATACAACCTCATTTTGTAGTTACTCCAGGATCCCACAGTGAGTTTTATATGCATTTACTCTTCCCCCCACGCTATCATGGAAGCAGTAGTAGATTTCTAGAGTATCCTACATGTGATACAGAACGATACTATTCCATGGTAAGTTATAAATCACCTTATCTGACAGTTCCTTCTGAAGGAGCATATTGTAAAGTAGATGAGATTTGGTCTCATTTACTAAAGACTTCATTTTCTTTCCCAGCTTTGCTAATGTGACATGGTACAAGAAAAATTGTCTGAGAGAATGATAAATAGACACCCTCCCTGAAGAGGGAAGTCTTGGTTGATACAAATTGTGGTTGTGAGGAGTAAGACATATTAGGTACTGCCAGTAAAAAACCCAATGACTACAGCTTGTGATCTTAAGACTTAAAGGTAGGGCTGATGTATTGTCATGGTCTTTAACGTCTAAAGATTGCGAGCCTTCAGATTTTCCACACCTTCGTAAAAAAAATCCCAAATGAAGCGCTGAAGTTACACAGTTCAGGATATGAATGAGAGTTGGCCAATTGTTTTATAATTCAAAAATCCATCTATTATGAAAATTTGGAGCTAACATTAAGTATACTTATCCAAAATAGTTCTAGTAAGCCATTGGATCTACTTGCACAAAAATGGCAAGTGGGGTTTGTTTTTCCTTTGATGCACTGCAGTATAACTGTATTTCCCTTCATGGTCACTGCATGATACATTTTCATGTTTCCCTCACCACCACCTTAAGGACTTAAAATATTAATTATGAGATATTTAGAAATAAGCATAAATGACCATGATGTGTAGAATGCTGAGAGTAGGTTCAATAAACCATAGACTAAAAATCAGCTTTAGTTATACAAAGTGTATAGTTCATAAATACTATATTTTGGGAAGAGAGGACAGGGATAACTTCTCCTTCCTCTCTATCTAGTGCACTTGCGGAAGGGTTATGAAAGCAGAGATTCACAGTGTTATGAATCCAGAGCAGTACTGCAGCACAGTCAGGCAAAAGACACGATGATTCATGCAGTCTTTCTCCTTTAAATCATAGAGGAACCAAAGTCCTTAGGCATCAGTCCCTTGTGTCATTAGTACAAGCTGTTACCTCCTTCTGTGTACAGTTTTAATTGTATTAGACCCAAATTAAAATCAATTCTAATGCTTTTGTTTTTACAAAGAGCAAGTTCTACAAAAGCTAAGACAACACTGAAAAATCTAAACATTGCAAAATGTTCCTTTAATTAGAGTGCATTTACAATATATATGGAAAGTACTTAAGTATTTATTCCTCAGAGAGGTAAAAGTCTGGTAAGAGAATGTCAAAAGTGATTTTAGCTCAGATGAAAAGAACTTAAAAAGTTTTCAAGACACTTCCATGGTGATTTAGTAAAATGACAGACGTTTTGCAATTAGATTGTTGAAATGCAGCAATGCACATCATCAGTTGCATTTTAAATGAATATTCCTTCCTGCTGCTATATTCAGGGTATGCTTTCATAGTGACTTAAGCCCACAGTTCTTGTAAATGGAAGTCTACAGTGACTGATGTTACATGGTCTCCCCTTCCCTTCCTGCTGTATTTCTTCCTCCTCCCTTAAGTTGCCCCTTGTTCACATGAAACAGGAAAAGCCAATTTAGTTGATATGACTGAGATCCACCATTTCTTTTTTTTTGTCACTCAGTTAAGTCCAATAGTGGTGCACAGAAGGAAGCCAGAATACATTTAAGAAAGGTTGTATTAAAAAAAAAAAGGGATGAACAGGAAAAGACCGTATAGTAAGACTGCCTTAAACTGCTACCGAATCATTGGTCACACAGATAAAGGGACACAGCAGGCAGAATTCAGTACCTGGGAAAGACGATCCCTGGGTAAAGGAGACGTGTGATTCATTTCCTGTTCCACTATAGGTTTCCTGCACAAGTCTGGGTGAATCACATCTTTGCACCTCACTCACTACCCCCACAACAATATACCCCTCCATCTCACTAATTTAATGAGATGTTTAGCTATGAAACTAATGAGACCATATTTAAAAAAAACAAAAATCCTTGTGCCACAAACAGAATTCCTTGAGTCAGATAAGTAATGCAGAAAAGATACGACATGAAATAAACCTAATTAGAGTTGAGGATAACTGAAGCAGATTTAAATAGTTATAGGCCCAACATCTAATCAAAGTCTTTTTTTTATTTTCAAGAGTCAATCCTGACAAGATTTGTTCCCTATTAAATACTATTGAAGTTTTTTGGCCAAAGAGGTTAGTAAAAATAAGATAATCAGTTTTTCTTTTTTTAAACCAATGTCACATAGTTTTACTTTAATAAGTGATTATTATTAATCTACTAATAGCAGAAGTTGTTCCATTCACCTAATAGTACTTGGGGATCAAATATGACCATATTGCAATATTGTAAATGTTCACTAGATGGCAATAGATGGCACTGACTTGGAGAATGAAATAAGTTGGGGTTTTTTTGTTTGTTTGGTTGGTTTGGTTTTTTTTAAGTTACATACACTTGAATACTTGAAAAAAAACAAATGCAGTTTTTAAAGTGTATTACACAACAGCAAAAAAATTATATATATGTGGAACTCTGTTCAATTAATATAATTTTTCATGGGATAATTAACAAAAGTGTGTTTAAAAATGATTTGAAGAAAGTTTCATACTGAATACTCTAGAAGGTGGAGAAGATGATTATAGCATTGCTGCATGTTAGAATGGTCTTAAAAATTATTAAATTTATAAATAACCAATATAATTCTCTCACAGAGGATCTGTCACATAAGCAGAAACATTAACTTCATGTACTACTCTAGTTTTAACTGCAACAAGACTATGTTTGAAAAATCGTTCTCAAAAACTCTCTACTCCTCCATATAAGGATATTTCTGAAAATGGAGAGACTTACAACTACTCCGTAGCCAATGCACTGAAATGCAAATTTCAGATGGAAGTAATTATGCATTAACATGCAGTTGCAGGTAATCTGGAAGTTACCGTGGAACCATAAATTTGTAACTTAACAGCTGTGAGATAGGCCCTAAATACAACTGGTCTTAAGAATTATCTGAGCTGCAGTATTTCTGAAGTACCATTTCCCAAAAGGTGATAATCGGTATTCACAAATATATTTCTATTACTAGAAGAAAATAGCACTAACAGGACCAAATCAGAAGAAAGGTGAGAATTGGGCATGCACATGGATTTGTGTGTACAGGAGAAGAAAAACACTGAAAGGGTTAAAAACAATTCACAGTCAAAAGTAAAGTGAACTTCTTGAAAAAATATATTACCAGCATTTTCTTATTTATATATTCTACTTTGTTTGGGATGACAACTTGTGCTTTTCTCCACTTGCTTTTTGAAAAAGAAAGTTCCTTAAAAACTGAACCTATGTCAAACACCTACTTCAAAACTAATTCTTAAAAATACCTCTTAAAAATACCTGCTAATTCTTAAAAATACCTCATGGTTTAATGGACAATTATTTCTATTCAAGACAGAAATATCCTGATCGCAATATAATCATGAATAAAAACTTCTGTTTTCCCTAATTCTCATAAAAAGGATATTCCATTTCATGTAAAGTAGTATTTGGATAACTGGATCGTAACTAAAAAATGCATGCTTTTTAAGGTATTGTAATACTAAGAATGGAGCCCCATTTGGGAAGTAGCTTAGTAAACATCAAAGGGTCAGGTTTGGCATGACCTTGGGCAACCAAAAAGCAGGGAGCAAAGAGTGCAAATTTTGGCCTCTGAAGATTATACTGCTGACAGCTCTGCTCCGAGGCTGTTGCTGCTGATTGAATTGTGAAGTACAGTTAAGCTCAGGATAACAGCAGTTTGTTGCAAGCTCAGAATGGCGATATCCCTATTTCCCTGACCATGAGGTGAACGTCAGAAGTTTTATTTCTACTCCCTGTACACAAGGAGAAGCTAAGAGCATTGTACCAAATGGAGTAGGATTGCTTAAAAAAGTAAGTGGGAAACAAGGGGGAAAAAAAAAAACCCAACAGTGGAAGCCAGTTACTTTTGCTTTTATTCCTTTCTCTTCCGCCCCTACCCACTAGTGAGTATTTAACTTGAAAGAAGATATCTTACAATTGAGATAAATTGACAAGGGAGGATGTATTTAGATGTTCCAGACCTTCATCATATACAAAGGCTACAGTACTATTAATGCACACAAATAGAGCAACATTCCTAGTGCACAGTTTGAAAAAGACAGAGCACATAATTGCTTTTAATTACAGCATTTAGTTAAGTGTTTGAAAAATTAAATTTAAAAATGCAAATTCTGTATTGTTATTACATATTCTCCAGGATGATTTGGGGAGAAATAAGTACAGATATGTTCCCAAAGAACATTACTGCAAATGGTTATCTATTAAATAAGACATTATTAAGTCTAATTAATTCTTCACTAAGCAAAACCTCCATGTACAGTCAGGTAGTCTTCCCTTACCTATGCACCAGTAATTCTCTTGCACTTTCTCTGACATTCTATTCTGGAATATACGGTACCTCTGCAGTTGCTGCCACCCACGTACCTTCATCATTAGCAGACAGTTTGCCATGGAGTACATCACCCGGCCCAGACGTGACCTCCACAGCTGAACAGAGGCTGCAAAATAAGAGCAGCTTGTGAAATTGCACAAATAAATTAGAGGTTCTTTCTTGCCATCAATTATTGGTCCTATGAATTACGATTTTGAAAGATCCCCCTCGTTAACACCACTGGGTTTTAGCCTAGAATTTTTAATTCTCAGCCATGCTGCACCATCAGAGAGAAAATTCTGCATCTCTCTAAGGGAATTGCTCAAGCTGCTCTGGGGACCATACACAATGCAACAACGCAGAGCAATAGACAGCCGCTCAGCTTTGAGCTCAGGCCAAATATTAAAAGCTAAAAGAAGCCACGCATTTTCCAACATCAGAACAAAAGGTGCATTAAAAGATTCAAGTGATAATGAGCATCAGTTTAAAAACATGTAATCTGCAGCATTAAATATGATAAACTCAAAAATCAAACATAGCTAAAAATGTCATTTCAGAGCCAAAACATGCAGGGTGAGAACTGTCTGAGTCTGGGACTGTTTGTGCTTGCCTCTGGCTTAGAGATATGCTGGAAAAATCTGCCAAGCCTGTCTGCTTTCCCCATGCTCCTGGAGCTTGCAGGCATTAAAAGCTGCAGCAGCAGATTTCTCTCTCTTGCTTTGCAGACAGACTCCTGATGTTGTAGTAAGAGAATGGTTCACATAGATCCTTATTTTCTCTTGCATTACAGTACCATAGATCAATGCTAGAAATATTCCTCTAATCCTCAAAAATAAACATTAGGAGTATTAATTTAGTACATTTGGAAAATAAATGTATCTCAGTCAATCAGCTGTCAAGGTCACTGTAACGATTTGAGAAGGGGGGAGGAAAGGGGGAAGAGACTACTTCAATGAGATTGTGATAACTGAGACCACTTATTTGTATCAATAATGTAGTCTCTGATGAAAGCATGGCAGGTCACATAGATAATTCTTTCAGCACACATAAATGCCATTACAAATAAGAAGAGAGCTTGCTGAAATGTCTACTCCCCTTCCTAAAAAGAAAAACTCCTTTAATCCTCTCCAGCAAGACAAAAAACCCCCATGAATATTCCCAAATTATCTTTGTCAAAAGAGGGGCATAATGTGGGGCCCAAGACTGAACCCAGTATTTCATCCACCATACCTTAAAATCATTCGTTACTCCTAGCTTTTGTTTTAGAAATTCCCCCTTGACCACACATCCCTACTCCTGTTAATGGAGAGGATCATGTAAACCATAAGCAAATATTTCACAATGCATTTCTGTTTTTCTTTCCTTGTGGGTGTCTGTAAAACCTTGACATAATTAAATAACTCTCCTTTATTATTTCACTTATGTTAATCTCTCCTTTTCACATGTCCTCATAGTTTGGTAACCACATTCAGGTTTTTAGGACTTAGGTGACACCAAATTAGATGTTGATTCCTGCAGTGGAGACATCTAGGTTTCCTGTTAACAATCCAATAGCACCAGCTACGGTTCTCAAAAAGGACTGCAAAGCAGACAGACCAGATGTCTTCAGTCTATGCTACAAACTGAACAGGAACCTCATCTGAAAATTGTGTAGCCCTGTGGGATGAAACTTCTTAGCACTGGCAGAAAGGGGTTAAAGAAAACCTGCAAAGCAGTAAACAAAATCAAAAACCCAACAGCCCATAATTGTATGTTACTGAAATGCCCGAAACCCACTCTGCAGGTCCACGCAGCCATGGTTCCACTCTAAGCATTTGTTTTTCCTTGTTACTTATCAAGGACTCCATACTCCACACTGCCATTCATTTCAATAGGACCTCTGTGCCCTGAGAAGTTGCAAAAATTGGCATCTTATAGAATGTGTTACCAGGCAAGTGGTGCAATGCTAAACTTCCCTGCCTGTTGAAAAAGTAGCAAATGAGGTGCTCTGTTCCAGACTAGAGGAGATGTACACAGTAAGTTGATTGGTGTGGCACCTTCTTACACCAGCAATAAGGAAATTACATGCTAAGCATAATCCCCATAATGAATTAAGACTGTCTTCACATAAAGTTAATAAGGTTTGCTTCAGCTAGTCTCACATGAAAAAAACCAAACCCATTATCAGCCTCCTGGAGCTCCAAATGCAGCGAAGAAGCAGACAGGGAGCAGACCTGGCTGACCTCCACAGACAATAGCAGTCAACAGTCTCTGCAAAGGTCCCATGGGCTTTTTGGCAGTCTTAAACCTACAGGCAGCTGCACAGTAGACATACGAAGATCTCTCCAAATTTTCACCAGCCTTGTCCTTGGTAACTACTAGCTGCTGCTTTTCCAACTATGCTTCCCCCTGAGCTCATCTGAGCTCTAAGGCAGAAGCAGCAGAAGGAAAAGCAAGGAGCCAGAAACTCACAAGTGAGGCAGACTGTAGGACGCAGGATTATGACACAGCTAGGAAAAAATCCTTGTACCTTAAAGGGGAATCAGTGTCTTGGTTTTAAAGGGGTAAAAACAGAAAGAATGTGGGGATAAAGACAAAAATGAGGGTAGAAAGGTGATAACAGGGAAAAGTAGGTAGGAGAACAGAGGCAAGAAGAATAGTAGATACAAGAAGAGAAGAACAGAAACTCATGAAGCGCTGTGGATAAATCTTCAATATCAAGATTATTTCTCCTTTTCCTAACCCCTTTGAGAAGAATAGTAAACGTATTCATTTGAGTATATTTGCAAATGCCTTTATGATATATGCTGCTCACATGTGCATTCACTTTTTTAGGGCATATCTAGATGGTGTATTAAGTCAAGTATAGTAACACATTAAAGCTGCTTTACATCCAGTCAATTTGAAGACCAGGCAGAAGAGTTCAGACAGGTCTGCACCGTTCCATATAGACACTGTTTTAGGGAACCGTTTATAATATCTTTTTAACTCTGCTAACAACTCAACTCAGCCTCTTCCTATCTCAGAGGCAGACTTTTACTTCCCACAAGCTCTAGGTGAATGTTATCGTAGAAAGAAGCTGGTAAGATTTCCTTAGACTGTTAGCTGAAGCTGAAAGGCTTTTGTTTTCTTGGTATGATGTTTTTAACTTGCTAGGCACCATGAGTGGTTCATATAATCCATAACAATGCCTAAAATGTCACCTCTTGTCCGATTCTTAAGTGTACTCAAATGAGCTCATTAGTATAAATTCCATTTTAAAAAAAAAAAAAAAAAAAAAAGATGCTTGGACAACTAATTTGTCCTGATGACCCTTCTTTTGCACTAATGTATCCTATACTACTGAAGTTAAACAACTTAGATAGAAGGAACAGGAAAAAACATAATTGCATATAAAATCATGAAAATGACAATGTAGATTAATATCATCTAAATGTTAGTCTAAAAAGTGACAGATATTTCAGGAGTCTAAGTACCATGCAGCTACAGTGAGACTCAGCCATCTATGTAGCAGCATCCTAGGCCAGTGTAGCCCTTGTATGATGGCAGTTCGATCTAAAGAAATTTAGTGGATTTCAGATATGAGGACCAAGAGGAGGCCAGTCAGCCAAGGCTTAAGGTGAAGCATCCATCTAGCTGCAACAGCAATACACTTATATATTCATCACTAAAGGATATCAGCCATGTTCTTTGTTTCTTCTAAGTAGGAAAAAAAATTATTTAGTGCATCAGTTTGATCAAGGGCAAAACTGTGAAATTAATTCCAGCAAATAAAAGTACAAGGTGTATCATTTCAGAGGCTGAGTAGGCTATGAGATTACAAAAATATCGTTTTAACAACTCTGGGGCAGTCTTGTGAAAACTTCTGGCATACTTAGGCAAGAGATAAAAACGCACTGCCTGTGAAAAAATGTTTAAAGAATACCTACCTTGTCTGTTCTCCTGTGTAATGTTAGTCATATTTCCATCTTCAGCTAAGCCTTGTTCCAAATTTTCTAAAATCTGTAGTAAATTTTTTAAAGTAGCCAACATGAGTTTAAACAGCACTATATATTAAATGCAAATTATCTACAATTGACAGTCTATAAGAAAACCAATTCAGGCAGGAATGCTTCACCTAGGTACAGTTCAAAATTACTTATTACCATAGCTAGATCAATTGCACAAAGTAAGAAAGCCATTGTACGGTAGAAGAATGTTAGAGTTTAGGTTTATGATACTTACAGAACATTAAAAGTCAGCACACTCTAGGGGCATACACATTTTATTAAGCAAAACATGAAATATGCTTCACCAGAGAATGAATGTTAATGACCACAAAGAAAGTCAAACTGATTTTTCATAGAAAGCCACTGCCTCTTGACTCCTCCACCCTAAGTATGGGCTCTGGTTTCATCGTTTTGTCATTAATGAAGTACTCCTCTTAGTTCCTACTGCAATTTCCTTCTCGAAGTTTGGGTTTTATTGCTTCTTTTTATTTATTATAGATTTTAAATCATGTAAATTGTTGAGTGAATGAAACATTTGTTGTATTATTGGAAGAATGAAAATGTATACCTAATGAAGCTTGTATCTTAAGCACTTTTAAAATATGTATGTAAGGCTCCATCTGAAATACAAGTCAACTTTTCTTTTTCTAATCCCATTACAGTTTCTCCAAATTTGTTTTCTGATTCCCACAGATCACCCTGTTTTTCCTGTTACAGATTTATAACTTTGGTCATAGACACTGCTTGAGATTTCCTTCAAAAAACCATTAAGGCCACTTGCTCTGTAATCAGCCACTGTGGTTAGCCAATTAGGGAAATACAAAGCGCTTCCTCTTCCGGGGACTGAGTGCACTTCCAAACACAGAGCTCTCAGCTTCTGTCAGTACAAGAATTATTTTTTTTTCCTACACCAGCAAAGCATTCCAATTGTGCTCAGTGCTTTGTAAGCAAACACTTAAAAACAACACAGGAAATCCTCCAAAGCAAGGACAGGTAGAATTAATCTGGCCTCAGACAGCATGTTGGTGTCTTCTACAGCCAATGAAGAGCAATCGGTACCTCCAGCAAGCGAGTTCATGCCCCCTATTTTAGACACCCTAAGGTTGAAGGAATTGCCCTAAGAGATACCAATCTCTTTTCACAGACTAGAGTGAAAGCTTGAAGTTAGGTGCCATAAATTTTGCTACAAGGAACTGAAGAGCAAGGAGACACATATGATGAAATGACTGCAGTTACCACATGCCAGCTGAGCCAGGGTAATTTTCCCGGTAAGAATTGTTAGCCCGTGACAAATACAAGGTAATAGGATTTAGTGTAAACCTTGTTCACAGAGGGCTAGTTGCCTTACCTCAAATTCTGAGAGGTTATGAGAATACAATACTGCAGCTTAGTTGATAGGTGGCAATCTATGAGATCGCAGTGGCATGCCTGAGAGACTGAATCTCAGTCCCACTTTCAAAAGCAGTGGAGCCACTCAGCAATCCCTTAGAAACCAAAGCATCACATTTAAGTGTTAAATGCCTTAATGAGGCACCTTGTCAGAGGAAAAAAACAAACTCTTCTGTCCCAGAAACACCTTACTGTCTATTTTCTGTCCAGTCTAAAAACCATGATCTTTCTCTTCCCCTGGAAAACATCTAGTGATCACTTCTCATTCTCAATAAGACTGTGTTCTTACTCTTGAAATGGTCTAAACACAAGGTGCCTTCATCAAAGAGACATGGTGTCTTGTTTAAAAAGAGGACACGTTTGTTTGACAAAGCCCTTCTCTGAAAACATGTTCATAACATCATCAAGAAAGAAAGAATTAGATATTAGCATACAATTAGAGTATTACATTAACCATTCTGTGACATTGCTTGGGGATATCTAGCCATCACCTCAAGCTCAACATAATTAAAACAGAACTCAGTGCTGATTTGAAGCTAATTGTTTTATTCCCTAGGTTTATCTCCTTTTGCCCTTCTTAAGTGTAAGAACATCATCTGCAATTTTTCAGTATTTGGGCATTTCCCCAGTTTTCCAAGAACTGTTTAATAAACAACATTAATGATTCAGGTAGTTCCTCAGTGTAAGCTATCTGGGTTAGTTGACATGAAACGTTTAATTTAGGAAATCCCTTCATCCCACTTTTCTACAGATGGTAAACTGTTTATTCTGGCCATATCACATGGGATAACTCTAAACATCCTTGTTTCTATTATAAAGAGAAATATGATTGAACACTTCTACCATTTACTTAAACATCAGTTTTACGTATGACCTATGCTTTTTCTTGTTTTGAGTATTTATAAATGCACACTCGCTAGTTTCACTGGCTACTATTACTTCACCAAGTCTTCTGTTTCATTCCCTATCAATCGCCTGTATACTGTAATTACTAACCGATGAACACAACCACTGAAATTCCTAGTTTCCTATCCTTACATATCTCTTTTTACTACTTTATTTCTTCTTCCACAGCTTTTTGCCAGCATTAGCTTCTTACTCAAAATAACCTTTTTTTGTGCTTCTGGAATTGTGGCTTTTTGGGTACTCAGACTGGTGCAGGATCATCAGCATTTCTACAAACTCATCAAACAAGGCGTCAAGACAAATACCCCCTAGACTGAAGTAACATATGAGAAACAGAATATTTATGTGACCTTAGTAACTGAGCCTGAACTGGAAGTTGAATGAAAATAAAACCCAAAACCAATCAAGTAGCTAAGAGACTGAAAAATTCATCAATTTGGAAGTAAAACAGAAGACCAGGAGATACAAAGTGTGTGTATGGTCGGGCCAGGGAGGAGCATAACTACTCATGAAGGAGAGCGGCAGTATTTTCAAAAAGTTTTGCAGAGGTAACACTTGCAGAGGCTTTTTTAGGAAGCAAGACTGTTAACCCACTTGCCACTGCTCCACCCACCTGGTATAAGAACCCAGTACAGCTCTGCCACTTGAAGGATTAGGGTTAAAAAGTGAAATACACTGTGCTATGAGGAGATGTTTGCACTTCCAGGAGCTCTCCCTCAATCAGCTAGTAAGCTTAGGTACAAACAAGGGAGGAGTTTAGTTTAAGCCTGACTGTTGTTCTTCTCACATTTTGGTCTCCAGGTAAGCATTTATTAGCACGTCCTCAGCATTATTAGCACTAAAGTGATCACGCCTATGTTTTTAAATGAATACTTGAAAAGAACAAGCCCTTTTGTGATTTAAATTACTACTGTTACTCTTACTGCTTGGCTGTTTGGAGACCATTTATTTCAAGGCAGACTTATAAGGGCAACAACTCCTTGAGGTAACTCATGTTGGGAAGACCGCAATAAACACAGAGACAGTAATAATTTCACTGGATTTCTCCCCCCAGCTATAACAGGCATTTGGCACTACAGATTATTTCTTTCCCAAATGTTGTACCTATAGACAGAGATGTAAAATATCTGACCAGATCTTGATTACAAATTTGCAGGAATACTGGAAAAGGTAAAAACATTATTGCCTATACAGAGAAAATGAAAATTATGTTTTTGCACTCAACCTCCAATCCTGCTTCAGGTACCAGAAATATGTAAGTAGATAGGGGCTGAAGAGATCGAGTTACCAAAATAGTGACAAAGTAAATATGGTTAGATCTTTAAGTAGAATGGCTCATCCAAAGCTGACAAATGTCTGTAGAATGCATACAACAAAAAGCAAGAGGGAATTTAGCAGGTTAAAAGGAGGTATCAGATAGGAAAAACCACAATTACATTAAGAAAGAGAAACAAAATAGGAAGACAGATTTTCTTATGATAAGAATACATTAGCATTAGCCTGGAATAGCCTCCCAGGGGATGTGGCCTCAGCTCCATAGGCTGGCTCATTAAAAACTAGAAAACAACCTTGCTCTGCAGAGGGACAGACTAGGTGAGCTAATAGGTCTTTTCTCTCTTCTAGTTTTATGACTCCAAGATCATCTCATTTACATAATGACTATTCGTACGCCCTTCTGTAAATATGGATGACCAAAGATTATTTTTCCACTTTTTAAAACAGGGAAGTAAAACACTAGAGGCTTTTGGTTGAAAGCTCCCCAATTAATTCTGTTATAATCCAAATGGTTCCCAAGTGTCATATACAAATATTAAGACTAATGAGTGTACATCCTTTATGTTATTTTCTTGGTTATGCCATGGGTTTTTATAAGTATTATGCACTTTATTCCTGAACAGTCCAGGTGAGATCAAGATTATTAGACTAATAGCATTCTATAAAAAAAATTGAAGCATATATCCAAATAATGTTTTTTTGTCAGCCAACCCTGACTTCAAATGGTTAAATTATCACCAATTTACAACTATCTTTTAAAAACATATTTATCTTTATAAGCTGTCCTTTTTCACACTCTTGTTTCTACAGTTGTCTTTGAATTGCTCCAAAAGACAAG
This sequence comes from Mycteria americana, assembly GCF_035582795.1. Lineage (NCBI taxonomy): Eukaryota > Metazoa > Chordata > Aves > Ciconiiformes > Ciconiidae > Mycteria > Mycteria americana. Next base: position 20,563,582 of record NC_134367.1, read on the forward strand.
GTATTTAATTGAATGCAAACAAATGAAGTAATCTGCAATGAGGTGTCTAGAATAACTAATCAGAAATATTCCCTTGAGAAGGATGGTATGTTTTATTTGTTCATTTGTAGTTTTCTGTGTACTGTACTTTAAAAAGGAACATCCATCAGCACAGACAATGGCTTGTCCTGGCTACTGTATCCCAGCTCTGGTGGAAGCTGTCAGAAGCAAAGGGAGACTGTTCTCTTTCTGACTGCAACTGAACATACTAACCCAGGAGAAACTTTGCCAATTCAGACACAGAAAGGCAGAGTGAAAGAGACTGCAATCTGCAAACCAACAGCAAGTGCATAGAATGGGGGACTCCTCAGAAGAGCTAGGAGAAGATGCACAGCCAGCCTCAAGGAAGCTTTCCCCAAGGGCACAAGTGATCACAGGATTTGTAGTGACCTAAGCCACTAGAGGCTGACGGAGTTGAGAACATGAGAAAACAGACTTGTTCTTCAAGAACTTAACGGGCAGGGCAATATGTATGCTTTAATTTGTAAATCTCCTTTATTTCTATTTCATCTTCCCCAGCAGAAGTTTCCCTTATTTAAACAAATAATCAGCCTAGTTCATGTTCAAACAAAATCTTGCCTTATAGTTTAAAAGCTTCGTTGGTACACTGGGTATGCTTTAAGGACATGCATTTCAAGGAAACAAATGCAGGCAGAGCCACCTCAAGGTTGTAGATGACTTCTAAAGGGGGGAGTTAATTTCCTTTTCTTTCATTCCTCTATTGACCAATAATCTTTAATCTGTGGAGAATCATGGCTGATCACACTGTAACTGAGATATGGCCATTTCAACAAAGTTAGCCAGATGGCTGAAGAATGCCCTGCTCAGCAGTAACTTCCTTGTTCACATTCACATAATTTTCTCTCTCCCTTACAAGATAAAGGAACTTAGAAACCAGTTAAGTTTTTGGAATCTAGTGGCACCTTCACAACTGAAGGGAGACAACGCACCACTTAATACCAGATCACATAGAAACAAGATATGAAACAGCTGATCTGCTGCAGACTGGGGTAGGCAATCGTCAGTAGAAGCACTGTGAAATCCTGCAACAGAGGAGTATCACATTTCCTAGAAGAAAAAAATGACTTCAAATTGCGGAGGACTGTTTATGAAGGAAAAGGCTGGAGAGAACAGTCTGCAGTAATATTATGAGATGAGATGGTCATGAACAGGTAACAGTATTTGTGAAATGGTAAAAAGTAGCACTTCTTGGCCACATTAGGTATATCTGTCAACTGTTTCCAAATAAATTCTTTCCAACTCTGTAACAAATGCCCCATTAATCTCTTATTACCTACACCTTTCATCTTTTTCCATCATAATACAAAGAACTGTTTTTTTAACTGTAAACATTTGGTTATCCTAGTCACTGCTCTGCTAGAAGCAAGTTGATTTTATATACATAAGGCCATTATAGCTACACAATTGGCTATTATCAAATCCTTTCACTTCTGTTATCCAAGTTATTTTCAGGAGTAAATATAGGAAACTTTCAAGGAATACTGAAAATAAAAATTAATCACATGTATTTATCTTATATACAGTTTTGAACTTTCAAGTGTCACAGATAAAACAATAATGCTGCATTTCTAGAGTTTACCACATTGTAACATTCATAGTCAGTGTTGCATTAGACTACTTGGGAAAGATTTCTGTAAAAAACATTTAAGGATGAATGCTTAGCAGTTAGGGTGTTGGATTTAGTGGATAAGGTTAGTGCTCACAACACCATCACTCTAATTTCAGCACTGACAAATCCCATATTATCATTTAGGCCATAATTTTGTATTATAGCACTTGACAAAACAAAACAAAAACCCCAAAACAAACTCAGCAGGTTGCATTTATTTTCCCAAATCATCATTGTTTCCAAACCCAGCTATTTAGACTATTTCTGAAGACTCAAGATCACTAACAACTGTGTTTTGAGCTAGCTGGACACAGCTGAGTGAGGGAAGAAAGCTCTCCTACTTGCCCTTAAACACATCGGCTTACTGTTCTTCATGTCTTGTCTGGCAAAAACACAAAAGCAAGAGAACTATGTTGTCCACTGTTCTACTCATTTTAGTCAGAGCTACCACAGAGGAGAGAAGGATGTACCCTAAAAATGTTTCATTTCACTTCTTTAAGTGAGTTCCTTATATGTATCAAGATGGAGTAAAAAATGTCATTGTTGAAACTTAATGTTCTTTATAAGGACAGTAAAATATATTTCTTAAACATTAAGAATGTTAGTGCATAGAGAAGCTGTTACCTTGGCGCAGATTATCTTCATACTATGCAGTCTGTCAAGTGATTCCTGAGGATTACCTAGGTACTGAGGAAGCTCGGCATGTAAAATCCGCATGGAGAAAGGAACCATGGAACCTAGAAACATAATTAATTTTATTAAATGAGTTTGCTATAACAATCAGTTTGTGATTTGCATACATTACACAAGGTATTTCTCACTAGTGCATATAACACAAAGTCCATTTTACCTTCATATGTTTTTCTTCTCCTGATGAAAGATGTGAAAGATGAGAAAACACCAAACTTTTTCTCAGCTATAACATGTCATGTGTTGTAAAATGTTTTAAATAGGTAAACACATATGTAACCATAATCAAGGAGGCAAGAAAAATGTGCACCTAATTCAAATTTTCAAAAACAAGTTGTGCCTGGAAGCACATTTCATTAAAGATTTTTATAAACTCATTAAAATGAAGGATTAAAAAAAAAAAAAGGAAGTTTACTCAAGCTGCAGCTACAACATTACTCCTAACATTTAATAATTATGCCTATTGTACAATCAATGCAGAAGAAATAATATGAAATTATTGGCCTTAAAAGCATGCTTGCGAAAAAGTTATATAACCAGGGCATGCAAAACCACTTCTATGTAATCCTTTTCCAAAAAAACAGAAAGTTGCTATGAAGGGCCCCCATATTACAGAAAAAAAAATAAGAACAGAAAACCAACATGAGTCAAAAGAAATAAAAAAATAAAAACGGTATAATGAAGAACAAAAATAATAGTACTATAATAGACACATTAAATCTAAAAATATATAAAGTCCTCTGGGAAATTAAAACACATTACAAAATATTGTTTCTTTTTTCTATTAATATCCACAGGTTTGTGTAAAGGTCTGAGTCCATTATGCTAAGCAGACACCATTTCATTGTTCTAAAGATGACTTTTAGTGTGAGTTTTACTTTACTAATGTTAGCTCTTCCACAGAGTTACTAAACAACTCTATACTGTGAGACTGACTTCATAAAGATGGTATATTTTGTGTATTTTCTGGTTTACTGAAAACATCAAAGAACAGAGAAAGAATTTTAAGCAATATTTGGGCAGAAAAAGAAATTTCTAGTTTACTAGTTTACTTTTATCTTTATTATTATTACAATATTTACCAAAGACCCAATCCTCTAAGTTTATGAGCATTCTGGTCGACTTCAAGGGCAGTTTCAGGAGCTTTAGGGAATCCTAGTGTGTGCAACAACTTGCTTTCAGATAACTGCATATCCTGATACACAGACAGTAATACTGAACATAAACTAAATGCTATTATTAAAAACAAATCACAGCTAGCATTATGGGGAAATAGGCCTTGCAAAATACCGTGCTACAGTTCTAATATTTTAATATAATACATTTGATTACTTTAGACATATTCTAAGGGGATTTCGCTCTCAAGTCACCTCTTGCCTCATCTTTCCTCAAAAATAGGACTCAGGAGCTTTTTAGAAAGATTTTTGCACCTGTTCTTAACAGGCTTGTATGTCAAAGAGGTAAATGCTATATACGAGTCACTGCCTCTAGACATTTTTTTAAAGGTTGACAAAATTTTAATCACAAAACTCACTAATTATGACCTTCAGAGTAAGCCACTTATATCTACATAAATTCTCTTTTGCCAATGCTAACTATTCCCCATGGCTTCCGTAACTGCTGTGTTCCCATAGCAGATGTACACACGAGTTTCATGCATCATCATACATGGAATAGAGATTAAGAAAACAAAACTGCCTTTGAAATTCTATTAAGAGAAGTGTAAAACATTATTCAACCAGTAACAAAAGATGGGAAATATTTTATGTATGTATCCTGACTAGTATCCAGCATGACACAAGTGAGGATACACAGTCAGAGCATGGGGGGTGAACAACAATGACAAGGAAGGTGAAAATAACTTAAGAGTAAATTCTGCGCCAGAACACCACAGAAAAATTGCTTTGTAGACACACTGCAAACTTAAGAATCTGCACTGCCAACCTATGGAAGCAAACGTGACCTGTGGCTAGTTCCATCTCTACCACCCCTCTGGTGACCAAGTTCTAATTCCACCATCCAACAGTAATCCTGCCAAAAGAAGCAGTGCCTAAAACCAGCTAGTCTGGTACTGTTCTTTTGGAGGAAGTAGTCTTAATTTACTGCTAATACATGAACCATGCACTGAACAGGATTTCTGAGGCAAAGGTAAAAAAAAGGAAAAGTTTTTTTCATCAGTAAAGCTTTGGAAAATCTGAGATACAAAACAAAAGGAATCTAAAGTTTTAGCAACATTTTTGGTTAATGACTGTGTTCTAGCATTTTCAACGCTGAACAAATTTGTATCATTACATTCTCTTGTAAAATGCGGCAAAAGGTCAACTCAATAAATACTCATACAGAAAATGTGAACTGGTAACAGAACAGCTCAACAAACAGATAGACGGGTATTTAATGGAGTGCAGATGAAATGTCTCACATTATCCATTTTTATAAAATTTATATAATGTTTTATAAAACACTTTTTGGGATTGCATATATTGTAAAGTATTGATCTTATATATTGCTGAATGAAGCCACACTATTATGATCCATGTGAGGGGAAGGAATAACACATTACCAATCTACATCATCAGAAGTGGTGTCAGAGGATGTCAGAATGATGAATGCAACTCCAGGCCAACTTAGACTCCATAAGAATCTGATTTATTTCCTATCACAACGAAGACCTCAGTTGTAATAGGCATTCAGAACTATATTACTTTGAAATGTACTTCATTAATGTATTATTTCTTAACCACTTAGTATTTCCTTCATAGCATGTGACCAAAAAGCCTTCCAGTGTGATCCTCAGTAGGTATGTCAAGCGTGATGACAGATCCTCAAACAAAACCAGAAAGAAGCTGGCCCACAGTGTAAGGGTAGTCAGTGTCATGACTTTTCAAACCAGAATTTATATTACTATTTCACGCAGGAGGATCTAAAACTCTAGCATCTGTTTCTTCTCTTTCTTTTTGAAACTCACGACATAACTAGTATCCTGCAAGAAGTTTTACTGTAAGCATCCAGCAAATCCACCCAGTGAATTTCTGTTACTTACTGCTTATTAAACAGGCTGCTAACTTTATTTAAAATCTCAGAAACACCAACCGTTTCTGCCCTCTTCCTCAGTTTCCTTGTAATCCCTCTGAATAGCAGATTTTTTTTTTTTTTGGAAGAAAGCACAAAACTGTACGTGTGCTCTCACACAACTGTGGCAACTGGGGAAAACAGAAGAGAAAAGAAACGAGCTTTTACCACTGGTAAGGCTGTCTTAGGCTTAATCTAAGGTTGTCTCCACTTAAACAGTATTTTGTAACTTCAAGTAAACCAGATAACCAAATTGCTCATAAAAAACCTGCAGTGCTTATCCAAGGCACTCAACCAAACATATTCCTGAAATACTCTGTTTATAAAAAAGAAACTCAGATTTTTGGTTAAGTACATTTTCCCAGATATGTTCCTGTCTCCAAGTAAGCTTCTTTTTAGTTAAATGATATAAGGTATGGATAATATATCTAATTGAGTTCTACATTAATAAAGTGATTTTCTGGTTAAAAATATGACCATAAATTTATGTTAGATTTGGTAAAGCTTTCAATGAGTGCTACTTATATAAAGTGCTAATACAGTTTACATACACTTCTCAGGAAGAAATACATGGCACTAATAGAAAATGCATGTGAAGAGATCTGTTCACCAAAATAATTCTGTAACTCCTGGTCAATAGTTGTGTAAAAACTGACACCCCCCACCCCGAGTTCTCTATTACGGTATTGTCTCCAGCATCCAAAATCTGAATCTATACTTTTCTCAATCTAAGAAAATGGAACAATCATCTTGGAACTTGTCTGAATCAAAAATGTCAAGAAAGAGCCTGAGAGAAGCAACAGCAAGTTACTAAAAATCTTTTCACAGGGTGGATGGTTATGAACCTTTGTTCCCACAGGACTCAGCAAAGTGACCTGTGCGCATACCATGGTGGAAGAGAACATTGTGAGCATAATGGGTTTGAAATGCAGCCCAGCAGAGCTTCATGGCGTGAACAGGAGAGGAAAAAGGCAAAGGCAAACCGTACTATGACTCTTGTGAATCTGCGTCAAAGCCACATCAGTTCACCGATAAAAAGGTAAAAAGCAAAAAATAAGAGAATCACAGAAACTGCTGACTTGGAACAGTTAACTCTGAACTCACTAAGAATTTTGGTCTAAACAGCAGGACATGGATATGTTGTTCTATGATGTCACCACATCATGTTGCATCAAAGGCTCGTCATTTAGCCTTTTTCTGCTGAAAGAACACCCGTGCAGAAGAGCCCATTCCTGTCGTTAAAAAAATATGACAGAAAAAGAAACTGCACACAAATCTACAAAAACACAGCTTTCACTCTGTCTTGCAAGACACAGAAGTTGAGCCTTCTGATATGTATTCCCTAACATTTTAATATGAAGATGGTGACAAATGAAAAAGAGTTGAGGCCTAAAAAAGGCGTGTCTGAGACTTTAGAAAACACTGTAATTTTCATTTTACATTGTCTAGATTAACAAGAAAACAATTGGGAAGAGATAAATGACATCTGTTGATGACTCTAGTAGATCAATAATAATAGTGTTATGAAGGTCTGAAAGGCAGGTTGTAGAATTCAGAGTACAAAATTTAATTAAAAAGCAGATTAACAGCAGGGAAAAAAATATGCTTGCCTCAATAAACACAGTTACATTGGGGAAAAAACAAAACAAGAAAGTAAGATTGACTACATTAACACTAAGCTGTAACAGAAATACATGTGCTTGTTAGATTAAGAATGACATTATATTGTCTGAAAGTTTCACCTACTTGCTTACTGTTAGGCCACATATTTAAGGCACACAGTGTAACACATATTTCTTTGTAATACATTCTTATACAAGTGGGCATATATATTCCTGTGATATCCCACTAGGGATAAAAGAATTTTATATAAAATAAAATGGATTGTGGCATTTGCTGCCTTTTGCAAAACTATTTGGAATCAAACCCATGTCCTCTATTGTATTTCACTCAATACTGAATTTAACAAGGCAACATGTCAAGGAAATATTTAAAACAACAGCATATCCTGTAATTAAAATGTTTACTTAAGAGCACAGGAGAATGGATTTTGCTCTCTACTTCATGCTTTGGATTTCTAAAGAAGTAATGCTCTCTTACACAGCAAAACCACATCAACTAAGCCTAGATGATTTCAACAAAAGGCAATACCCTACAATTACTGCTATGTATTGAAATTTTATTTTTAAGTTAAATAAGTCTTATTCTAGCTTGATGTTTTACAGTTGACCTCTGTTGCTCCTCTTTAGGGGTTTCATAATAATTTTATCTATAAAAAATTCATAATGGAAAAATGGTTTAATTTTAAGACAATTCTTTTCTTAGCTATCACTTTTAAATGCAGTAGAGAATTTTTTTCAAAGAATATGATTTTTGATTGTCACTGGCATGAATTAATCTCATTCATATATATATAATCAGCATACAAAAGGCAAAACTAAAAAATGAAAAAAGGTCTGCTGAAAGGAAAATGGATACTCTTAAAAGCATGGGAACAGATGGAATAAATAGTAAGATCAAGTAGAATTTTCTAAGACCACAGATTTCAATTTCTATTTCTTTATAAACAGCTGCACATTTTCATAACTGTCATAACATAAACATCACCTCATGCCAATCAAATTCAAACTGCAGCCCTCATCTGCAGCCCTTTTAGAGTATAAAATTGAGGATTCCAATGGCTAGCCATTTTATCTTCATATTTTCTGGTTGCAAAATCAGTAACCTGAAATGCTTTCTGATCTGCCTTCTACAGCTTATTCAGCAAATTTTAAATACCAAAAAGCAGCAGTAGGGCAAATTATCATTTACTGAAAGTATAAAGTGGGATCTCATGACAGTAAAAAAGCAAAACAAAGAAACAAACCCTTCCTTCCTTGAGTAAAAGAGAAATATAGAAAATCCAGTTTCATAAAGATAGTCTGCTTTATACATACGTATACACACAGAGATGTATATCCTTGCATTTAATGCACACACACACTTTTACATACTTCTACAACAGCACATTTGTATAATTTATAAGGGGATTTTTAAGAGTGATGATGTAGTAACTTTGAATCCTAGCCTGACTGTCAATTAAAAGTACACTTAAAAATCAACAGATTCAACAGACTAGTTACCAAGCTTTTGTTTATTACTTTTATTCCAGAGAGACTGAAGAAGAGACAGGAGCCTAAATGTTTGTAACCGTGGAAAGAAAACGTTTTGAAAATTTTATCTGAAATTGCACGTTTTCATATACGTCACAATTGAAGTGCACGTGACCCAAGAACACAGATATTCTGAATTAAAATCTGGTTTTGAAAGGTTTCAAAAATACTTTTTCAGTAATCTGGAGTTGTTATTTGCACTGAAGCACGGAAAACATAAGAGAAAGAATGCAGAAAAACCCTGCAACAATTGCCCTACCACAAAGGGATAACCATAAATCTTACCTACCAATAACTGTAGTAAAGCTTAGAAATTAGTTACTTGCTCACTTTTAAGAAATACTATATAAACCTGGCATTGCCTACAATGAGACTACATAGCCTTGGGAAAGAAAGCACAATTAAATATTTTAGCAGCACTCTATGCCCTTAAAATTATACATACATTTCTAAACTAAAATATCTATATTATTTTAGAAAAATTTGCATTTGCAAGTCTGACTACCCTGAAAAGCCAACTGGAACCACAACACTTCAGTGGTATTTATTCAAGTTGTATTAGCTGATTTCATAGGTAGAAGGTAGCTCTGAAGCAACAGAACAGACAGCGAATTTAAACAGACAATAGAGAGATGTACATAGTACTGTAAACAAAATAATTGGCAAACCAGTTCCTCTAGAGGCTTTAATATGTTTTTTACTGTCAACAGGAGCCTGAATGAAGAACTCTTCCAAGCAACTGCCAAGACTAAAGCAGTCTGACATGGGAGTGTAAGCTCAGGCACAGCAGTATTTGTGGTAACATATGAGAAAACCAATACCACATGTAACAATGACTTTAGTCTTTTTTTTCTTCTGTTTTCCTGCAAAATTTATTAACAGATAGGAGCACTCTATATGCTACAATTTCTTTAGCCTGTGCATTTCTTCTCTTATCCCTGTTTTTACCTTGATTACTCCCTTTTGCCTCCCCACCCACCATGACTATTTTTCTTTTTTCCAATTCTGCTACAGTTTTCCACTTTCCACTTTCCACTTCTAATTCTGCTACAGTTCCCTCACTAACCAAAAGTTGATGAGGATGAAAAATAAAAAGGGCATTTCATTTATAGCATCATCCAAAACCATGCTGAGAAAAAACAAAAGGAAGTTTTAGCAAGGCTGCCTCCTACTAGCATAGACAAGTAGTAGAGGGAAGAAGAAAGGAAGACAGTAAACTTAAAATGGCCAAATGTCACTGTAGAGGCATCACTCACTACGTTTACTGCGAAAGCATATAGGAGATAATTTCCCCAATCCATGCCTCTCCTTCCTTATGGTAAGGTCTGACATTCAGAAGCAGGACCAAGCTTCAGAGAGCAGGCAGACCTTGGAGCTGTACACAGTCCTCTGCACTACACAGAGTCCAAATGTCTGTAAAATGCCTTCTGTGGGTATTAAGAGAAAAATTCCAGATGAGTGTTTTCACAGTAAGCACAGTGTCTCTGCATCAACAGACATATGACAAGTTTCCTCTTACATCTTTTGCTATTTTATAAGCTTATTAAATGTAATAATAATAATTTACTACATTTCACCTTGGACATCGGCACTGAAAACTTGTTTACAACATGGGTTTGAATGACAGTTCTAGACCACGTACGATAGGATTCCTTTAGGAGATCTGAATTTCAAAACCGAGTAAAAGAAACAAATTATGAGCTCTGCTTGAGCAAATAAGGACACAAAAAATTAAATTTCACACAGCCACCTATTTTTTGTATCGATTTTTTCATGTATTTCTGCTAAAACTTCTAACTACAGTGGATATTAGTAAAGTCAGAAAAGTAGCACAGACCTAGTGAAATATGCTGAAACAATAGTTGAGTGATGTCTAGATTCACACTACTTTGAGAGAAATATATATACTTCATATATGCATAATATAAATATTATTTTTTTTAAACTGTCACTATCCATCTGAAAGTATCAGCCTATTGCAGCACACACTAATGTATCCCTATGGTTGCAACACAGCCACGCCTTAAAAAAAAAAACCCAAACACTTGTGCTAGAATTAGCAACAGAGTTGATGGGAAGAGGTACAGTATGAAATCAGTTTCTAGAGCACATACAACTAAATTTTTAAGAATATGTTCCTTATATTCTTTCCACCACACAAAAGAAGACTGATTTCGTGTTAGAGGAATATAGATGATGCTGTATCATCACAAGGAGAATGAAAAGAGGAAAGGAAAAAACCCAGCCCTATACATATAAACCTCTGGTCAGGGGAATAAAAGTCCAATTTTTACTTGTGCACAGGTTTTTTTTTCTTTGTAATTCAAAATAAATTATTCTAAATTATTGTAGCTTTAGAACACTGATTTTGGTAGCATTAACTTTTCTGTAACTTACTGGTCTATTTAGCAGAAACAAGACCAAATTATCTCATAAAAGAATGAAATAGCATTTTAATGTTCCATTTTAATTGTTGGCACTCACTCTTTCAGAAACACAGAGGCATTACCAATGGAAAGGATATATCAAGTTAGCGGATATATAATACGAGAGACTTTATGAAGTATCATGAGGAACACAGAAACAAACAATATGAATAGAAGTGGGACAGACTGTGTAAATAACAAAAAAAAATTATGTAAAATCAGACTTCTCAGCTTCTCTCCTCAAACGAATTTAGAAGAAAAATCCATAACTGAATAACTTTAAGATTTTACTATAAAATTAGAATGGTTTGCTCTCTGCCCCATATCAGATAGGAATGATCAAAGAGTGACTTAAACCAATTTCACTGGCTGATTCAAGGATCTCAGCAGATTCCACCCCACCAGATGGTACACACCTACAGGCAAGGGAGATGACCAAAGAAAGAGACTGTAGAAACCAGGAAAGAAGATTTCAGAAAGGTTAGATCTTACAGCTGTGATGAAGACAACAGTAATGGGACCCATGCACAGTATGGCTGCAAATGCCGTACAAAATCTCAGGATGAAACAGAGATTAGTAGCATTGCCGAAAGGCAAAGAGCCTTGGGAGAGCTTCAGAGGAAAAGTAAGAGGACCGTATTGGCCATGCTAAGTTAAATTAATGGAAATAACATCTTCCACTCCTCATACATTTACTTGGAATTTAAATTCTTTGAGGTATATTTCTCAGAGATTAATGGATGAGGTACTGTCCTCACTGCTGTAAGCAGCTCAGGTATATAAACTTTCCTTGCTTCAAGCATAGAAAACTTTCTAATTTATTACATTTCTTATTATGAATATTTTGAATACAAAGAAATGATGCAAAATATTATATGTATTACAATTAATGTGTACATTATTTATATGTACACTCTCATTTCTTAAATTGATTTTTAAGTGCTTACTCCATTTATATACCATGAATCAAAATTAAAATGTTGAAACAAAACTCTTCCTTTTATGCTTGTTACACCACAAAATGATATGTAAAATTACCAAACAGCAGTGGATTGTGGATTCATATTAATACATTTCAACCAAAATATATGAATGATTTATATCTATTTTATTATTTAAATTAGCTGGTTAATGATGCATATATACTAAATTTCTTCATCCATAATCCAGCACTGTGTAGTTTAATGCTAGCTAGAAGAGAATTTCTTGCTCTCTCCTACATCCTTGCAAATAGCATCTCTCTCTCTCTCTCCTCAAAACTACATAAGGAAGGTTTGATAGCTGTTCCCACATTGTATTTGTACGATATCTCTACAACCAGCAGGTCAGCTCCATCCAACCTTGATCTTATTTTCCTTACATATGATCAGATTATGGTCCCAGTTGGTATGTTCAACTGTTAAAAATTAACTGAGGCACATAATCATGAAATAGAATATTTTCTTTATGCTCACCTTTTTACCATAGGTACCTTCATAATTTGTATGCAATAGCTACAGTGGTTGAGTGGTTACTGCAAAGACAGATTGCATCCAAAGTGCACTCACAGGACAGGTGCTGCAACAGCTGCCCAGACTGTCCAGAACTGTGCCACAAGGACTGAAATGCCTCAAATATTGACATGACCTACAAGGATTCTTTTCTTAGGCAAAATAACTTATTTGTAATACTGAAAAAAGATGTGAAAACATACATACGGCCTGGGGAAGACTACTCCTGTGCAGCACTGCATCATGTGCAAAGCTGCCAAAATATAACCAGATCCAAAGAGCTGTCCAACCTGATGACCAAAACCTCTCTCTCAAAAATAACACAGTTCCTTCTCAGTCCACTGAATATATTCAAGGCAAAACATGAAATTTTTGCCTGTGATTGCCTGAAAGATGCTGAGTAAGGTCAGAGGGACTTGTTCTAGGCAGTCCACATTGGTCGTGCTGGGCTACAACTGATCCTTTGCATCACTGAACAGATGAAACAATCTTCTGCAAAAGATCCTGAACTTTTTTGACACCAACTTCCCTTCCTCAGCAACCTCAAAATCTCTGTATCTGTCTAGCTTTCCTCATTGAGACTACCAGCATTTTATGTAAAATTGACTGTATTTTTTCAGAGAGTGGCATTTCCTATTACAACTGTTACTTACAAGCATTTTATTATACATTGTGGTTCAAATATGAAAGCCAAGGAACAGTAAGATCACTCAGTGTACCTGCATCAGAGAGTTATTTATTTCTAAATAACAAATTTAGAAAATAAAAATTTCAAAATAGCCTGAACAGGAGTGAAATTGCTCTTAAAAATAGCAACTTTTCAAATTCAGACTCCTGGAGGACTACAATATCTACTAGAATAGTGCAGCTATTTGGTTAACCTATGGGTTATTGGAAGCAGTGGGAAGTAGTGTGTTTATAATTCAAGATAAACCGCTTATAAAGAATTGAGGCTGGTGGTGTCTGTTTTCCTCTTCAACAATGGGATACATAGTATATTACTGATTTTTATTTAGTTTCAATTACTAAGCAAATAATATTACATTTAACTAGTATTTTTTTAATTAAGGAAAATTATAAAATTAGCTCTAATTTTTTTTTTTTAAATCCTATAAACCAGGAAACCTAAGAAAATAATACCTGCATTAGCACGTGCGCATGGACATGTGAGTGTTAAAAACAGCATATTGACAGTACCTGGATGAACTTAAGAGGAAAAGCTTACAGATTCTGTTTTGCAAACTCTCTCATCACCTTTCACAGCCTGTTTCTGGCTAAAATGAACTACTAAAGTTTGAGGTTTTTTAATTTCAATACCCTAGAACTAAACTACTTTATTACATTTACTTGTTAAAAACATTCCTCTTTAAAATCAATGCTGTATCAGCATCATGAAACACACTGCCTACCTATATTGTGACGGAATAGTTTTATCCCTTATTGTTACTCCTTATTGCTACCTCCATAACGCAAACAATACTTTAACACAGTAGTTAATCATGTTGTTCTGGGGGAAAAAAAAAAGAAATAATCCAAAGTTCACCAATGCTTTAGAATTAAAAAAACCTGAATCCATTATTTTATAACAACTAATAAAAATGGCAAAAATAAAAAGTATTTTATAAATCAAGTATCTTACCTTTTCGTCCAGGGTACACATGAGGGTAATATTCATAATAAAGATCAGGCTGGTCTAAATTTCCAAATGGTTCAAATTCCATTTCTGCATTTTGGAATAGATTCAGTTTTACCAGCAGTGCTAGTCTCACAAACCACAGCTAAAAATTAATATATATAAAAAAAGGAAAAGACAAGGTCTGTTACTAGCTTCAACCACAAGCCACATCCAAATACAATTTCAACTTTCCAAGGTTTTCTGAGGAAGTTGAGTAAAGAGTTTCTATGTTACTTACTGATAAGAATGAGGATTTATATTTACATGCTCTTTCACAGAATACTTTTCGTAAGATCATTAAAACAAAACACAGAGGACTGATGCTTTAAGTGTTTGTAAGGTATTGAGATTTTGAAGATGAAGTTTAAAAACTAACCTGCTTGAAAATTAGAACATCTCTCTTTAAATTGAGTTAGCACGTAAGAATTATCAATCTGATTTTTAATTATTTTTCCAATTTTATGCAATTCTTAAAATATGTTATAATTTTGGTGAAATTCCATTAGCTTTATAGTTACTAGGGCCAGAACCATGACTTGTCATCTGGTCACATTTTATTCTGTAAAACCCTTGTAATGTTTCATGAACCTTTATTAATTTGGGTTCTTATTTTCTTTTCATCATGAAACATACTTCTAACATTTGAAATCTTACTACAAAGTTCACATTCTAGATAGTGTCCATGAACTTCAGCACAGTGAGTCTTCCAAGACAGCAAAACATACTCCTTTTTACTAGTGTAATTACCTTTAAAAACATACAATCAAGAGAGAATTTTACTTTAAAAAAAAAATTTTGTTTTAAATGAAGACCTACTTTATGTAAGCAAACAGAAAAAGTGACTTGCTACAATGCTTTAAAATAAGCTCAGTTTTTAGGTGACAATTGGGAAAAGAAGTGTGATCATATAAAAAAAAAAAAAAAAAGGCCACTGTGAATATTGTTGGAAAAAAGTAACATGGGTGTATCTTTAAACATACCTGTAAAGAATCTGTTGTATGGTTAGTAGGTAGTCCACTTTTTTTATAGCCTTGACCGTGTGCAGTTAGAAGCCGCCCACACAAGTCAACTGCTGCCCTCCAGTTTTTACTGCTCTGGGAAGAAGAAAAGAGTAAGTAGCAAAATCATAAAGTCCCTAAAATGCACAACTGCTTATTTTGCCTGAAGCAGCTACATGTACCCATCAGTAATAATGACAAGGTCAGGAGAGCTGGCCGGTGAGCAGCAGAATGTCATTTGTCAAAGCTGCACGTCTAATTAGGCAAAAAGTGAAATCAAGCATGAGAGAGAGTTAATATTATCAGATCACTGAAACAAAAGAATATACAACACCATATGGGATTCTAAACTTAAAAGCTATATAATGTTTGCTAATATACCTGAATATACTGTAATATTCAAAATCTTCTTTTCTCTTCAAAAGGAGAAAAAAATTGCCAGCCATATTTCAATAATCACACCCAAGTTACTCTACTGTTATAAAGTTTTTAACGCTTATTCCTACCTCACTGACTTCAATATTTCAGATTATAACCCCTAGTGCAGTTCATTTAATGAAAACAGACTTTCCTAACATTGCCCAGAACACAGAATTCCTATCAATTAAGAAGAAAGGACAAGAAACAATACAATGCATAAAATGACAAATCCAGAACAATAACAATTCTTTCACCTATAAAATGTAAACATTTAAATTTCCATTGCATGGCTAACTTAAAAATATTATTTTATATTTATATTTATTCATAAACCAAAATCATTCCTAGTTAGACAAGTCAAACTGTCTTGTCACACTGTCATCCTATTAATGCTTCTGCCTTGTATATGCTAATGCAGCCATGTAAATAGGTAACACTACCAAAACCTAAAATGCAAAGACTAACGCTTCACAGGTTTTAAGCTACCGTACTTTTCTATCACACAGAAGAGTTTTTGAAGAGACATGTATGCAGAAGGTCATTATAAAAAAAAAAATACATCTTGTTCCTGAAAGTAATCGTTTTTCAAATAGTTTCTTAAATACATTAAAAAAAAAGGTAAATGTAACAGAAAACTGGCATGTTGGCTGGTGAAATGTAAAGGAATAGAATATATTTGTATAGGTGCTTGCAAAGTTCAGGTACTCACCTTGAATTGGTATTTTATTAAATTCTCTCCAATGTTTACAGTTTTGAAAACATGTCAATACAGCAAGCAGTTACACAGAAAAAATAGTGGTAAGAGCTGAAGTGTTTTCATACTCTCTGGCCCCCCTTTTGCAGCCATATAGTTCAAGGGGCCACTACAGAGGTCACCGTGCACTGACCACCTAATTTCTCTCCTCTGCATTGTTAAAACTCAGATAAAAATTTGAGTTCCACTGCAAATGCAGAAGTCAGCTGACAGCAAGACCACGAAGCAGCACAGCAGCTTCTGAGATGTCTACGCTCTTATGGAAGAGCAGGAATTGATAATGCATTTATAGCATCCTTCAACAACATACATCTGTATCAACTTAGAAAAGCAGAAAGACACTGACATAGATTACCTGAAATTTACTCCTCTTTGGCAAATTAATTTCTTATGATCCTTAGAACCGAAGCAGACACAGACTCTAAAACTGTTCAACTTTTCTTCCCAAGTGAGAGTTAGGATCAAAAAATAATACTGGAGCATTTATGACAAACTTAGGTGCTACAATTTTTAAAATTCTATTTCAGGCATGGACAAAAAATACTTTTCCTTTATAGAACAAGACAGCCAGGAGAAGCAAGTCTGACAACCATCGTAAAAACAGTCTTTGCTGGAAAATGAAACATAATATTCATCATGATTTCAAAATTAGAGCTGCCTGCTGGTCATGGAGCATAACTCTCTATGGAAACTTAACAGAAGGCTCCTGGTAGTATAACTTAATTTGAAATTAGTGTGACATGTTATCGTCTCTGGCAAATTGTGCCAGACTTACAGCTGCCTGAGTTGCCAGCCCACCAGAAATCTTTATCCAGTCATTTCAATCACCCCTCAAAACCTTGCAGGTCAGTCACTTTCACATTTCCTGTGGTCTACAGCCACACAGTCCTTACAACCCAGGTCCCTTGTTCCTGAAAGTAATAGGGATGAATTTTGTTTGTAAGTCATTAAGTAGAGGCTCAAAGCAAATATGGATACTACAGCTTCAGATATAGCATCAAAAATACCGAAGAATATTCTCAAAGAATAAAATAATTATTCCATGATGACCAGGACATGGTCCTCCAGGAGCAATTGTGTGAAAACATTATTTTCTCCTAGAAAAAATACCGTCAACGAAATATTATTGCCAAATAGTTCACTAACACAGTATCAGCCTGGCAGAAGAGAACTTCTCTCCACGCATGACATTAGCAAATCTTTTTTTCACAAAAAATATGGAGCTGTTGTTCTTTTAATGAAAGCCACCAGCTTGTACGATTTCTGCACTTTTTACACACTACTAGTCCAGATGTTTAACTTGTGAAGGGATTTTTTGGGTCCATATAACATAACCAAAAATTAAAAAAAGAAAAACAAAACAAAACATTTCAGTACTGACTGCTGTAAACACACCAAAGCTAGGACAAGCAGATTAGCCACCCAATAGTCAATGAGATTGCATTATTCACAGAATCACAGAATCGTATATGTTGGAAAAGACCTTTAAGATCACCAAGTCCAACCATAAACCTAACACTACCAAGACCACCACTATACCATGTCCCTAAGAACCTCATCCAAACGTCTTTTAAATACTTTCAGGGATGGCGACTCAACCACTTCCCTGGGCAGCCTGTTCCAATGCTTGACAACCCTTTCAGTGAAGAAAAATTTCCTAATATCCAGTGTAAACCTCCCCTGGCACAACTTGAGGCCATTTCCTCTTGTCCTATCACTTGTTACTTGGGAGAAGAGACCGACCCCCACCTCTCTACAACCTCCTTTCAGGTACTTGTAGAGAGCGATAAGGTCTCCCCTCAGCCTCCTTTTCTCCAGGCTAAACAACCCCAGTTCCCTCAGCCGCTCCTCATAAGACTTCTGCTCCAGACCCTTCACCAGCTTCGTTGCCCTTCTCTGCACACGCTCCAGCACCTCAATGTCTTTCTTGTAGTGGGGGGCCCAAAACTGAACAAAGTATTCGAGTTGCGGCCTCACCAGTGCCGAGTACAGGGGCACAATCACTTCCCTAGTCCTGCTGGCCCTTGCAGAACTTCTCTCTTCTTCACAAAATCGGAAGAGGTCCTGGGGGAGGTTTACATACGGATGGGGAAAAATAAAAAGGATTTATTTTTTTCTTTAATAAAGACAGAACCAGCCCAATAATTTTTTATCTTTTCATTGAACTTCTTAAGTTGTCTGAGATTTGAATACAATAACTCTAAGTTTAAATAAAAAAAAGTAGACAATAGTGCCAGGATTTTGTGAGGCTATGTGGTGGGTTGACCCTGGCTGGATGCCAGGTGCCCACCAAAGCCACTCTATCACTCCCCTCCTCAGCTGGACAGGGGAAAGAAAATATAAAGAAAGGCTCATGGGTCGAGATAAGGGCAGGGAGAGATCACTCACCAGTTACCATCATGGGCAAAACAGACTCTACTTGGGGAAAATTAATTTATTACCAATCAAATCACAGTAGGGTAATGAGAAAATAAAAACTAAATCTTAAAACACCTTCCTCCCACCCCTCCCTTCTTCCCAGGCTCAACTTCACTCCCGATTTTCTCTACCTCCTCCCCCCCAGCAGCACAGGGGGACAGGGAATGGGGGTTGTGGTTAGTTCATCACACATTGTCTCTGCTGCTCCTTCCTCCTCAGGGGGAGGACTCCGCACACTCTTTTCCTGCTGCAGCGTGGGGTCCCTCCCACAGGAGACAGTCCTCCATGAACTTCTCCAACATGAGTCCTTCCCACAGGCTGCAGTTCTTCACAAACTGCTCCAGCGTGGGTCCCTTTCCCGGGGTGCAGTCCTTCAGGAACAGACTGCTCCAGCGTGGGTCCCCCACAGGGTCACAAGTCCTGCCAGCAAACCCGCTCCAGCGTGGGCTCCTCTCTCCATGGGTCCCTAGGTCCTGCCAGGAGCCTGCTCAAGCGTGGGTTTCCCACGGGGTCACAGCCTCCTTTGGGCATCCACCTGCTGCAGCGTGGGGTCCTCCATGGGCTGCAGGTGGATATCTGCTCCATCGTTAACCTCCGTGGGCAGAGGTACGCCACGCAAACCCAAC
Source organism: Mycteria americana (assembly GCF_035582795.1). NCBI lineage: Eukaryota > Metazoa > Chordata > Aves > Ciconiiformes > Ciconiidae > Mycteria > Mycteria americana. The sequence continues at coordinate 20,582,969 of NC_134367.1, forward strand.
ACAGGCTATTACCCCGTAGAGGTAGGAACTAAAAGTTTTATGTAGCTTGAGGTGATAAGGCTTGTGTGTTACAGAGCTCCCCCTGTCCACCCTTTTTTTCTTCCTCTCTCTTCAATGAGAGCTCACCTTGCACACAAATCTGACATGCCTTTTTTGGAACCAATACAGTATGTTTATTATCTTAGTGCTTCTTTTGATTGCACCTCCAACCTAACCAAATACTGTATCTGCAGCTTTAAGAGATAAAATGACATGTAAAAAATGATAAAAATGAGTGTAAGGTGATCTACTCTCAAGTCCTCATTTTACAGACTTACATTCCACCATTTTCAAAATAACATGACTAAGGCTATCATGATCCCCTTTTATTAAAAGCAATAAAAGAAAACAGCCTAAAAACCATCTGAAATGGAGTAAAAGATAGGACTTATAAATTCTGATAAATCCACATCTAAAGATCTGGTAATGCTTCTAGTCCATTTGGTCAAAGTTAAAAGTAACTGAGATATTCTGTACATCTCAATGCCTTCAATAAGCCTATTTTCTACAAAGAGGGATAAAAGAATGGGATGTAGGGTAGGAAAGAATTCCAGTGACTAAAACTAGAATGTCATTAGTTCAAATACAAGAATAGCACTGAAGATATATTTTTTAGATTCAGAAATGAAGAAAACTTCCAATTGAGTAAAATGACCCAATACAAGCCAAAACTGGAAAAATATTTTTTACATTTCTTCCTTTCCTAATAAAGTGTCATAAGAACTTTAACTATCAGTTTTCACTATATCTGAAAGACTGTTTTCATTCTATTATGAAGATATTCACTGATTTGGACTGAAAAAAATACTACCGAATAGCTGAATACCACTGTCACACATGCATAACTGTTCCTTGGAAGTCTCCTCATGCAGGTCAATTTTGCTTGATCTTTTAATTAAGGTTGAAAAAGATCTTAGACATGCGATTGCAGAAGCATTCATATTTCTCCTTTGTATACAATACTGTACATTGTTTTCCTGAAGGAAAGCAGTGCAGCTGAGGTGATGCAACGAATACGGCTAATATCCAGGTAGAATTATTCTGTCAAGCAAAGAGAGTAATGCAGACTGGACATCTACAGAAAACATGTTCAATGAAAAGGGAACTCACCTGATACATGAAGAGAATTTATAACATTATTCAGTCTCTCAGGAAAACAATTTTGACTCAGAGGTAAGCCACTGAAATTTTATCCAATAAATTGATGCTTTTTAGTGCAGAAATGCAACCTCCCCCACAAGTCCCCAATTACTGTTGGTGCTACTTGTGTCTCCCATCTTCTCTCAAATCAGCTACAAAAATGTTGGAAATTGCTCACTGATTTAAAAATAAAGGAACACAGTCTCCCCCCCACCCCCCTTATTTTTAAGGATAATTTCTGACTTATTAAAGTGAATATGTATGCCATACCACTGTATTCAAGTTTGTTATATTTGAAAATATATGTAAGAGCACAACATTAATCATGCGCAAAAGTAACAGTATATGATTTTTTTTTTTAAATAGACACAAAGGGAGTCATTAACTCTACATGTAACACCATTAAAGTGATTAAAATGTCCTCCTCCACTAGCTATGACATTCTTCTCCCCTGTAAATTACATTGGTAGAGTACTTTCACATCAGTTAAGAAAATGTAGTTAGTAACCCTTTCCTGGTCTAGTAGCTTGAAGAAATGATTGCATACTTAGAGCAAACTTTGCATATTTATAGTGGCAAGATACAGTAGTTGTTTCTTAGGTATGACAACTATCAAAGATGTAATTTTCCTATGGCTGCAAACACCTTACAACTCAAAATATCAGAAAGGTCTCTAGTAAGAAATACTGTGCTATTTGTTCAAATGAGGGTGAACAATTAACCTAAAATATGGAATAACAGGCACTAACATAATTGCAGCTTGCACCTTGTATGTATAATTTTTATGTGCGGCTGTAAAACAAAGTAACGTTGTGAAGACAAGCTCTTGCTTACATTTATTTGCTCTAGAGGTAAACACATGTTCCTATACCAGATTAATAAAACTTTTCAGAAACTGAAAACTCAGGTTTTGTGTTTTCAGTTGAAAAACATAAACATTTAGCCTCTACAGATGTATAACTCTATTTAGAAGTTACCACCTCAATGCTAAGCACACAGATTTATAGAATTACTTTGCTGGACTGCTCCAGCACTCCTATATCTCTTAAAAGCCTCAAAGTTGTAAAACTAGTTCAACTGCACAACCTCTCCACCATTCCCCTACCAGTAAGGCATTTCCAATTCACTGTTTCCCATTCCATAGCAGAAACTGAAAATGTGAGAGTACAGTTGTTCAATAAGCCAACTATCCATCTTTGGCTTACTGGTACAAATCTCACTCAAATCAACTATAGACCAAATTCATGCTGAACAAACAGTTTTGTTAGCCGAGTTTAACAATCTGAGTTAAACTGGTGAACAACTATTTGTCTTAGAAATGATGCTGCTGTTGGTGGTCTCATCAGAAAAGGTGCACCTTTGGAAGTTCAGCTTACTACCTTCTTGATAATACTTGTTTTCTGACAACTAATTGTACTTGAGGAAACTTTTGCAGACTGTTTCCACTATGATCCCCAAAAAGGACTTCAGTCTCCAACATTCTTTGCTGCAAGCACTAACTTCATCTTACCCACAGAATTGTCTTTTAACTTGTACAAGTAAATGTTTTTTACTGGAACTTTTATAAGGAAAGTGAGAAGTTACTACCCAAGGGTGTACACTGGAATCAATCCAATTTAAGATATTCTGTTGTGACCCTGGTGAACAGAGCTGGTATCTGCATTTGCAGATGTAACCTAGGAAGTATTGTCAATATATGTAAGGACCACAACACTAAACAGGGATCAGATGATTTACAATATCAGAATAATAGAAAAGGCAAAACACAATGATTAACATAGAAAGTTATGTAACTTACAATATAATGTGTTGAGTTCTAGACAGTGATAATAAAAAGATGTTAGCTTCAATTGGAAGAGATTCTGAGAAGAGCTCCTAGGATGATTATGAAGACATTCATGATGAGATGACTAGAAGAGTTATTTTTGCCTTTAAAAACAAAAACTGAGAAGTGGAAATGTCACTGCAGTCTACCCATACAAAGTAGCACGGGAGAGGAGATAGATCGTGAGAATAGCAAATGACTTAAAAAGCAACCCGAGATCAAAACAGTTAAATTGTTGTAAACAACTTTATCTTTGATTAGAAAAAAATATTTTGAGAGAGGATCGATTAGCGTTCCTTTGATTAACCACCAAAGGAATAAAGTTCTGGAATAGCCTTTGAAAGTAGTAGCAATGTATCTGTATTTGTTAAAACACCCAAATAAGCTAGCAGAAGCAATTGTATGGTAGAACAGAGGAGCTCTAGAGTTGCAGCTGAAGACCTGTGGTATGAAGATTTGGGATATTGATGAGCCATTTAGCATGCTTTCCCATTCACATAGGATTAAAACAGTAACCAGATACAAATGAAGCATTTTCCTCTGGAGCAGACAGGCTTGGAATACTGCTCTTCTTTTTTTATTTTCTTCTTTTCTTTCCTTCCCATAATAAGATGGGAGTTCACCCAAGATCATCTGAGAATTTTAGCCTAACAAATTTCTTCATAACAGGACTTAACATTCACTTTTGGTTTCAGCTGCCACTGGTGCCTTCCTACAGCATGTGATAGTTCTTGAGACTTTTAGATGGGATCCCAGATTTATACATCTAAATTTAGATGTGATCAATACCTGTACTGATTAGATCTGTTCTGACTTAAGAGTTCAGACATCAGCTCACAAGTAAACACCTAAATAACAGGTATCAGTCTATCCTAATTCTATGCATTTCTCTTCTGTACCGTGGACCCCTTTGAAAAAGACTCTTTTAAGTGGCTGTCCATTGCTGCAAGGGATTTAATTAGATGACTGAAATGATCTCATTAATTTTCATGTTCATGTGTAGTTCACATGGATACCAAACAAACAGCTAAGGAAAAAATCTTAACTTTATGGAAATTGCATAGCAATATCCCCAACTTTCACCGGTTTTTATCCAGATGTTAATGAAAATATTCCCTGTAAGTGGCTCTTTGCATGAAGAGATATACTCACTGAACATATTTGGTCAGGAATTCACTCAAAGAAAGTAAAACTGATGGTTGGTAACTGAGCACTAATATGTTATTCTGCCCTATTGTATATGTAAAAAGCACAGAACTTTTTAATTAATATCATCTAGCATGGGATTTTAATGTTTGTAAGTCTGAAACACCCTTTATCTTTAAGACTGTTGCCAATCAGAAATACATTTTCCACATTAAGAATTTCAGAAAAAAACAGCAATGTTTGCAAGGAAAAAAAAAACCCCAAAACTAATTCTTACTATAAAAAGAAACAGAGTTCTGCAAACAAAACCGAGAAATAGTTATATTGCATACTCAAGAACAACCAACAGCTAATGATTGGAAGCCTTGAAAACTAAGAACATCCTGATTTCTGGCTGAATGGCTGCAATTTTACCAAAAAAACCCCCTTCTCATAAGATAAGTTAAAAAAACCCAAAATCTGCTACAGGTAGCAAAAAATCTGACAGCTGCAGATTGCCTCCTTATCTTCTCTGGTTTGATTCTAAAAGCCTTAACACTGCTCTTCTAGAGCTTAAGAGCACACTCAAAGCTAAAACGGTATCAGTGGCATCACTGTATTAAAGGTACAAGATGGTCTGCAGCATAGAATAACATTTTGCATCGACACAGCTACCAGGCCAAATAGAAAAAGATTTCCCATACGTCAAAACTCCTCTTCTGGGAGAGGGAAAGGAAGTGCAGAAAAAGGATTTTCCTACTTAGACGCTGATGGGGACAAGATTTCTTAATAGAATTTTTTTTTTTCCCCTCCAAACTCTCAAGTTAAGCAAAACATTAAGACGAACAGAAAAATATCTATCTCCAGGATGGAGATCACAATCTATTTTTTTCAGGTTTAGTTTCAAAAATTACCTCTGAATTCCTTTAACAGTGCTTGAGGAGACCACCTAGAGTTTTCCTAACATAACAAAAAGTATCTTCTGAAGCTTTACATGTAATGTAACACAATTAAATTAAAAGATGTTAAATACTAAGTACAGACTGTCCTAAGGCTTATAATTTCTCACTGCTTTTCCTCAGTAATTTTTCATCCATTTTTTCAAAAATAAAATCAGCCTAAAATATTTGACATTTCAACAGATTAAGTAAGGCTCAGTCATGTGATAGTAATGAGTTTCATACAGGAACACAATGGTTGAAAGAACAAGACAAGATTCATAAGGCTGCTAGATGCAACTATTTCCAGGTCCGAAATATTTACATTAAAGAAAGGTTTTTAACTTAGAGAAAATTAAGCTTTAATTTGGAAGTAATTTAGTTTAGTTTTCCTGCACTGAAATAAAAAAATTAAAGCAGTCAAAATTAGCACATCAGCTTTGCTTACCGTTTACAAAAACTGGTATGTCTTACCTTTTGTAAAACACTGAGGTGAAAACATAAATAATACATATGCAGATAAACAAAAAAGCCATTAAAATCTGTTTTGCAACCATTTATATTACATAAAAATTAACAGCTGATAAAATGCAGAGTAACTTAAAATTACCTTTTTTCTAACTTTTGCATATTAAAAAAAAAGTTTACTACGTCATTTAAAACCCAATATTTAAAACCCAGTGTCGTTCCCACTAAAAACTACTGGACTTTTGGGGTAGTACTTTTGCAGGATCATGAACAGACTGATATGCAGATTTTTTTCTAGTTTCTCCTCACAGTCAGTAGCTCCCAATTATCTTGAGGGAAGTGTGGTATTTAATATACATTGAATTACGAAGATCGTTACTTACAATTAGCTGTTTCAAGCCTACAAATGACTGTTCTACAGAGTTCGCGTTTAAAACTTGTCTCTTCACTGCAGCTTGCTCCCCCAAGAAGCGAAGCATTAAGTCTTTTACTGCATCTCCCTTGGTGTTCATGGAACAGAAAAAGAAGCAACATAACAAAACAGTTTTAAACATTATTTTAGCAAAATAAAATGTTGAATTAAAGCTGAGCAACATATTTTTTCCTTTTGAGAAATGCTTGTTTTCCAGTACTTTTTGTGTGAAATGAATATAAATGCATATATATTTACAGCGTTTTAATGAAAACTTCTAGATTTACTCCACATCATTTGCTGTATTCTTGTTTCAATGTTTAGGTTTCAGTTAGCACAGAAACATTGAGGCTTATTTGCTTCTCACATTATTATCCTTCAAAGATCTTACAAAACACAGTAAGTTTTACGGGTTTTTGTAATGGATATTAATGTTGAAAGGTGCAATCTACTGACCAAAAATAAACGTGCATATGATCGGCTAGCCTTAAGTATCCACAGAAAATAAACTTTGAGAGATCATAAAACCAAGTAAACAGCAACCCTTCAACAAGTATTCTTAGTTTCAAAAGAATTAACTTCAGGAATCAGTCAGAGAAATTGGGTTATCAGACTTCAGTAATTTGAAGACTTGAGACTAGTTGAGACATAGACACTTGAAACAGATTTCTAAAGTTAGACAAGATTAATTCTACATTTTATAACATGGAGCAGCTAAGAGGAAGAGTGTTCAAATCCAGGTTCTATTTCCAGCTTTGCTAGCAATAAACTGAATAACTCTGTATATGGCACTCTCTGTGCCTCAACTTCCCCTTCTAATCTTTGGTCAACTATTGATTTCTATGCCTTCCCGTCTGTTGGCTGACATCCTTGTGGTTCTGTGTACTAGAGATTTTCAAAAGGTAATCAAGAAATTCAAGTTTACCGTCAAGCAGCTACTGAAAAACTGTGGACCACACACTGACAGATGGTGAAAACTGTGCTACTACTGCCTGCACACTCTTCAGGTACCACTTCTGCCAATACAGAGTGCAGGACAGGGTGCGGGGGGGCTGTCCTAGTCGTTGGGACTGTACACGTTACTGTGTACAAGAGAATCCCCTATGGTGTCAGAAGTCACCACGTGCCAGAAGCAGGTACAGAAATTGTTTCTGTAAGATTTTTGCCAATCTTATGTTTTTATGCGTTCGTAATCTAGAAAAGCAAACATCTGAAAAGAAGGAAAATTATCAGCACTATATTAATATAATTGTTATTTTTGTTTTTAAACAGAAAGCAATTTATAACCCACATTCAGCCAGAGTAAAGATCTGTCTGGTTCACCATCCTGTTGGTGAATAGCAGAAGTTTGCAGAAACAGGGTAAGAAACAGAATAAGCTCATACTGGTCTTTCCCAACTTAAAGCAGCCAGAACTTTATGGTCCACCTGTGCCAGGAGACATACTTGCCTACCATTTTAAACAGCCATTGATAGACATACCTCCCATGACATTTGTCTTGCTCATTTTTCGGTCTGTTTTTCTCAACAGAAGTATACCTGAGGGCAATGAATTCTACAACTTAAAAATAGTTACATGGGCTGCAGGACAGTAACTCCTTTTGTTATGCTTGTTACTCAACAGTTCCTTTGCCATGAAAAACAGCAAACCATAATCCTCTATTTACCTTAATTCTTTTATGAATTTTAGATCATTATTGCTCTTGTAAGTCAAAGGTCCTCTTCCTTTTAGCTACCACTAACAAGAGAGAACCTCTGCACTCCTCACCATCCCTCCTCTCTCTCCAATTTGTTTTAATTCCATTATATCTTTTCAGATCTGTGTTATCGAGAACAGTATGCAATATTTAAAATGTTAAAGCAGAAAGTGACTATGCAAAAATGTAAGCACACAAAGGAATATTTGCAAAAATCTCTCTAAAGGAATATGAAAACATTCACTTGAATAACTGAGGCAGAAAGCTGTTAGCACAGAGAGCAGAAAGCAAGCCACAAAGTCTTTTGCCTAAAAAAAGGTGAGCTGCATAAAACACAGTAAAGCTTAGCTATGATAAAGACAATTAACTGTTTGCACTTTCCCCATGGAAAGTCATGGGAAATACGTTTGTGTTTTCTGTCTAGTTTCTTGAGGAATGAGACTGCAACAACTGTTTCACTACGTGGAAAATTTTACCTCTAATGCTGTCACCTATCCTATGAATAAACCAGATTTTCATCTTTCAGACAGAAGAGTCTCAAGGATTAAGAAAAGACAGTGTGTGCAAAATGGCATAAACACAAAAGAATTTTTAACCCTCCCCCCCCCAGTACTTTGGAGGAGGAAATGTTATGAATGAATGTAATGAAACAAGGGACATCATGACAGCAGACAGCAACTGATGAAGAAAGGCGTAATGGAAAGCGCATAAAAAGCAGTACTCCAACTTGTTCCCATACTCAAAGAGCACAGGTTCAGATAATCTGTACCATACGCAATCCAAGATAGCTTAAAAAATAATGTTGCTTGATGATCATCAAAAAGTAGCAAGCAGTTGAAATCAAGAACATTGACTATTTTTTCTTGGTGTGATTTATCCACTTAACTTTTAAGACAACACACTTGTAATAAGAACAAACACTTTCTGAGTGAGCAGGGAAAAAAAAAGTACTGAGCTCTTCAATACACATCATAGAAAATTTCAGTCATTCCCTGAAGCACACTTACAGTTCACTGTAAATGCTCTTTTTGACTAGCCTCTTTGTCAACTGCATGCAGCCTGGTTTAACATCTTGCATTAACATTTACATTAGCAAACTATTCATACCAAAGCTTTAATGAACATTGTTGGAAGCTGATCCAACATTGAAAACATGCCTCCCACAATGTTTCAGTTGACATCTCAAGTACTTTACAATTATAGTTTCAGTTAAATACACAATTTGCACTACTGGAAGCGTATGGAACAATGATACCAAACTAGGGGATGTCAGGTCAGTCAAAGCATGCACTCAGGCCACTGAAAAGGAGTAACTGGAAGTGAGAAAAGTTGTATAAACATAAAGCACTTTAAACCTTGTCCCTGATGACATGCCTATGTGACTGCTTGTAAATTATAATCAATGAAGAAAGCAGCAGAAATCCCCTTTAACTCCACTGATGATTTTACATCAGGTCTGACTGTAGACATACATCACACGTGCATTGCCATAACGCCTTCTTTTCAATTATGTACTAAATAGTAGATCTGCATATACGCACATGCCCAGATTCAGGGAATCATCAGCACAAAATAGCCTTTAATCCTTGACTGGACTGAGGAAGGTGAGAGAGAACTATTGTAAAAAAGGAGGCCCACAATAAGGAGGACCTCATACTTGGGGCTTGCAGAAGGGATCATTCCTGCTATCCATCCCATTAGCTGTCAGGAGAGAAATACTACATACTCTTGAATTACTCATCAGGGTCTAAGGGATTTTTTTGGGAAGGTGGGAAGGACCCTTCCTTTTTTTTTTTGAAAGAGTGGAGGAGTAGCTTCCTATTACAGTGTTTTCTTTCACTTTAATGACTGGGCTCTGTGACAACAAACAAATGTTTTAAGATAAAGCTAACCCAAGAAGTAGCAGCAGCATGGCATATGTCTAAAACTGGTATCATTTGTTGCTTGTGATGGAAACCTAAGGTTTGTCAGATAATTCAGCTACAAATCTGGACCTGATTCACTCCAGAAATTTTTTTGATAGTTCCTGCAGATTGGGAAGTTACTGCAGACTGCTCTCTGCTTGTATTTGACTATTGACTGATAATCTTTGTTATGCTACAATTAAGGATTAAAGTATCCAAAACCTCAACACCATCTCTCTAGACAACAATTCAATTATCCAGAGACATAGATATGAAAGAGTAGGATTAGCCTATTTCAAGAAAAAAATTCCATTACAATAGTTAGCCTGGGCTGAGCAGCCAGGATAAAATTGCTTCATGAGAAATACTGAATAGATCTGAATGAAATTTCTCAAATTCTGAAAAAATACTTTATGCCTTCTCACTAGTTGGGAACTCTCTGATACAAGAGAAGGAAATGGGTTTCCACTACTATGTTTTTCCATTCATGATCTCATCTGGAGTTTTCCCTTTAATTTTGGGGTTATCCCTTCCCAGTAGCTTGCTCCAGCACTCAATCTTTCCTACAGGTTATAGGAAACCTGGTGGGAAACCTTTCCTGCTTAGGGAAGATACAAATGATGCAATTTCATCAGTGTCAACATTCTTAAGAGCACTGTGAACATCAGTGAAAAATGTTATTTCGCACTTGGTTGCAACAGCGAATTCCACAAGTAAAGCAAGCTGTCTGCTTTCAGACTTTGTAGTACGGCACACTGATTTTGTATATATTCCAAAGCAAGTATTATCTTACCAACTAGGAGGACCAGAAACAAACTACTTAAAAATACAACCAGATTTGGATTCTATGGAAACTGTCAACACTGGTTTTCAACGTACCCAACAAACTTCACTATGAATACATCAGATCTGCTTTTAGCCCCTTCATGTATGAGTAGGCAGCGACATTAAATTTTCTAGTAAGGACTGAAGTAACACACACAAGGTGACCATCAGCAACAACATGAACCACTATGATATACAGATTATTGGACAGCTCTTATACAATATTTCTAAAATATAATCATACGCTAAGATACAATAACAGATTCTTACCTGGATATTATCAAATTTTAATCCAGGCATGGTGAGATTCTCTTTATCTATGAACACGGTGCTGTATTGTTGTGTGGCAACTGAAATTAGAACATTTCTGGTTTCCTCACTAGGAAGCCAAGCATCATTTCTTCTATCTAGTTCACTCATATTTAAGGCTGTGGCAAACGGGTCATCACTCCCAGCAAAAACAGCTTGGATTTGTGAGAACGGCTTCGGGGATTGAGTTATTTCTAGAGATGATGGAGGACCACCTGCTTCAGGTCTCCCATTTCGCACAGAGAAAGTAGGGTTAGATGAAGCACAAGAACTGTCTCCGTCATTAGAAAGAGAGGACATTTGTTCTGGAACTGAAGAGCTGGCATTGGGATTACTAACAGAAATAAAATTGGATGTGGTAAATGAATCAAAAAAATCAGAAGCTAAAGTATTAGTGTTAACAGTGTCGCCAAAGAACTTGCTTAGACTAGGACTTGGCTGAACCACCTGTGGATTAGACTTCACTGGAGTCTCAATTATACTACTAAAACTGGGAGATTTTACCATCTGAGGCTCAAAACCATCAGGTAGGAACAACTGTGGCTGGGTGTTAACATTGTTTGCTTGGCTGAAGATGGTACACACAGGAATAGGCTCAGCCTCAGCAGATGGTTTGCTAGTACTGGGTGACGATATCTGGTCCTCAGGTTTGCTTTCATCAATATTACTTGGGTTTGTTTCAACATGAACATTGTTTCCCAACTTTGGTTCCTCCTGCACTGCTTCCTGAATGGATTCTTCCTTTAAAGATGCCTGATCATCTGTTCCAATCTCAGAAATGTCTTTGGGCGTTTCTTCGTGTTCAGTTTCACTCTCATTACTTAAAAACTCTTCTTTATCCACTTCTGCTTGTGTTTTTTGATTATCTTTAGCTTCCATTTGTTCTACAATCTCCTGGAGACAACCAAGTTCACCTGTGTCATCTTCACTGTTATTTGGAGAATCTGAAATTATGACACTCTCCATCATTTGTTCATTAAGTTTATCTACAAAATTATTTGAATCTTCTGACACAGTTTCATTCCCTTCAGACTCAAAATCATCTCCACCAAGATCAATGGTTTCCTCATGAAAGAGAATTTCTTCCCGAGTTTTCTGCTGAACTATATCTCTGCTGTTATCTTCACCCGAGGTGCTCTTTGCATCCTTAGCATTACTTTCATCATTCTCCATGGTAGCTGAAGAAGGAAAAATCCCCACCAAAACAAGTATTAGTTTTATTACTCAGGTATTGCTCAGGTGCCACCCTGAAACTCCTAAATATCATAAAAATACTGAAATTTTTGCTTTAAAAATATAATCATTTGACTACTTCACATCTTTCATTTAACATATACCCACAGAATAAATTAATTCTGAAAAAGGCTTTCTCTTTATCCTTTTTGCAAGTCGCAAAAATATTGGGATTAAAGAGCAAATGCCTCCCCCTAAACACAGACAAGACGATATTTGCCTTTCTGCTTGCAAAGACTACCTCGGTCCCCGTTTAAGAAAAGGAAAGGGTGGGTTCAATCGCAACGCAGTCACGCTGTCACCAGTGCAGGCTGCCGAGCCGGGGGTCGGCCGCGCAGGAAAAGCGCCCGGCGGCAGCCCCGCAGAGTGCGGAGCGGCAGCGCTGCTTCCGTCCCGCCGCAGCCCCAGCCGCCGCCCACCCCGCAGGCACGGCCCCGGGCTCCCGGGGATCGGCCCTGCCTCCAGAAGCACCGCGGGGCCCCCCGGCCCCGACCGCCCCATGGCGGGGGTGGGCGCGGCCTCCCCCCACAGCCTCCGCTTGGCGCAGGCCCGGCGGGCACCGCTGCACTCCCTCAGGGCCGGGCCCCAAGGCTGCCTCAGCACCCGCTCAGCCGGCCGCCCCTCGGCCAGCGCAAGGGCCGCGCAGGCCGCCCTCGTCTGCCCTCGCCTCTCCTCACCTCTGCGCCGCGACAGCGACAACCCCGCTCCGCCACAGCGCCGAGCGCCGCTCCCCGCCGCGCCTGCGCCGCGGGCCGGGGCGGGCGGGAGTGCGCACGCGCAAACGCACCTGCCGGAAGCGGCGAGCAACGGGTAGTGCCGAGGATCAGAAAGGCCGGCGGGCAGCGAGGTGTGCTGTGCTGTGGGGCCGCGATGGAGGACGATGCGCCGGTGATTTACGGTCTGGAGTTCCAGGTGGGCGCGGGGAAGACTGAGGGAGAGCTGGAAGATGTCGGTCGTACCTCCGGGAAGGTGGTAGCTGCAGGGCCGGGTGTGTGGAGTGGGGCCGGGTGTGTGGAGTGGGGCCGGCGAGTGCCGGGGCAGGCTGTGGGGCCCGCTCACGGGGAGACGGGCGTCCTCTCACCCCCCTGAGCCGGTACCGGTGGCACCACTGGCTTTGGCGGTTCTTGGCATATGCCCGTCGCGTTGGGGTTTTTAAAGGTGGCTGACCAGGGGGCAGGAGTTGGTCCCTGCTCCAATACTTGCTGTTTGCAGGGCAGGTGCGCCAGTGTGGGTGCAGGGGCCGAGGGCAGGGGTTGTTTCCCTCATGGTCATGCGCAGCCTGGCTGGTAGGGCTCCTGCTCTGTCACCAGTCCCTGGTCCACCCCTGGAGAAGTCTTTGTCTTGCTCTGGGGTGATCGGAAAATACCGTCAGTCTCAAAGAGACTCTTGTAGCTGTTCTTCGTTTTCAGAAATTAAAAAAAAAATTAAAAAAAGCTTTTGTGAGGAGAGGGCATGAAACTGTTTCTGACCAGTTCCAAATTTTAGTTGGGCATACCCAACTGTAAAGCTACTTGTGGTTTGTGGGATCTCTTGCTGTGGGTTGCAAGTCTGTCCATTTGTCCCATAGGACAAATCTGTCCATCATATTGGTGTTTATGGCTATAAGCAAATGGGACTGTTGTTGGACTGTCTAACTTAGGAAGTTACTGGTCATCTTCATAGAGGAACACAGGTCTTGCATTTAATAAAGTTTCTACAAGTTCTGGGAAAATAAACAGCAGGTAGCTGGATGGGTGAGAGGGACCCTGATTTATGTTTCTTTCCCACAATAAGGGTTTTACTCGGCTGTTACGTGTTCTCTTTGGCAACAGCTGGCATATCATCATTGCCATTATAGCTGTAATAGGAGGCACTGTGTTTCTTCTGCAGCTCACAGAGCAATGTTTTCATTCTACAGTGGATGTAGTAATATAAATATGTACATGTGCACTTTTTTTAGGCATCTTTACCAAAGTGCTTGTGGAAAGTAATATATGAAGGTTCTCTGTATTTGGGTTCCAGATTTGGGTGTCCTGGCTACTGAGTTGTGTGCTCTGTAATACTGACTATACCAATATCTCCTTGGCAAATTGTATATTTGTTTGGTTTTCCTCTTGTATAGGAGGTAGTGTATAATATTCACCTGTACTAAATGTTAAATCTACTGAAGTCTGATAATATGCTGTCATTTTGTCATTGACTAGAGATGGCTGTAACTCCTACTTCAAAATTGATAAAACTTAAACTTATATTTAAATCTCTTTTGCAGAATAGGATATATATGATGTACTTAATAAAATTCATAGCTTCTTTCTTGTAGGTCATATATAATAAGTCTTCCAGAAATTTTGGAAAGGTAGACTGTGCGTTGTCTCGGACCCCCATGGACCTGTGCCCCAAACCTCCCCAAATCATACATCTCCTACAGACCTCTTCTCTTCTTCTGCAAAGTATGTAACAGGGCTGACTGGTGGGAGGATAAAGGAAAAGGGCTAAGAGAGTGGCTGTAATCGAAGGGAATTACAGTTAATACAGATCATTTAGAGAGTAGGTGGGGGGGGGGAAAAGATGGCTTATGGCTAAGTCGGAAAAGCAGCGTAGAGATGAAGGTTCTATTTCTGATCTCCATTAACTGCCAGTGTGGCTTTAAAACAAAATGCATCTCTCTGCTTTCTGAAAAAGGCTTTGATGGAGAGACTACAACCTAAAACTGGTATGGTTTTTCCAACTTGCATCTCCAGGTCTAATAAGAAAGATTATTATTTTTTCTAAGCCTGGTTTCTTCTGTGTTGGTAGATAATAATGGCTAGCTGCATCATCACAACTACAGCTTCTTTCCAGTGTGTGTCAGAAGCACTGTGACTGAAAGCATCTCTTCAGATGAATTGTTCATCCTGGTTAAAAGAATGTTGTTGTTTTTTCTTATGTTTGGTTTTTTTTTTTTTTGTTATTTCCAGTCTTTACTTTAGCTCTATGACAAGCCTGTTCAAAATTGAGATTTGAAATGATAAAGTATTAAAAAGACGGAGGAATCTTCTTACTCTTGTTACAAATAAAAATTGTATGTCACAAAACCATGACATCTAGAAGCTACGTGAGGGATTGCAAACTAAGAAGCTACATGTGGCTCCAGCAAACAATAAGAATCTGTCTTTGGCCACTGCCAGAGAAAATGTAGTTGTGCAGATGTGCCTTTCATCTGATCCAGTGTGGCCAGATTTATAGGAAAATAAAGCTGATTCTTCCTAGGGTGCTATCTGTTAACTAACGTAGAATTATTTCTGCACAATTTGTGTTCAGTTTTATGTGCAAAATGTGTTTTGATGTATCGGCATAAGTAAGGTAACTTAGAATAATGAACAAATACATATTTCTCTTTTTTGAATCCAGTTTTCATCAAAAAAAGGCTTAGTGGAACAGCGAAGTCTTACTTAGAAGAACCCCATGACTCACAGTTCTGACATGCGAGAATGGAAATTAAAGATACAAATCTTGAGCCCTTATACAACTGTGTATAATTACTTAGTACATGTACCTAATGTGCAAAAGTTTTACCAAGTAACAGTGAGAAATAGTTTTGAGGTTGGGTTTTTTTCCTGGGGTGGAGGGGGGAAGCTAAACATGTAACAGCAAAACAAGATTAAAACTAGTGATGAATTCAGTTTTCTGCATGACTAGTTAAATTTTTTACCTGATTAGTTCCCCCTGATTTACTAGATGGCTGCAACTCTTTCTTTTTGTGCTGTTTATAACGTTCATATAACTCGAAAAATTTTGTTTCCCACAGTCATTTTTTTGTCTCTTTAGTGTGTCTGTGAGCTATATGAACATTGTACAGACATACAAAATATTTGTGAGTTTTAGGGTGTGTGATTCTTTTTGCGACTTTTTTATTTTAAAGACAATATCCTGCCATAGTTGCTCTGATCATCCAACTGTAGCGAAAATGAGAAAATTACAGAGGAATGGGTGGTGAGTGAAAATGTGAGGTGCTGCTTGAATTGAGGACTGAGTGATGTGACTGTGGATCATGATGATGAATACAGGGCAACAGTGTATCTGCAGAACATTTCAATACAGAAAGGTTGTTTTTCTGAAAGGAACCTTGTTAGGCTTCACCAGTATCCTGGATTATGAGAATGTGATAAATGGGTTCTCAAGGGTATCACTAAGTGCTATTTTTTGTCAGTGAAATTATATGCTGCTTACTTGTCCAGTGTAGAGTTGACCTATGTTTACGATCTAACCTGGAGTACCCGCTGTGTTTACCCTGTGTTGAATAGGCTTCATTTTCAGGGATTCACAATTTTCCCCATCCTATTCTTTGAGTGTTTAAACAGTGATGTTTTCAGTAGGTGTATAAGCACTACTGAATGCCTCGAAATACTGTATTGGCGTTAGTTTAAGGTTGACTGGATGATGCTTATACCCCTGGAAATGAGCTGTGTGGAGGGGTGCTTTCCAGGATAGGTGTTTGGCTCAGTTGCAATGCCAGCTGTGACTCTTGGGGGGAACAGCCTACATCTCGCTTGTTTAAAAGCATGCAGAAGCTAGCCAGCATCATGGGGGGAGGGAGCAGGAATGTTGCTTGTGCCAGAGAGTGATAAGTATGGAGCATATGTTTGGCATATTTAATGGATTTTGGGGATACCACAATACTGAGCTGAATTTCATCATGCCAGATACTCCTACTGCCTGTTACATGTCAAAAGTACATAGACTTGCAAGGGAGAAGCATGATGAGCAGGCGGAAAGGACAGTAGAAAGCCTGCTGGCTGACTGCAGGGCCGTACTACGCAAGGGCAACTCCAGCTGCACCCTGAGATGGGGTCTGGCTGAAGCAGACTTAAAAAAAAGCGCACTACTACTTTGTCAGAGTTTGTGTACTGCATTGGGGTCCTGTCGTGCTTCTTGAATGAGGAATACTTGGCCCATATTGTGTTGTCAGTTAGTTGTTAACAGGTTTTATGAATCTGAACAGAGACTATTGATTTTTAGAACTTTCTTGCCTGTTTGCAAGAGTAAGGTGAAACTTAATTTCCCTAAAGCTAAATGTGACTTAGAATCTTAAAGCAATGCAAAATACCAACATTGGTCACAGGTCTCTTACAATGTGTGTATCTGCATAATATCAGTATGTGTCCTGGTTTCAGCTGGGATAGAGTTAATTTTATTTAAATTATATAAACTGGCCAAAGCACTAGTCCATACCATATGATGTCATGCTCGGTGTATAAGATGGGGGGTGGACCGCTGCTCGGGAACTGCCTGGGCGCCGGTCAGTGGGTGGTGAGCAATTGCATTGTGCATCACTTGTTTTGTATATTCTTTTATTATTATTATTTTATTTTCCTTTTTTGTCCTATTAAACTGTCTTTATCTCAGCCCACGAATTTTACATTTCTTTTTTCTCTGATTCTCTCCCCCATACCACTGTGGGAGGGAGTGAGTGAATGGCTGTGTGGTGTTTAGCTGCCCGCCAGGTTACACCGCAACAGTATGTATTGAGACTAGCTCAGTTGACCTACCTTTGATGGAGTAGAAAGCAGGTGTAGATCTATTAGAAGGTGGGGGAAAAGGGGACTTCCTAGGAAGATGTGTGTCACTTGTGTAGTACTCAGGGAAACACGTGCTGCCCCTCAGGCTTTGCTGTGCTCCCAGTATGGGAGTGGAGCAGGTGCAGAGCCCATAGCTCCTATTGGCAGTGGAGTTCTCTTCCCTGGGAGAGCTTTTTTTGGTCTCTTGTGGGATGAGAGAAAATGGCCTAAGCAGAATGTAGGTAATAATTTTCATACAGCTTTAGAGATGTCTTTGGAGGATTTATTTTGAAAACAGAATCGGTTCAAGAAACTGTATGATAATGTCTTAGTGAAATTCCTAGGTTTTGTCTCAGTCCTCTTTCTTTTCTAAGACTACTTGCCTCATGAGTGCCAATCCTGTATATTTTAATCCAGGCTGAGTGTGTATTCTCTCACTTGTTTTCCTGTCTGCCTCCCTCTTCAGGACCCTTCTTGAGGGCAGCATTTCAGTTGGGAAGGCTTCTTGTGGAAGTCCATTACACTGTTAGGTTTAAAGTTTTACTAGGGAAAAAAAAGTAGGTAAGTGGCAAAACTCTCTTAACTAATGCCCCAAAGATCTTCATAATGCATGAAGTGCATCAGGGGGAAACTATTTCTTTTAGGACCCTCAAGCAATTTGCAGGATCTTGATAATATGAGATATGGTACATACTAATGGCAACATGAAGATACAGTTATGTGAACTTGAAGGAACTATTAAAAGATGATTGTTACCATTATGGTTCATGATAAATGAACAGTGACAGTGTGAAAGCTGGATTTCTAAGGATGATTGTGCTATGCAAGGCTTTGTGTGAGGGTTTACAGAATCTGTCAGTCTTTGGAATAGGGTCAGTGCACTAAATACGTCAGTGGTGGGAATTCTTGTGCTGTGAAAGACTTGGAGAAAGCAGCTGTCTGAGAGCACTAAAGGTCACCTGGGCATGTGTGCTGCCAGCCTCTTCACTGATAGAGTCACTGCAGCTTATCACAGTCGATGACAAAGTCTCCTGCTGTGGTGGGGAAACAAGGCTGTCCTACCTGAGTAAAGATCAAAGTGTACCTACTTGAAAATTGAAATTATGCCAGAAGGCAGAAATAATATTCGTGACATCAGCCTAGGGCTTCTCTAGTGGGGGGGAAAAAACCTTGTATTTTGCCTCCAGAATGAGGCATCAGCAAAGCCAGCCCTCTCCCTCTTCCTTTCTCTGCTCCTACCCTCCCAAGTAGCAGCATACTATTTCTGGTTTTGAGCATAAGCAGATGGTCAAAATAACTTTAAATTCAGATTTGGGAACTGCAAGCCAAATACTGTCCTTTACATTTTGTATTGCAAGTTTAGTGCTTGTTAGTACAGATTGATTGTATGAATTTCAAATGATACTTGGGTTACATAAATTCTTTTGATTGTATTACACCTAATGCAAACATTCAAATGCTGGGGTCAGTGTATATGTTTTCTTCTTTGCTGGTACCAAACCAGTGCAATACATCAGCAAGAAAATGTGTTGAAGAAGTACTGATCCTTTTTTCTTTGCCCATTAATGCCCTAAATAGTAACAGTCTAATTAAAACAGTAATTTTGTGTATTTGGCTGGTATTGCAAAAAGATGTGAAGAAAAGAAGGTTTCGGGAGAACTTATGAACAAAGTGTAGAGATTCAGTGCATTACGGTTTCATAAAGCACTTACCTTAAACCAACATTCTTTACCTTTTTGAAGTTTGTCATTGTGTTCCTCTGGATCATCTCTTGCTGTTGTCAAGGGCCCTTATCTCTGCAGGCTCTGTTCTATTTCTTTCTCTCAGAGGTTTTTATTATTCTGCAGGTGGTCTAAATTGTCACGGTAAGGTAGAAGGTGGTCTTTGCCCACCATCACACTGAGCTTGGTGTAGGCGTGGACATGATGCCTAGTCTCCAGTTAGTCTTTCCTGCATTCTGGCACAAAGATTGCTGTTTCTTCTGCTTTATCTTTATGCTGCTGTTTGTCACACTTGTATTCTAGGTTTTGCATGCCCTTTGCATTGCGTAAATAAATGTCTATTTTTCCAGTGGATTTGCAGTTAAGTCTTCGTTGTCCTCTTCCTTTATGTGTAATGCATTTCAGGACCCGTTTCTAAGACAAGGGAGCAACTAGCTTATGTGGTGTCAAAGCTGTGTCTTAATTCAGTGTGAGCCTGTTATTCTTTTGACCATAATTACTATGTACACAGTAGGATCTGTTAAGCATGTGTGCCTGACAGGAATAACATTTCAGGGACTGGAATGTTACTCCTGTATTTCTCCTGATAAGTACATCTGTGGTGGTTTTGTTTGGTTTTTTTTGGAGTAGGAGTTGGCTCAAGTCTTTGCTCAAGCCTGTGTTTGTTTCCTTACAGTTTGTGGCAGTTTTAGCTTTTCCCTGATGTGTAGCTGCACCTGTTTCCCCGTGACCATCGCTGGATAAAAAAATTTGGTCATGTTCCTTGTTATTTTTCTTTCTTGTCTCATGGAAACCAGACTACCTAGTTGGTTACCTAACCTATGGACTTCTGGGAACATCCTACTAGCTTCCTATGAGTCAGGTTTTGTTGTTTTTTTGTTTTCTTTGCCTACCCTTTGAGGATAATATGTGATGTTAATTAATATGTCTCAGCTTTTTGATTTCCCTCTCAAACATGTTTTGCTATATCTTCATCAGGCGGTTTGGTGGCCTCCTGCATATGAACAGGATCTCTGTCCTTTGTCCACAGGGTGCTCAACAAAATCTGATTCACAAAGGTGCATGACTGGTTCCAAACTTTCAGTCCTTTCGTCCATGAGTCATTTTCACAGGTGTTCGTACAAACTGGTAGCCAGTTCGTGAGAGGTGATACATTATTCCTTTCATTTTTATTTGCCCACAAATAGGAAATATTAATCTGGCCTTATTTCAGGTGGATGTAGCAAGGCTTTCTTCATATTGGTGTAAATTTGGTCTTCTAAAAATATATTGGAATAAATTTCTAGAGCCTTCATGTGAACTCTTTCAAACTCTTCAATATTTCTTTACTGATATCAATATTCAACCCTGTAAATTTTTTTTTTTTAAAAACTCATTTTATATTACTTTTTCTCTTCCCAGATAAGTATCCTTTCTACATCTTATCAGGGAGATGTATCTACACCTTTGTCTTTGATAAGGGCAATGCAGTCTAGCACGAGTCTGTTAATTGCCAGTTTTATTTGTAGGCTTACTAGATACCAGAATCTCTAGCAGTTCCAGGATCTGATACTCTCTTTTCTATTGTGCATTAGCAAATTACTTAATTCCGTGGCATAGATTCAACTAAGCGTGTAAAGGGATGTTAAGCTTTCAACAGTGGAGTCACCTCTCTGAATTAAACAACATCAGGTGTATGTCAGCACTGTTTCTGCTCAAACCAGAGTATTTGAACAAGCGCACTGTAGAAGTAAGGTGTACTCATCCAGTGGGTGCATAACTGACTGTGTTAGAAATATGGACGGAAATCTGTTATGTCAGCTCCCATCAAAAGGAGCTGTCACGACAGTCTGTACTGCTCTGATGATGGTGGTAATTGTGCAAATTGCGTGACCAGCTCAGATTACTTTGCAAGAGTTTCATAGGATCACAAGCTAATGTAGGTTTGAAGGGACCTTTGGAGATCATCTATTCCAACTCCCTTCTCAAAGTAGATTTGATAGATGAGGTTGTTTAGAGGCCTTGTCCAGCTGAGTTTTGAGTATTTTCATGGTTGGTGAATGTGAATTTTTTTCCTAATGTCTAGTCTGAATTTTCCTATGTTGCAACATGTTCACTGTCTCTCATCATGTTGCTTTGCACCTCAAAGAAGAGTCTGTCTTTTCTATACTCTCCCTTTATCTAAATTAATCCACTGATGTTTTTGTTGTTGTTTTTGTTGTTTCTTTTTTCAAGTGAAACAAAGGACTCCTACATGTTTCACTTTGATAGTAGGGTTAGAATGATAACTGATTGGGAAAGGACAGTATCTGCTACTGAAGCAGTTAAAGTAGTCTGCAAAGATCCAACTTTGAGGCAAAAAACCCCCAAACTCTGAGATTTCAGGTCATTGAAGGAAATTTAAGCCCAGAATGTCTAACCTCACAAGTGATGCAGTCTAAGAATGAGTAGACACCTATGCAGCAGTGCACAGTCATGTTTCCATATCTCTAATTAATCCTTCAATGCATATAGTAAAGGCAGGACTTGTCTTCTGGCAATGGGGTAGGCGATGTTTGCTTTCTAGTTATGTGTGCACTAGCTACAGTTTCCATGACAGGAGTAGTAGCAGGGTAAAAAGTTTTCTACATCATTCATTACTTACATATTTGCATATGGGGAGGTGGTGTGAAATCTGAAATCTGAGATGATCCATCTCCAGTGGGAAATGCTAACACAGGATTTCTATCATGTATAAAACTAAAAAAACCCTTATGTTTTTGTTTTCTTTTCTAGTAAAACCTCCTACACTCGCTTTAAGTGACTCGCTACCACCCCCACCCCTCTCTTTTTGATCTCTGTTCCTCCAAGGTGGTGGTGGTCTTCACTATGGGTTTAGTTTTACTTTCTTTCTGCTGTACTAGAAGTATTGCATGTTCAAAGTTCATGCGGAACTTGTGGTTCTGCTACTAAAAGTGTGGCAGCTGTACTGTCTTGGGAACAGATGATGCATTATGAGCGCTTTTTTAATTTTTATTTTTGCATGCACGCATATGGTTATTCCTCTCCAGGTATGTAATTTATGGCTCTCTTCAGGATGCAGTAAATGAAAATGCCAGTTTGTTATGTTTGCTTGACTAGATTCTGTCTCCCTGACCCATATTGAACTTCAGTGTGACCATCGCTATAGGCTATTCAGTTTTGTATTTCTGTTTAAGTATGAATTCACACCTTTTTTTTAAACTTTCTAAAACAGAGTATTTGAGTTCTAACTGTACTATAGCAGGCCACAATGGTCTCTTTAAAAAAAAAAAAAAAAAAAAAAAGAAAAAAGGCTCTTTTGAATATGGCATGTGGAACTTAGTATTTCTCATTAACACATTAAATAATGTATTTGAGTACGTGCGCTATTCCTTACACCGGAGTCCTAAGATATTTTTTTCCTCTCCTTTCTACCTCAGCCTTAATTTTTCTCCAAATTGATTTTGTCACCTTGAAAGATTCCAGGTGGGTAGGAGCGTCTAGTCCTATGATGTACAGAGTACTAGTCAGGAATGCCTTTGGAGCGTGGTGATGCTGTTCCCTGCATCTCTGCAACAGTTGCTCAGCCATAGAGTTTTTTTTTTTTTTTTTCCCTGAAAATGCAGGGATGAATTGATAATTGTTACATTCCTTTGGTTTTCTGTTTTGTGATTGTGTGCAACCCTTAATTTAGTGGAATAAATGAGAATTAGGGAAGCTACAGACTACTACGCAGGATAAATACATGGACTTTGAAAAGCTTCTAAGGAGGAATGGTTCATTCAGATTTGTTGGCAGACTTGTATGGCATTGAGAATTCTTTGGAGTTTGCTTTCCAAAGGCAGGATCTCCTTTGTGTTAGCTGAGTGGAATTTTGACTGCATATTTATAAAGTTCCTTCTAGATTGTTAAAATATTTGGTTAGAGCATCAATCACAATCAAGTTGCCTCTGTACCACCCCTGTTTTATAAATCTTCACCTGCTTTAAACCGTATATTTGTGCTCATAGAGCTGTTGGTGAATATGAAATTTGGACATGGAACCAAAAAGTTCTTTGTGGTTCATGATGTTTTAATCTTTGCTTGCTAATAATTTTTTTCTAAACTTAGACCTTCTTTAAAAATGAAATGATCTAATTACATATGTTGTTGCATTGCCTAGAAGCATCAGTTAGCTGGGGCTTTGCTGTTAAATTGTGTGTAAGGACAACTTGTTTTCTCACTGTTTGCATCTTTCAGCTGTGTGTTCTGCGTATTTTCTATGCATCACAGCAATTTTCTTAGTAAATGGTACTTTAATATCTTAGGTAGTAACTCTTTTTGGGGCCATATGCAGTTTAGTGTTCTGTGGATGCTGATTTTTTTGTAAAAATAATAAGCTCTATTGGCTTAGATTAATTGATATTCATTATACTATGCTTTTTGTTTATTTTCTATCTGGTAGCTGCAGTCATGAGGCAAGATGCTTTTGTGAAAGATGTTATTTGCAACCTGCTCTGACAGGTTACAGTACAAGATGGCAAACTTCAGGCACTCTTCTTGATCTTGACAGCACTCCAAATTCGGTTATGTTGTTCATCACAAGGGTTACTCAGTGTCTTCATCATCTGTTGAAATAACCTCTGTTTCTCTAATAGTAACTTAAAATAGACAAAATTAGACATACCTTTGTTCAGGAGACAACTGAAAGTCCATTGTACTGTTATTTCTGTTATGAGTCAGATCTTTGTGATTTATGAATGCTTGATGAGTTTGAACCTTGTATTCTATGGATGTTGTAGCTGTTTATGACAGAATAAACAGTAGTGTGTTTGTTGTTGTGAAATGTGTTCACATATTTTTCTCAGGCCTTTGATTTTTTTTTTTTTTCCCCCCCCTGCAAAATGGGAAATAATTTAAAAATATTTTAAAGAAGGGATAGAGAAGTTGATGACATAAATGTTACCATGTATTGACATAATTTTATTTTGGGCACTTTGTGTCTAACCTCATGCATTTTTGAAAGCAACATGGTAAGACCTACTTGAAAGACTTTGAAAGCGGTTAAAACCCCCTGTATTTCTTTATTTTATTGAAGATCCTGGAGGTCTCTTCTGTTTGACTTACAGAAACAACAGAAGCTTACTTGATTGAAAGAGATAACATAGCTGTTGGCTTATTTCTAGTGTTTTCTTCAAAATAATTGAAAGCAGATCTGAAATGAAAAGGAGCCCTTGCCAAAGATCTGCAAACGTAAATTCTGTTCAAGACAAAAGAATAGCTCTTCTGCAATCTTCTTGGTGAACTTTAGTTGTTTCTGTCAATCAGAAACACTGTCTAGGCTTGTCGTAGGTAAGTGCTGCATAAATAGGAGAGTACAAACAAATCAGTATGGATTCACACTGATCTCTGATCTGCATTTGAGTATGTTTTGAACACAAACTACTCGCTGAATCATGTTCTCTAGTGCTTTTTTTCGATATAAATGTTACGCTACTAGCCTATACTTACTAAGCTCATTGCATTTTTTAACTTCTTATGCTCAGCCTTAAGCAAAATATTACATTGCCTAAATCACACATTTCAGATGCAAGATAAGTATCTGCTCTGTAGGAGTTCAGAGCTTATTCTGAAAAATGAGTTGGTTCTTGTTGTTACTGCCAGGCAAGGGCTTGGATTGCTTTGCCTTATTTAAGAAAAATCAAATCTCTTCAAGTTGCTATTCTAGAATTAAATTGTTCTAAATTGATGTATTGTGATGTAATGTATTTCAAATATTCCTTGCCAAGCTTCTAGGCATCTTTCCAATATTAATTTAAAAATAAGTTTTAAACAGGAGTATATTGAAGCTAAATGTTCCTGAATCCAGAATGTAATCATTACCTAGCTGTGCAAAGGGATGGCAGTAGGAAGGGCTATTCAACAGTTACCTGAATCCTTCTGAAGTATTTGCTTGCAATACAGGCTTTAGTGTCTAAAGAGATCTGAACTATTTTATGCTAAATAGGATGTGAATTGTAAAGGTTTGGTTTTCTGTTTCGACAAAAAATTCATATTGAACAATATTATTAGGGTATCTTTTGCATGGGAAGTAGTGAATGTTTCTCACAGTTTATTTACGGTTGCTAAAAGTGCCTTTGAGTGTTAGTTTACCTCCCATTTACTCAAAATTAGCTAAGAGAGTCTCTGCTAATGACTAGTGCAAACTAGCAATTGTGGTTTTAGTTCAAGCTATACTTTATTTCTCAATGTCTCCCATAGCCCTTAACTGTTTTGTTTTGCTTCTTCCAAGACTGTGGTTGGTGCAAGTTGAAGGAGCGAGGCAGAGAGTCTAGCATTCTCATTAACGATAATACAACAAAATAATAAGATTATGACAAAATTTCAATAGATAAATAACAAATTATTTCTCCTGTCATTCAGACAATTCTTATCTGTAGGGGCCTGGAGTGGAAAGGAAGGGGTTTACTTTTTAACTTTCTTCTAAAGTTGGTGGTTAATGGTGAGAAAAAGAATTAATTTTTATGCAGGCATCTTCAGTCTGAATGTCTGAAAACTTCTGCGAGAACAGCCCCTTGTTTGGATATTGTAGCTAACGTATTTAAGAATTGTTCACTGTTCTATGGAGTTTTTTCAGTTGATAAAGGAGAATTAGTTTGGAAGAACTGCTATAATATTGAATATTATCACTGTTATAATGAAGGCCAGATAATGTGTTTAGCATATGTATGTTCCATGCACCTCACAAATGTGAGAAACTGCACAAAAAACGGATTAACCAAAATAGACATAAAGGGCAGGAAAGTCTGCAGATTGTACGAATGTAATGCTTAAAATGATAATTGATACATAAGCTTCAAGATTTTTGCTGAAATTAATGTATTGTATTAATTGGACTTTTTGAATGGCTTTCTTCTTCCCTAGGCACGAGCTTTAACACCTCAGACAGCAGAAACGGATGCAATAAGATTCTTGGTTGGAACACAGTCTCTTAGATATGATAATCAGGTAATTTTCTGTCAAATGTCAGTTGTAATTTTTCTCCTCTTTTTTTAACATTGTTCAAATATCATTCCTCCTCCTTTCTTCCCCTGTTGAATTTGAACGTTAAGTGATAGTCAAGTTGAAGACTTCTGTGAGTAGAATGTAAAGATATTGGTAAGAAATGTAGGTGAATGAAAGTTGTGTGTGTATTCTGAAAATTAAATTACTCTTCTAAATTGTATGACTAAATCAGGTTGGTTTAGTAAAGGAACCGCCATATTTTTTGTTAATTTTAATCTAGAGATTCTCTGGAGCTATCTTTAAACCACAGAAGATGCAAAGTAAAGCAAAAGTCTTTAAGCCTTGACTGCCAGTAATTAATAATGAAAAATCCAGTTTATGAAGCTTCACGTACACGGAACTGTGCACATACCAGGAGTCCCATTAGAGGCAATCAGCTGTGTCCTTTCTGATCATAAGTTTAACAACAATTTAAACTAAAATTTGAGTGACTTTCGTGGCTCAATTTCTATTGGGCTGTTTCTTCTGCAGTTAAGAGTACAATACTTGTAATTGTACAGAAATTTCAATTTTGGTGACTAAATTCCAGTAAATGCCTTCATACTGAAAGAAGAT
The DNA here is from genome assembly GCF_035582795.1 of Mycteria americana. Lineage (NCBI taxonomy): Eukaryota > Metazoa > Chordata > Aves > Ciconiiformes > Ciconiidae > Mycteria > Mycteria americana. The sequence goes on from NC_134367.1 coordinate 20,609,698, forward strand.
CTTGAGGCCAGAAGAAGTACTGAGTGCAGGCTTTGATAGCAGGGGAGCTGCAGTGGTGGCCTCTGTGAGAAGAGGTCAGTGATTGCCTCTGCCAGACATGGCTGGTTCCAGTGGACCTGCCGCAGGACACAGTCAGCCTGGTAGCACCTCTGTGAAAACATTTAAGAAAGGGGAGAAAATGCTGAATGGAAAGAGGAGGAGGGAACAAAGACTGAGAAACAGCTGAGGAAACAGCAGAGGTAAGACCAAGGTCAGGAGAAACAGAAGGTGCTCCATAGTGGAGCAGGTATCTACTGCAGCCTGTGGAGCACCTGTGCCAGAGCAGGTGGATGTCCCTGAAGGAACCGTGGCCCATGAAGACCCCACGCTGGAACAGAGGAAAAGAGTGAGATGGAAAGAGCATCAGAGAGAGAACACTATATACTGACCATAACCACCGCTGCCCCACACCCTCCGATGCTGCTTGAACGGGGTTAGAGGAGTCTGGAGTGAAGTTAAGCCTGGGAAAGGGGGGAGAGAAGGTGCTGGTTTAAGGTTTGTCTGTCTTTCCCACTACCCAAATTAGTAAGTACATTTTAATTTTAATTATTTATTAATTAATTAATTTACTCAAGTCAAGTCTGTTTTGCCCACAACAGTAATTGGTAAGCGATCTCCCTGTCTTTAGCTTGGCCCATGAGCTTTCTCATTCCTATTCTCCCTGTCTTCTCCCCATGTCCTGCCTGGGGGGAGCAAGTGGCTGAGTGGGAGTCTGGCTGTTAGCCAAGGCTGACAGCCACCACAGAAGCTCCTAGAATGGAGGCAGTCACTGACTCTTCTGAAACTGGTCTGTAGTGGACTGTACAAAATGAGCTCAGAACAAAATGAGCTCTAGGAGATGTGAGCTGTCGATTCCCAGTGAGGTTTTGAGTTTGTTACTCAATTATAATACTGGATGAGGCTCAAAGAAAAAAAATATTCAAAGGCATAAGGGGGATGGAGTATTCAGTTTCTTTACATTTCAGGTAGTACTTGTGAGACCAATAACAAAAGAAGTGGCAGGACAAACTTAGTTAAAAATAAATACAGAAAATTATATTTTTGATTGTGCTGTCTCAGATGGTCTTCAGGCATTTGGTTATAATGTGGGTTTCTACGTGGTTTTCTACTTCTTGGTTCAACTAATTAAATCCTGATACAAAATTGTAGTTGGAGAATGATTCTCGCTTATCAGTTGATATCCAGCAGATCTTCAATAATTTAAGTGTTCTGATTTAGGTAGGTTGATTGGGCATATACTACATATTTTAGAAATATCTCTCTATACACATATTTCAACTTTATTGAGTATACTTTTCTTTTTCCAATGAATAACATTAATAATGGAAATGCAGGACGCTTCCTAGGGTATTAACAAATGTTTGGGGGTTATTGGCCTTTAGCTGTGCCTCAGGCCATCAGCTCCTCTCAGCTAGTTGCTAATCCCCAAGAAGTGCCCTAGGCCTCAAGGCATTATTGCTTAATCAGTCCTAGGTTCTCTAGGTTTGCTTAAAAACTTTTTTAGTTACCTAACCTAACTTACGAGCTGGCTTGCAACCTCTAGTGCTTGACCAAGTGCTGCACAATGAGAGGTTTCTTATGCAGCGCAATCATGTGCAGAATATTTCTTCCTTTCTGGTCGTGGACAGGTGTAGTGCAAATAAAAGAGCAGTAGTTGTATAGCTGGCATGGTAACTTCTGCCTCATTGAGGTTTACTGCTGTATGAAGCAATTTAGGCATTCATAGGACATCTGGTGAAAATATTTTGCTATTAACACTGGTAGCAAAGGAAAATGTTTATAAGGTTTTTATATTCTAACAATATTTGAGATATTAACAGTGTGTAGTACTTGGCATTTGGTCCTCATAACTCATAACTGGAAATTAAGTGGTTTCTTTTTGATGCAAGATCTGTGTTCTGCACAGTGTAGTTTTAGAACTTCTGTCCTCAGTACTTTAATTGTTGCTAAACCGTGGCTTTTTATACTGTTATTAGTTTGGCTTTTTATACTGTTATTAGTTTGATGCATTTCCTGTATGCTTTGGAAGCATATAAAGGAAGTATACATCACTTACTCTTTTCTGATCTCTCTCATTCTCAGAATTCTCCAAGTTATTTTCAGTCTTGTGTTTTAGAACCTAAAATACTTATTTTCATGGGTTACCTTAATGCATGGCATTATACAGTCACAAAGCAGGGCACTGGCTGAACTAAAACAGTTCCCCAGTCTCTGCTGCCCATGAGTGCCTGATGAAAGAAAATAAATTACGGAGATTGCATAATTGAAGAAAAAGATATTTTGTGTTGAAATTGGTTAGTTTTAGTCTCCCTTCCTTAGTAATTTCCTTAGCAATTAGTAATTCCTCCAGGTTTTGAGGAGAACTAAATAGTTATTTGTTCTCATTCAAATCTCACTACTTTTTCCTCAATACTTAGGCTTGTGTTCAGTGGGAATTTTTCCTGGTGTAATTAGACCAGATTAGTAACTCATTTGTGTAGTTACTAGTAATAAAACCAGTCACTTCTAAGAGGTGTTTTCCACAAGGATTGTGTTCCACAAGAGCTATGATTACAGGTATCATTAACCATTACACTACAGTCATGTTGAGAAAGTTCTCTTAGCTTACTTACACTTACCATTTTCTGTATCCTCATCTATGGCGTCCATATGCTGCACTAACTAATCCATGGTAAAGCTCATTTCTACACTCCAAGAAAAGTTAGAACAAGAACTGAAGGATAACACCCCACAGAACTGAAGTTTGTCCAGTTCTATCAGACAGTTATTATAGGTGAATATTTCTTTCTGCAAATATTTGTCTTCATGGCATCACACTGGTACAGTATTTGGTACTAGTCCGTTTTCTGTGAAAAATCTTTTGTCATTATTTAGCAAAGTCACTATTCCATATGATAAATCCAATTTATCATGTATTCACATCAACATGATTAAGAAGAAGGTTCACATCAACGTGATTAGCAGAAAAACATCAGGGGAACTTTTGCAGTTCTTTTTGTTAAGCTGATCAGCTTTTTCTGGTAGACTGTGTTGTTTGGCATAGCTGTGGAAGAAGTAATATTTCAACTCAAAAGGATATAAACAATACCCTTGCATAAGAATTAAATCTCATATTTCTTAAAAGTCTCAGTCTGGACCTTTGATCGGTTAACTGTGTGTTCCAGCAGAGTTTCCAGCTATCCATGATGGCGGCTGAAGCAGAAGCATAACAGCAGAGGAGAAATTGGTTATTTGTGCCTTCAAAGGGCTTCAGATGGAGTAAAGAGCACTCCCTTAGCTTATGTGCTGAGTGACCCTCTTAACCTGCTTAGCGTGGGTAGAGAATGTGTGTGACTGTAGTAAATGGCATTTAGATTTGTCGTTCACCTTCAGGGACTTGGGTTGAGCTGCCAAAGGAGACTCCAGTGACTCCAATGGAAGGTTGCCTTCCCCTGCATTTCCTGTTTTTTTGGGTTTTTTTTTTTTTTTTTTTTAATATTTTTTGAGATAGCCGAAAACAAGCACATTTAGCAGATCTGATTGTGCCTTACATGGGAAACTAAAATAACTTTTGATTTTTAAATTACGACAGATCTTCACATATTTCACACTGTTTCTCTGTTAAATACCCAATGCAGTAAATTTCAGAGATCCCCTTCTCTCTGTTATGCTAAAGCCAATTATCAGTATTTTGCTGTGTAAAAATAACAGGAGTTACTCTTCTTGCCATGAGTCTGTTGAAAATGTTTTAACTTAGAATTGTGAATATGTTGCTATTCGTTACCTTCTAGTTCTGTGCTTGTAAAGTAGCTGTTTGACTTGTTGACAGTTTGAGTTGTAAGTTTATTCAGAACATCAAAATGTATCTGCTTAGAGCAGCATAGAAGGCTGAATAGATGATGTCTTTCAATTTCTATTAAAAAAAAACAACAAAAAACCAAGGGATAAGGTTAAACTATTTTTAATGATTAAATGAGCAAGAGCTTTCTGTATAGACAGAAGCTCTTGAATTGGGATACAGGGAATAGATCAGAGAGGGGATGTACAGAAAGCGAAAATAAAGTGAAATGATAGATAAGGCTAAGTGATGCTACTCTGGAGAGCTTTGAAAGGCAGGACGGTCACTCTTTAAGTTGGACAGGAGGATGGTTGTGCAGTTGGTGGGGTAGATGGATAATGTCGTGATTCCTGAGATGGATAGTGTCCTGATTCCTAGGTAGATTTCTAGGTTCAGGGCAACAAATGAAGTCTGAAAAGACAACTTGCTAATCAGCTGCAGAGGTGCTTATATGCCTTGGATGACAGAGTGGAAGAACAATACAGGTGATGAGGGTCCAGCATTATATTTGAAGGAGAAGTTGCTGATGACAGTGTTTGGAAGAGAAAGAAAAAGGTAACATGTAAACTCAGCCCTTTTTTTAAAAAAAAAAAAAAAAAAAGTGTGTAATATTACCAATTTAGACTAAGTTGAGACCTATTTAGCAGCTTCTTTATTTTAAGAAAATTTTCTGTAATGCTGTGTAGCTAAGATTTTTGCAGTGATTCAGTAGTTAATTCAGTAGACTGAATTCAGTCATTATGATAGGATGTCTCTTGGTTTTTTTCTCTTCATTGTTCACCCAACTTTGCTAATGAATTTTTCATGAGGATACAGTTCTCTAAATATTGTGGGTCTTCTACAATTTATTTGTTCACTGTTGAGCTTAGTGGAATTAGTCCTATGAGTAAAGTTACTTGTGTATGTTGTGCCAGGCTAGAATCTTTCTCAACTTCTTCTATTTCTGAGGCAACTATAGAAAAACAACTAACTAAAAATAGGAAAAATGAGAGTAATGTAGACCTATTTAAAAAACAAAACCAAAAACCCCATGACAAATAAAAATCAAAATCACAAAAAGCAAACCTAGCTGTATGTCTTTTAAAAATCTTATTTATATATTTAAACATTATTGTTTTTCTTCATCTTTCAGTTCAAAGTTTTATTTTTCCATATAGTATAAAAAGTATTACAGATTTATATATTGGTACAGATTTGTGATTGCTGAAGGGAACTCTCAAAAAATTTCTTGCTGAGTTTACAATATTTGTTTCAAATGAGAGTCCTTTCCCTCTCTCCTCTTCCTTCTTCATAGGATGTTTGAATTCGATGGTTTGGATACAGAATTGGTGCAGACATTAGACTAAGGATTGTAATGTTGTTATTTCTGTTTGTTGCTATAAGAAGTGTTGAATTGCAATACGAGCGGCTTATTTAGTATTAGCCATAAAATGAAAAATCACCTTCAAGCTTTAAGTTGCAAGATTGAGAAGAATAAACATGGTATTTGCTCAAAACAGGGAAATTGCATGTGTTTTTCCAGAAAACTATATCCTGCATGAAATAAACGATATACTAAATTGTTAGTATAACAATTAATTAAAGTAGATATCTGTTATAAAATTCTCATTATATTGTTCTGTGCAGTCATCGTGTATAATTAAGACCCACAGGAAAACATTTTAAACCCTAATGTTCTTTTATTGTATTTGCAGATTCACATCATAGATTTTGATGATGAAAATAACATTATAAACAAAAACGTTCTCCTTCATCAAGTGGGTGAAATTTGGCACATTAGTACCAGTCCTGCAGATAAAGGTGTACTAGCAACCTGCTACAATAAAAGTAAGTCCTTTCTAACGATGTTAAACTTGTTTAAGTGTTTTGATGTTTTTGAATGTGCAAAGATTGAACATCTAGCTATGTGTGAACACTTTAAATTGGAGTTATCAACGCAGGCATTTTTCAAAAAATCTGCTGTAGCTTTACCTCATTTGTCTCGTATCCTTATATCATCTTGGTTAGAAGTCTACTTTTGCATTCATGTCAAGGAAAGCAGCATAATAAAAGTATTGCTTGCCTGATTAATGTAAAGCATGGCAAATAAAATATATTCTTGTTATTTTAGGCTTCATTATTTTTATTGTTTTATATGTTTGCTTTTGAAAGTGGAAGTAAATGTCTTTCAAAACAGCATTATTCCAGCATCAAGCTCTCTTTAAAATTGCAGGTGAAGTTTGTATATAAAGTTATTTGTCATATATTTAATGCAGATATGCCCACAGAGGACTATAAATTCTTATCTAAATATCTCATCAGAAACAGTAGGAATGCTCCTTGTGTAACCTAACACTAAATGCACAACCGCTGAGATTAAGTGCATTTAGTGCGTCTCTGCATTTCCTAGGTGAGGCAGGTGTGAAGATTTTTCTGTTATGAGGCTTGAAAAACCCGCTTGCATCGCTTGGGGAAGGGAGTACTTTTTCTCTCTGACAAGCAAGAAATCTGTGCTGTCAATTAGAATAAATATTATTTCTTGTAGTAAGTATTAGTCCATTCTTTCATGGAAATACAGTCCAAGAATATAAGAATAAGGTAGTGAGTTTCAGACTTCGTGCATCTGTGGACAGCTGTAGAGATGTGAGTTCCTGCTGCTCAACCTTGTGGCTATGTTAGAGAGAAGGTTCCAGGGTTGCTACGTTCTCCTAGCTCTTTTGCTAACATTTGAAATAAAAGTGCTAACATTTGAATTTTTTACAAATCTTATGTGAATCTTTTAAAGACAATTATAGAAGATAAGTAGAATAATAAAGAGCTTTTTCTGTTTTCTAAACTGAAAATGATTGTGGGTATTTTGACTGAGAGAGAACACTGAAATGGTATTGGCCGTTTTTTTGATTACTTTTTACTCTCTGGTTGACTTACTGGATGTAACTTCCTCACCTTTCCAGTGGTCCATGGAGAAAATGAGAAAGCAGTAATCAGGCCTGAAATTCTAAAGTCACCTTAGTAGTTTTCTGGCTAGTTTCAGAGGAGAATCTGAGAAAGCTGTCTGAAGTTTCCTTTAAAGAAAACCAAAACGAGTTTCTAAGTTTCTTTCTCTAGCCTTTCTCTAAAGGCTCTAAATAACAATGTATAGAACAGAAAGCACACAGCATGGTGTTCTAATAATAAGGAATACTGAGTTTAGCAGACAACTTATTTCAAGTAGTAATGCAACCAAATTAAGCAATCAAAACCTTTAAAATGCTTTTATGTATTTCATTTGTTTTGTTCTTTTGAAAAGACTCTTAACTATTTTCCTTATTGAAGTACCAGTCAAATGAGATGATGCTGTCAGGAACGGTCGTAGGTATTGTGACCATCTCTTGTGTCTGAGCCCATTATTTCTGGCAAATCTTGACTGTTGTTGAAACTGGGAGATTGAAGAAGTGTGATGTGTGTCTATTATTAATAGCTATTTTTTTAAGTTGCTTAAATAAGTGGTGAAATGTGGCATTGAAGAAAAGTGAAATCATGTACATTTTGCATTTCATAGCTCATTGAAGTAAGCTAATGGAATAGGGTGAAGCTCTCATGAAAAAACTTCGTAATTTCCTCTTTTATATTGGGAGAGATACTGAGTTTTCTTTTCCTTTCTTACACTTATAGATAGTTAGCATAACCAAGGTATGAATAAGGTCTTATGTTACGTCATGAAAAACAGATGTAGTAAATGCAAACAGAAGAGCACTTTTTTCACAGCTCTCCTGTTCTTTGGTTTTTGTCTGAGAAGTATGCCTTTCGTATAGGAAGTTTGGGGAATATAATAATGGTTAAACTGAAAGAATAATACTGTGTACCTACATTGAAGGGGGATTTTGAGACTTGATTAACTTTTTAAAAGCATTTTGCAGCTAGTGATACAGCAAAATATTGATTCCTGAATATTGCATTTGTTTGTTTGTTTTAGTGTTTCAGTCATCTGGACTTGCTGTTCTTCAGACCGCAGATTAATTCTTTTTCTAGAGCTGACTTATACAAGATACAAGATTTCTTTTTAAACATACTTTCCCCAGATTTTAGCTACTCTTCCCTTTTCTAATCATACCATATTTTTAAAATGTGGTGAAAAATCTTTTCACAGTATCCAGTTGTTATCATCCCTTATAATATTATTGAGACATTCAATTTCTTTTTTTTTTTTTTTACTTAATTAACTACATGACAGTTAATCCTACCACCTCAAAAAGTCAAAGACCACACTAGCAGTCTTGCTGTATGTTTTGAAATACAAAGGATCTGATGTTATTTGCTTCCCTTTTCTCTTGTAGGGATAAAACTTAGCAAAATAATGTAATATGCAAAGCTTTTTGTTAATTTCTGCTGAGTGCTAAGAGTTGCATGACGGAAATGCATACTTGTATTCAGCTGGTAATGGTAGGTTATTTGTGGGGTCAAGAATCAAATGGAAAGTTGCAACCCCCTCTGTGTGTTTGAAAAGGATGCTGATATGTTCGGAAGTTTTTACTGTTCTGGTTGAGAGAAGCCTTGAATTGATGTAACAGGGCTCTTAATCAAAAGTTGAAAGGCCCACTTGGATGGGTAAGTTCCTATGTTTGGTTGTTTTTTGGTTTTTTGGGTTTTTTCTGGTTGTGGGGTTTTTTTGTGTGTGTGTTTGAGTTTTTTTTTCCCCAAAGGCATTTTAGCTACTTCTAAGCATGATGGTGTGGGATTTTACAGATCTGAAGCTTTTTTCTTGTGTGTGGATATGTATATGTTTTGGTTTGTTTTGGTTTTCCCCTGATGTTTACACAGCATCTGCTTCCAAAGTCATAGTTAGGAGGCTTTTTTTCCCTGAATCATATAGGTAGGAAACCTCCTTCAAAAGGAGTGATACTAATGTAGAAACAATCTACCCCTGTCACTCTCTGGGGGATTTACAATTCCCCCTCCCCCCCCCGCTTCATGGATACGTAAAATCTTTTTACTTGTCCTTGACATGCATAAGTGAAAGAGACATAAGGAGGTAAAACTTCAAATGTAGATTACTATTATTATTATTATTATTATTATTATTATTATTATTATTATTATTATTGGTACACCTACCGAAGAGTAAAGTCATGTGAAAAACCTTGACATAGCTAGGCTTCCATGTCAGTGAAAACTAATTTCCTTGTTGTCCACTAGATTTTTTTTTAAAGTGCTGACTTCTGATAAATTCAGGTTTTTTTCCCATAAATGGCTAAACTTGAAAGTGACCACAACTCAGTCATCATTTTGAGATGAGCTTTTATTTTTGAGAAACTCTAGGCAAGATCTGTCACAAGTGCCAAATACAGCATATTTCAACAATTGGAGGCAGACTCTCAACTCTTATTTTTGGCAGACAGGTCAAATAAGAGTTACTGCCCTTTTACATAAAGCCCGTCAGAATATTTACTATTTACTGGTATATTGATTCTACAATCCGTTTAAATTCTTATGCTTTCAAGAAGAGTAACTTCCCTAAAAAGTAAAATAAGGTGGCTTAGATAAATTTCTCTGTGACTTCTTCAGAACAAGGAAGTTAAGTCCTTGCCGAATATGCAGTTTGGGAACTATGTTCTCTAAACGATGAATAAAGTTAATTTAAATGCTGGTCTGTATTCTTTTGTTCAAGATACATAACGATACCCTGGTAAAGTACATAGGTTTTAAAAAGGAAAAAAGCCTTCCTTTCAAGTCAAAACCCAGAAAACTCATTTTCTTGTTAGCATCTGTATTTACTACTTTGATTTCTAATTTTGATTTCTAATTTTGACATTGCATCATTAGTAAAGCCTTGTATCTTTTAATTCTGAATGGTGATATTAACTAGAATAATGCTGGTTCCAATAGCATTGGAACAAATACATCTTTGGATATTAACCAGAAATTCCATTTTCCAGGCCATTTTGTCTTAATATAAAGACAAAACTGTGCAACTACCTCTCCACCCCTCCCCATGCACACACATTAAAAATACTGATTTAGAAAAATCGCATAATTGCAAAGGGAAAACTTATTCTACTCGGTTCCTCTTTCGATTATAGTGGTCCCCCCTCCCACCAATGATGGATATATCACTTAGGGAATTTTATACTATTACTACTGATGTTATAGGAAGATGATTTTATTATCAAGTGATAAGCTTAGTAGTTATGTGTAATCTTGTCTAACTTTCAGCAAAGATCAGAAATTTACTATGCTAGAGGCATAGTACTCACCTATACTACACACTTCTAATGCATTCGGTGATAGTGTATGCTAGAAAAGTATTAAGACCATTCCTGTGCAACTTGCATTGCTAATAAACAAGATACATACTTAGTAGATGTAGTAATTGAGCAGAGGTGATGTTGTTTTTCTACTTGTTGTCATTTGCCACCTTTGCCATTAAAAATTGCTTGTCTCATATGCAAATGGTAGTCTGAATGTAGCCAAAGCATGATAAAACATTAAAATTGATTTAGGAGCAGGTCATGTTTTATAAGTTTAATTTTGCATCTCTGTTTTAATAAATAAATATGATTTCCTAGGGTTTTTAAACAAACTTTATGGACATACCAGCATAGCAACCTGTGAACCTAGTGGCTTTCCTATATTTTAGAAACATAATTGGATCCTTCAGATCCACAGTTTAAAATAAATAAATAAAAATCCCTGACACATGAGCTACCTATTTTAGGCAGTCATTACACTGAAAGGTAACTTTTTTTTTTTTTGCAAATGTGTTTGGTAGCTATTTGGTATTGTGAGCGTTGTAAGAATTAGGAATGCTATATTTTACCCCAGCTTCCTTAGCTGAAGGGAGAAAAGTGCATAAGTACGTGAAAGAAGCTAGGTATAAGGCAGAAAAAAAGGATTAAAATATGAATATCTTGGGGACATGGGAAGAAGGCTTTGTAAAATAAATGCTTGAAATATCTAGATGAATTTATGCATTGTTAGTCAGTTTTGTGACATTGATGCATCATTTTTCCCCTCTATTGCGGCAAGTCAACTGAATTAAAATAAGGGGTGGGGTTTTTTTCTTGAACGGGATAAGATTGCTACTGACAGCTTTAAAGTAGGTAAGAATTAAGAGGAAAAATGAGTTTGGTAGTCTTCTAGCTTTAGAAGTTAAATTAGATTGTTAAAGTTCAGTACGATACAGATTAGGTTTTAAAAAAAGCTAAAAGAATGGATTGTTGAGAAGGGTACAATGTACGGAGGGTTTTGGGTGATGATAATAAAGGTGGCAATAAGATAGAATACTACAGTTGCATTTTAATTGGTAATGCTTAATCGCTGAAAAGTTACATGGGCTTATTTGCCTCTGATATTAAAAAATATCTTAGTTATGTTCAACAAAGCAGAAATCAAATCATTTGCTTCACAGTGGCCCAGAAAGAAAAGGAAGAATGCTGTATTTAGTGGAAAATCCCTGTCAGAGCAATTCTAGGAACTTTACACCTGCCTTCTTTTTTGCTATTCTGACTAGCTGTAGTCAATTGACTATTCATTTTTTACTTTCTTTAAAATGTGACAGGAGTAACACTTTTAAAAATGTGAATAAGAAAGGTGACAAAGTAGTTAAGGAGATTATAGCATGTTAGTAGAAATGCACTTCTAAATATCAGAAAAGAATAATGATGAGGTGGGGTGAGGGTCAAGAATGTACCCTCCAAATAACGATATAAACCAATAAGAATAATGGTACACTAAATATAATAAGTTTTAAAATGAAGATAAATTAGTCTTCAAATGTGCAAGAAATTGGTAGCCATCCAAGAGCTCTGCTAAGGGGAAAGTAATTTTACATGTGTATCACTACTAAAAGTTTGAAAGAAGCCTTGTTTCACTGTTCAAAAGAGCATCCTAGCCTACACTAGGATAAATGTTTCATTGTGATCAGATGAAATGCCAAAAACCTGTAGATCACTCTAGAGCAGAGTTGCTTGGGAACCAGAACAATGAAAACCTGGCAAAGCCCTAGACCCTGCTGGAGTACGTTCCATGTACAGTCTTGGTATTGCTGACGTTTCAGACTACAGGAAGGGAGATAGGAAAGCCATTTGAATGGTCTGCTGAGGTGAGGAGAGATACCAAAAGACTAGAGTGTGTTTAATATCATTTTTGTATGTAAAGTAGGTGATGGAAGCCTCAGATCTAGGGTTGGCTGAAAAAAGTGGGATCCCTGGAATACTTGGAAACATGTCGATTCCTGAATGATGCCATCTTTGTCAGTCCAGTTTATAATACGCTGTCATGGAGTGTTTGAAAAATTTACCAATTAAGTGAATGTGCAGGGGTGGGTGGTTGTATGTGGTTTTTGTGAGTGTGTGTGTGTGTGTCTTGCATATGCTTTGTTTCATATAGAACTTCGTTTTAATCTGTTCTCCTTTTTATACATCCCTCCCCTTCTCTCACCTGCCATTTTAGGATACTGTTAAAATGGAGGCAGACTATTTCCTGAGGACCTAGTGCTGTAGAAAGTAAATTTCAGCTACATCATTAAAGGAAAAGGGAATGCAGAGGGATTTTTCTGTAGGCCAATTGAAGAGTTTTGCAGCCATGTGAGTTTTGCCAGCAATGGATGGCTCCTTCCTGAATGGCTTGGGTGTCATCTCTGCACAGCAGAATATTTGGTAAAGGGGGTGAATGCTCATGATGATGTCTTTGGGGAAAAATATCATTCTAAAATAATAATTTCGATAAATATAAAGGGAACTCGTAGTCCAATAGTTTCTGTTTATATTCAGGTTTTGCAAAGAATAAACTTCAGTGTTATCCTATAAGCTAGAATAAAAACTCAGATTTATGCATTGCTCTGCATAAATCTATTGCTCTGCTCTCGTCTATTTAGAATGTCAGTGAGAAACTAGTGGTTTATTTAAATTTTGATACTATGTAATGGCTAGTTACTTGGGTGGTTACTGCATTCTGATATATGTCCGACAGGTGCTTAGAAGAGTTGGTAAAACTGTTTGAGAAGTCAAGGGGGTAAGGCAGACTGGTGGGTTTACATGAAGTGATGGGAAGATACAGGGGAGGAAATAGAGAAATGATCCAGACTAAGAATTCTGCGTTGGTGGAAAACACAGTTTGCTGGCTGAACCTCTAATTAGATCTACGTAGCTATCTCTATTACTGTAAAGGTGAGTATTGAGGAAGTGATTAAAAACAGCTACTTTAGTGTTTCTCCTGCATGCAGGTGAAGGATGTATTTTGGGGGACAACAGTAGATGACCATATCTCAGGAGCATAACTGTAGGCAATGCCAATGTATTGTTAACTGACACACATCTGATAGGAAAATGCTTGCTGAAAGACAAGGTAAAGGAGTGAAGGAAATAGTAAAATTGGAGAATATGGAAATCCTGAAGGAAGGAGATCTCAAAAGTAAATAAGGGATATGTCACTTAAAGGATGAGTGTATGGCTGCAACTATTTGTGAGAAAGCAAGAAGGTACAAAGTAGTATGCAGCCTTTGGGCAATCAGTTCTGGGGAAGGCTGTAGAAATGTTAATGAGCAAGATATGGCCCTTAGGCATTATCATTTTGTAGGTGTTTTTCTGTACCACTTAGTGTCTGTCGGTGGAAAAATCTATTATTGTGACTAAATGCCTGTTCTGTGTGGGTTTTTTTTGTGGGGGTTGTTTTTTTTTTTTTTGATTAGTGGTTTCTATTTTACATTTTCTTTCCTCTTTACCTGTGGCAACTCCCTCTACCTTCCTGAGACCTTATGTTCTTCTTCCTTTCCATACTATCTACTAAAATGATCAGTGAAATAATTTGATTCTGAAATTGTTTAGTCTAACTTTTAGCTTTGCTGCTGCTATAAGATGAATGACGGTCTGGAGACTTCAACTTCTTTTACTGTTTCAAACTGTGCTGGCAAACTAAACAAGATGTTTATGCAACTGTGAATTGGGTTGCAAGAGTATTTTCTCAGCCACAGGAGTACCTTTATGTAATTGAAAACTTGAAAATTAGAATGTGACATAATGGGCCACAAAAAATAACAGCATTAAAGTCTGATGTTTGAAATGATTTACTTTAATGGTGTCAAGCAGGGTGGGAGCAGGTGTGGAAAGTGTGTGTGTGTGTGTGTGAGCTATATCAACATGGAAAATTAAGAACAAAACAACCCTTACCTGCTAGCTTGTGAGGGATAAAACCTGCTGACTGTAAGAATATTAACATTGAATAATCAGGTTTGATATCAGACAGCTGTCTGTTCTTGGTTTTACTGATTGTATCAGTATTGCTATACGGGTTACAGTTTCCAGCAAAAATTATCGTTAGAGTAAAATAAATAGTCTTGGGATATTAGACTGAGATTTTTAAGATTATATATGTATTCCAGTAACTTGAACAGAGCCATGGCATTGACCTAGGGACTGACTTGCAGTAGTGCATACTGCTAAACTGTTAGGATGCTGCCTGTGCAGTTTCGGTGTGGGCCACCTAGCACTTTCAGGCAATGATGCCCAGAGCTAGTCCAAGAACATCATGAGCAGTTTGAGTGTAGCCTCCTTCTTTCAGCTTACCCCGTTTAAAAAAAAAAAAAAAAAAAAAAAAAAATTGACCTTAACTGTGCTAGCTGCCCTCAGGGCTGTAGAACTGTTCCTGACTTTATTTGAAGTGAGTTGCCAAAAAATAAAGTATGTATCATGGTTATCCATTGCAGATTGTTATAAAATACACAAATTGTTTGTTTTGGAGAATTTGTTGCAGGGAAACATGCAAGTAGTTCAGGAATTGGACAAAAATAATGATAAAGATATATATGAAATAAACTAAGGTATGAAGATATGGTCAAGCATTTCTGTTCTACTGATCTTAATGCTATGGTGGTTCTGTTGTGCAGCTTATTCCACAAAACTGAGAGGAAAATTTTAAAGATAATTTGGTCCTTCTAGAGAAAAGGATATTTTGGAACAGAGTTATCCTTTTTGTATAGCATTTATACAGTGTCTAGTACGATGAGGTGGTCTTCCTGTTGTTAGGATTGCTAGGCGTTGTGCAATTAAAGAATGCTGATGAAGTAAAAAGAAAGCTTCACTCTTCTCAATTTGAAGTGAATGTTTAATTACGGGGTATTAGGTGCACACATTCATTGAGGCAATATATTTGTCTAACGATGATAATTGTCTAATTTATCTTGGAGCTCTTGCTTCTGAAAAGGGTACTTTTTTCTAGCTGCTTTCAGATGCCAAATTCTGAATTAGATGGTGGACTAGAGCTCTTTGCCAGCATGGTCATTTCTGAGTTTATAGAAAGGTTCTGAGTAATCTAAGGTTTAAGAAATGTTCATGCCTTGACTAATTAAAAGGGAATAATTCAAACTCTTAAATATAAATGTCAATTAATTATATAGGATATACTGAAGAATTGTTTTAGGAGGTGGTTGTGGTTTTGTTTTGGGCTTTTTTTTGTTTTCTGGGGGGTTTTTTGGTTTTTCTTGGTGTTTTTTGTTTGTTATTGGTTTTGTTTGGGTTTGTTTGTTTGTTTTTTTAAACAGCTGACATGTCTTGTTCTCAATGACATTGAGACCATAGGCAGTCCTGAGGAAAGATGTGGTGTCATGTGCTGTCTGGTACTTCTGTCATCCTTCAAGTGTGTGAACTCAGTCTCATCAATGACAATTAAAAAATGACAGCTGTTTTGAAGGAAGGCAATTTTTCACAGAATGTTTTGTCCTGTGCTGCTTGGAGAAGAATGCTCATTGGTTACTCCTCTTAAGGTTTTCTTCTTAAAAATTCCTGTGGGAACAGAGGCTGAAAGACATCCTTGGTGCTGTAAATTAATCTGTGTGTGTTTCATTGCCTGTCTGTGCCTTCGTTTTGTTTTGAAATATGGCTCGTTTAAGAATTGTTTATCACAAAACCTAGGACCAATTCCCATCCATTTCTGCTTTGGAGGTTGAGAGGAGCAGATGAAGAGCTGCTGAGATACCAGTCCTACTTATCTCCAAAATAGATCAGGAGGAAAGGGAACCTAGTTATCCTGATTTGATTTTTCAGGATAACCTTTGCCTGTATAGAATTAAAAATTTTCTTGGACATAACTACCAGTTCTGGTAGAAAACCTACAGAGGTGGGGGAAAAAAAAGGAATGATGCAACCATCTCTTGTTTGTTAGTGTGAACTGGTTTTGGTATGGAGCGGATTGGTGAGATGCAGCAACGCATTTTACCTTCATGCTGCTGTTTCTGTGAAAGTTAACCTTTAAGTATGTAAGAACTACCTTTACCTTTTCCTTCCAAATGGAATAGTGCCAACCTGTTGATCAGACCAATGATTGGTTCATCTGTATCAGTATCATGCCTCCTACAGCAGCAACAGGAGATCCTATGTAGAACAGCGTAGACAGGTTTATAGTCAGGTCTCTAATCCCTTTTTGAACTACTTGAGACTGCCTTCTGCCACAAACTTTTGTAACATCAATTTTCAGTCCACTACTCACTGGCCAAACTCTCCACCCTTTCTCTTTAAACTTATCTTGTACTCTTTCAGTGAGTGCCACTTAGTTCTAAGATTGCAAGATTTGGCCTGTAATAGAAATTCTTTCCCTTTGCCACTGCTTTTCTATTTCTGTAAACTTAGATCATGTTCTTCCCAAGGTATTTTCCTTCCAAACGAAATAGTCCCAATCTGTTGAACATCTAATAAGACAGTTGTTCCATTGTCTTCGTTTATGTTGCCCTTCTCCAACTCTGCTATGCAAACACCAGAACTGCACTCTCCATTTGAAATAAGGGCATATCAAGTTTTTATGGGCTGTGAAACAATCCTTTCTATTTTATTCTCAGTGTCCTTTGTAAGGATGCCCAATGTTTTGCTGACTTCCGTAGCTACTGCTGCACATTAGGTCAAGAGAACTGTCAGTCTTGACACAAAGAGCTTTTTTCTGAGTTATAACTACCAGTTCTGAGTGCAGCATCATGTCGGGATGGCTTAAATTATTTTTCTCTACATGTATTAACTAACTTTTGTATACAGAGAAGCTCATCTGTCACTTTTTTTGACCACTAAATTTTCTGGTGTCCTTCAGTTGTTCTCACCTTTGGCATGGCATGGAATTACCTGAAAGTGTCAGCTCCTATAAGACTGGGAGTTGACACTGTGACACTAATAATACTATTTGGGGAGCTTCAGGTGGAATGCCTCTCCTGTTTTTAACTTTAGCCTTTCAGATAAGTCCTTGGTTTAAATCCATGGGATAAAGCTAGATGAATTCCTCTCACTAGGAAGAGGAAAAATGAAATTTAAAAGCAAAATCTCTATCAAGCGTAACGATATTGAGATTTTTTTTTTTTAAGTCAGGTTGTTACCACTGCAACAAAAATAGATTCTATGTGTAAAGTGGGTGACTAATGAAAGCAGCACTCTTAAAGTTGGTTAAAAACCTTTCCCAGACCATTTGGAAATTAAATACGTGAACAATAATTTTCTATGTTGCTGTCTTCTTCTGTGTTTGTGCTTGCCTCTGCTTCTCTTAATAATTCAATTTCTTATTAAAATCCATTGAAATATATGTGGGAACCAATTTATTTTCCCAGTGCAAATGTGTCTTTCAACTCTTACCTAAACAGGTTCTGCACTTCCATTACATGTAGGGACATAGAAAGCCACCAGAGGGCAAAAGAAAGTGCAGATGGAGAAGGCTGTTATCTGCAACTTTACACATGCAGGCAGGCACATGTGCAAATACATGTCTTGTTTTTCTGTTTTCTTTTTCCAAACAAGATAGGTGCCACTGTGCAGTGGTTATGAAGACTCGATATAAATAGCTTGGGTTTATAGATCCAGAACATGCAGACATACAAACACAAAACTGCTGTTTAATTTTGATGAAAAGGAAAATAAATTTTGCATTTAAAATCCATTAATTTTAAAACATTAAACCTTCTATGAGTTATGGCTGTCTGGTGCATTGCACTTATCACACAGTAAACTTGTATATTGAAAAAAAACTTCCTGCAGAGAAAATTCATCAGTAAGGGTATTGGAAACAATGCTGCTGGTGATGCTCTCTGTTGCTTAGTATTGAAGACAGCAGGTGACACTGACTTCACTGGTTTCACTTTCCTTTGCTGTAGTGAAAACACTCCATGTAGGGAAATCATTGGCACAGCCATGAGATATGCTACAGTCATTAAATGGGGAGGGAATTTGAATGCATCTCTCTAAATCTTCCCCAGTGCTCTTCTCAGAGTACTAGCAGAATGTACAGAAGAAAGTTTATTCCCATAGTTTGAGGGAAGAAGTAAATGTGCTTGGTGTTCTCCTAGTGTTCTTTGTAGCTTATACCTGTTGTTTTTCTAGGAATTCTGGCTGTTATATGCAACTTGTAGTGTTCCTTTCTAAGTACCCTTCAATAAGGTTTTAAGTGAAATGATTGACTATCTGATCCATATGATGGAGTGGTGAAGGGCTTGAGAAATTGTTCAATGTTAATTGCTGTTCAAGTTTGAAGGCCTCTGTGCATAGATGTATACTGAGTTCAGTCCAAATGACAAGTAACATAGCTGTTTTATCTTAGTCTGTGCTACAATCTTATTCATATGTAAGACTGCTGTAGGAGTCAAGCTCAGTAGTATCTCAGCTAGTGTGTAAGAGCAGATACATAGAGAAAAGTGTAAGAACTGGGGGAGTGTAAGAACTGGGGGAGCATATATAATATAATTAACTTGAAGCACAGATGCTTGTTATCCCTTGATTTAGCATTTCATCTTTATTTGACAACCGTTATAAGGATAATTGTAACATTTGTGCTATGAAGCAAAATAGAACTAATGTCAGAAAGAAGAGGGAGGAGAGAAAATGACTGAAATTGAAGTATTACAGGATGGTCATGATATTGAAAAGAGTGCTTTGAAAATACAGAAAGTGGATAAAATGCTTTTGAATTAGAACTGTCACTGGGAGAGAATCTGTTGAATTATCAGGCTGCTCTATCCTTCAGCATTAGAAGGTTTCATTCTCCTCCCCCTTTTTTTTTGAGATTAGAACAAGAAAAACGGGTTTTCTTCTCCAATTTCAAATAGCTTTTTAACTCAAAATTTTCCAATATTGAACTGAACTAGTACAATAAACTGAAAGAAAATGTGTTCTTTCTCCATCTCCAGTCAATGTTATTGTTGCAGTAAATAACATTTTGCAGATACACATAAGGTCTTATAGTAAGTGTTTAGTCATTCTTGTCCAACTAGCTTCTTAAATAAGTGAAATTTAGAAGCTTGCTTTTCTCTGGTTTGTATTAGACTTCAGAGTTATTGATGAATCGTGCAAGTGAAACCAAGTATACTGTGCAAGTTCCTTCCAGTAAACATTAAGACATTTTGCAACTTCACCTTTTTCTAATTCCATTTTCTGTGGCCCTCTTTCTACCATGGAAAGATAGCCTGCTTTAGGTTCCCTGTATCCCATCTTTCTTGGAAAGCTGGAGAGGCTGAAGGAGAGTCATTTGCTGGATAGACTCTTAAGAGAACACTAAATTTTTTTTTAATTAATTTTTTTCTTTTTTCTTCTCCTGCTGACTTATATCAACACTGCAATTTAAGTCCTAACCATGTCTTAAATATTTAGCCAATTGATAATTTTTTGATAAAGTAGCAAATCTAGAGTTCAATCGAGTCATCTGGTAACACTAAATCTGTAGTGTATTCTATTCTCTACAGTGCTTATGTGAAAACATGTTAAAATGTTTTGAAGACTATTATAATTTGAGGGCTTTTTCCTAATTTTTTCCTGACTTTTGGTGATAGTTTAAAACCTTAATTCTCTTAACTTGTGTGAGTGTTTTTTGGACGCAAACTGTTCTCCAGCTGGTCAGCCTCCAGTATGTACTGGAGCATGAGGTTATTCCTCCCCAGGTGCAAGGCCTTGCGTTTCGCTTTGTTGAACTTCATGAGGTTCCTGTTGGTCCTTTTCTCCAGCCTGTTGCAGTCCATCTGAGGTTCCCTGAGGTCATTAATGAAGATGCCAAACAGTATTGGCCCCACTGTCAGTCCCTGGGATATGCCTCATGCTACTGATTGCAACCCTCTGAGAATGGCAGTTCATCCACTTTTCAACCCACCATGTTGTTCACTTATATGTAGCCTGCACTTCATCAGCTTGTCTGTGAGCATGTTATGGGAGACTGTACCAAAGGCTTGTTAAAGTGAAGATAAACAACATCAACTACTCTCCCCATGTTTACTGAGCCTGTATTTTCAATTTAATTTTCATTGCAGAATGCAATCATATTGGGCAGGCATGATGTCCCCTTCATAAATCTGTGCTGAGTACTCCCAGTCACCTTATGTTTGGAAGTGTTTTCCAGGTTCACTTGATCTGTCACCTTCCTAGGGACTGAGGGGAGGCTGTAGATCCTCCTTCTTGTCCATCTTAGATAAGAATGACATTTACTTTCTTAAAGTCCTCAGGAACCTCTCCCTATCACTATAACCTTTCAAAGATAATTGAAAGTGGCCTCATAATTACTTTGGCCAGCTTCCTCAGCTCTTGTGCATGCATCCACTCAGGTCCCATTTGTTTAAATACTCCCTAACTTGATGCTTCTCTATGGAGGGTGAGTCGTTATTGCTCCAGACTTTCCCACTCATCTTGGGGACCTGGGATCCCTGAATCCCAGGGGTAGTAAAAAACAGGGGGAAGAAAACATTCAGTACTTTGGACTCTTCTGTGTTCTCTGTCATCAGGTCCCCTGCCCCATTCAGCAATGGGCCCACATTTTTCTCTGGTCTTCCCTTTGCTGCTGATATATCTGTAGAAAGCCCTTCTTGTTGACTTTTGTCTCTTGCCAGATTCAAATGCAGATGAACTTTGGCTTCCTCACCACATTCTTGTGTGGTGAGATACTGTTTCTGTATTCCTCCCAAGTCACCTGTCCCTTCTTTCACCTCTTGTACACTTTCTTCTTATGTTCGAATTTAATCAGGAACTCCTTGTTCACCTATGCAAGCCTTCTGCCACTTCTGTTTCACTTCCTACTCATCTGGATGGACCATTCTTGAGCCTGGAGGAGGTAAACCTTGAAAATCAACCTGCTCCCCTGGATCCCTTTTCTCTCCAGGACTGTCTTCCCTGGGATTCTTTGAAGCTGATCCCTGACAAGGCCGAAGTCTGCTCCCCTTAAGCCCAGGGTGACGTGTGATTCTGCTATATGCCTTGTTCCTTCATGTCAGGGAATAAGATGAACTCCTCCATCTCATGATCTTTGTAGCCCAGGCTTCCTGCAACCTTCACATCTCTGAACAGTTCTTTGATATTTGTAACTGTGAGGTCCAGTGGAACGCCTCCCCGTTGTTGTCTCATTGATTGCTGGTGTTAGATAGCTATTATCAATGCATTGCAGAAACCTACTGTATCCTGCTGTATTTCCTTTCAGTGGACATTGAGATGGTTAAAGTCACACACAAGGACGAGGACCTGTGAATATGAAGCTCATTCTTGTTGTCTGAAGGTCGTCTTTTCTTTTACTTCATCCTTCCTGTAGCAGACACCCACTGCAATGTTGCCACATTGGTCTACCTTCTAATTGTAAGCCATAAACTCTCAGTTGGCTCTTATCCACCCCTCCACAGAGTTCTATACATTTCAGTTGCTGTCGTTCATATAAAGACAGTTCTTCTCTTTCACCTTCCTGATCTGTCCTTCCTAAAGAGCCTATGTTCATCCATGCCTCTCTGATCCCAGTGAGATTGTACATCCCAATAAGATTGTGCATTTGGAATAAATGTAAGGCATATTTGGTTGGTACTAGCAAAGAGATTGTGTCCTATCTCTGAGCAGAAGATTTCACCATGGGATGGCTTAGGGCTTAAAAAAAACCCACAAGGCTTTTATGGGTTTGTTTCTATTTGGTTATATTTTCATGTTTTTCTTTTTAGATTATAAGCTTTTAGGGAAGAGCTATATGTTTTTCTTCACTCTAGTTCAATAAAAAACTTATGGTGGGGCTTCTGTCCTATGAGCACTTCTGAGCTGTAAACAAATGAGAACTGAATTAGTCATTAGCAGCCAATTGCCAACAACATGCATTGTTTGAATGCCCCAAGTTGAAAAAACTGGTGACTAGCATAAGGTAACATTTATTCTTTTTCTTTCTCTGGACTTTCTGGATGTACTAGCTGTTGATATCTTGAGGTGTCAGGTAAGTGGAATTCAACTTAAAAAAACCCCACATGAGTAACTTATGTTTCTTCTATTAGTAAAACCAGCTTTCTTATCGTAGCATTTGTAACTGACTTCATAAACAGAACATCAAAAGATACTGTATCTAGCTACTAATTGTTTATAATTATTATTTTCTTCCATTAACTATTTGTGCTTGATGTGTGAGCACATCTGAAAGTTAGCTACCCAAATTGGCCAGATCATGTAAAGATTTAAGCAGTTTATGACTTGGATCTAAGCTCTGAATCACAAGTCATTGCTGGAAGAAAGTAAGTCTGTGTGTGTATGTGTGAATAGAGTGGCCGCACATCTGTGTGTCTGTTGAGGTAAAGTACAAAGTGGAGACTGCGAAAGGCTGCTTTTAAGGGGTAGTAAACCCACCTTTTCAAATCAAGCTAATGGTTAGAACTTGATCCAGCAAACTTGGGGCAGCCACATAAACTGCTCATGTTGGATATAGTGACATTTGTCCTGTTTGAAGTAGATTTCCATGAACTGTCAAGTCATCATATTTGTCTTTGGAACTCCTATGGAGTAGAATGGGAATGCTAAAGGTTATTTAAATAGAACATTGAATAGGCAGGTGTCTAGTGAGGTGCCTGGTTTGATTGGGGGATAAGTGGTTTGCAGCTCCCATTAACTTGTTGAGTATAGTGTTTTAGTATCTCCTGAAACATCAAGTAGGAACCTTAGTGCATTGCTGTCATCTAGCCCTACTTAACTGACAGCTGCCATGGCTGCTTTGGTGATGGAAGTGAGTGCCTCCATGAGACTCCTGCTTTCTCTTTGATACTTTTACACACAAAAAAGGGCAATGTTGATAATGGTGTTCAGCGTCACTAGCCTTAGTGATGATGGAAGCCGACACGTACATATGGTTCATTGGCTTTTATTGGCGTATTGTGCCGCTCTCCTCAGCACAGGGTTAAATCTCATGATGTTTTTTATGTGGCCAGCTGATAACCTTGCTTCTTGTACGGCTCCCACTGTTGCAGTTAGGTGTGCTGGTGGTAACAATAGCAGGAAGATTATTGCAAACAAACAAAAGCATGTAGTTAGTGCTAGTTTCTCCATCCTTTTCTACTCTGTTAAAATACCTAGAGAGATATATCTGAGGTATCAAACAAGATAAAAGTCATTGCTGTGACTTATGAGATCTGGTCACGTGAAGTGTCAGAAAGCAAGCATGCCTGTTTGTGCTGCTGAGCAGCTTTTACAGCGTTGCAGCCAAATTCTGCCTGAAGAGCAAAGTTCAGCTCATCAATATAGCAGTGCTTGCAGTTCTTCACTTGGGCTGTCCCCATATGGCAGCGTTCCAGACATGCAGTCAGTAAATTTTGAGCTCCCTCAAATAGATAGATATCTGCAGAGCATATCCCCCCAAAAAAGGTATGTGCTGTAACATTGTCTCAAATCATCTCTGGATAGCATAAGAAACATCAGACTATAAAAAAGTGTAATTTATGCTTTTTCAGCCTGCTGACTGCCTGCTTTCTGCAGGTTCTGTCTCCTGTTTCCACACAATATGATGAGTTTACCCATCTCTCCATGTCATACTCCACACCTTTGCACACTTTTAGATCATTCTCTCTGTGTTACTGTTCAGCACGTGAGGCTTTTAAAACCTCCTTAGACATCTGTATATACAGTGCAAATATAGGAGCCTGTTGTCTAGAGACCTAAGCCGTATCTGTGTTGTATTAGTGTGCAGTAAATGTGAATTTACCTGTGATCTGCATGCTAACAAGAAGGCTGCTGTTTATGCAGTGCTTTCCACATGTTGGAGTAATGAGACAACAGCTAAGTACGGAAGATGTCCTGTATATGAATATGTCTGGACTGTTGCATGTTACTGTTTTTTCTACTAAATATTTCTACTTTTAGCTCCACTTGAAAACATACTTTGATTAGGATACAGAGGGAGCTGCTGTGTTATGTTTCTGCCCTGTTTCTGTGTTTATATTTTTCCAAAATCAAAGGCTGTCTTTTGGTAGCTAAGAAGTGCATCTAAGTGATGGAAAGAAAAATTAAACTGCCCACAACTCTTTATTCGTACATATATTTCATCCCATGTATTTCAGAAAAATGTAAAATGAAAGATGACACAGGCTTTTAGCACAAAAGGTTAAATTCTTAACCCAGAAGAAGAAAGGTGTGTTGTTTTTCCCCCTCTTCTTTTGCCTGTGAAGGCCGTGTTGTGGAATAAATGGAATACGGTGTATCTTTTTTATGAATTGACTAAAAAAGCTACAAGGTTATTCTTTTAAAAAAGATGCGTACTTGAATAATTTTGGGTTTGTTTTCTTCATTTCATTAAACTAGGAGAAGGATGTTTACAATCATTAATAAGGAAGAGTGATAACTCTGTTTGTCAATGGTAAGAAGGAGGCTTCTGAACACTAGCTGCTTGTTCCTGTCATAGCGAGAGCATTAATGGGCACCAGCTGGGCTGTAGCTATAGCAGCTTCACCACTTCAGCCTTGCACAGCAAGAGCTGCTGTGGCAATGCTGCAGAAGGGCCTCCTGTGCAGATTTAGGAAGTATACACTTCAGTTGTTGTTCCCTGGGCAACAGAATAACTGCAGCCAGCTGGCTTTGCACCACCTGAGCTGATCAAAGAGCAAACCCTGTCAGGCACTGATACTTCAGCTCCTCCAGCTTCAGTGTGAATGTCTGCAGGCAGTGATGTAGGAAGCATTGTCATTCGGGTTTCAAGGTTAAACACAGGGGAATGAAGTAGAATGACAGCAGAAAGTAAAATGAAAACATCGTTCCTGTAGATACTACCACCTGATGTGTATAGCTATTGATTATAGAAAATTAATTTTAAAATACTGAATTACTAATGTACATATAAAATACGTTTTGAAATGATTCAAAAAGAGAACAGGAGGCTAGCAATAACCGGCTTGAACATATTCTTTTGGGAGAAGGAAAAACAATCGGGTGATTTATCATATGTGTTTAGTTAAGAAAGACCATAAAGAATGATTGAACACAAAGATTAAAATGCTTTGTAAAATGATGTAATTAGGGTGGACTGAGCAGAGCTGGATCTGGTCTGCTTTGGGTGACTGCTGTAAGCTACTGACAGGTCAAGACTGCAGTTGTTACATATGTCAGAGCAGACTTCAGTGGCATGGTAGGTTTTATTCAGCAAGTGGCGCCAGAAGAATGAAAGGTAGATGATTGAACAGCAGTGAACTGTAATGTTGGCTGATGTGGACCTGTGTAATTGGGATCAATAATCCACTTGAGTCTGTTGGATGGAGGATGGGAGGAGCAGGTGGTAGTATTTCTTGTATGTCCATTTAACTCTATCCTTCCACTTTTCCCTTTATATTGTGGCAACACCTACTTAACACTTTGCTTAAGAGGGGGGTTAACTTCTTAAAATCCTGTTTTAAACTTTGTTATCAAATAATAAAGATTGATATTGTTTTAAATCACTCCTCTTTAAAATAAGTTTCTCCTTTATTTTTTCTAATGTCTGTATTTACTGACTGTAAAAGATACTAACTTCACTTTTGGAGAAATGACTCCAGTGGATGAACTGGTGGCAGGCAGAACACAGATAAGCGATAGTACTTCCTGACCTGATCAAGTTCTGGGTGTGCCTCAATCCACACCCGAAAGAGGAAGGCTGGTGGGTTTCTGCACGTACTCAGACCTCTTCTTTGCTAAAACTTCAGAGTATTCATTAGCATCCATACTTCTGATAAGGATTTGGTTTTTATATTCCATATATTCATTTTGTTTTTCGATGTCATATTTGTTTTAGTAATATCTGACTGATGGAAGTGTCTCCAAAGTAGTTTCAGGTGGGTTTGTTTTTGTTCTTGTTTTGTGGGGTATTTTTGTTTGGTTTGGTTTTGGGGTTTTTTTAATTGGTTAAAACTCAAACCATCAAGCTTTTAAGTAGAATAGTTTCTTTCTCTAGCTTCCTTCCAAAAAAACATATTTGGGGAGGGTGAATTTCAGTAAAGGGATTCAGTGTGAGAAAACGATGAAATTACTGTGTTGTTTTCAATTGGAAAATCACTTACAGCTCCAACATAACCAGTATGGCTTTTTGTTCTCAATAATATAAAACAAAATAGAGGTCTAAGTGAGAACACTTACTCTCTACAGTGACAAACTAGACTGTGTCTTTCTTGTGCATCTATTCTGATTTATTGCATCAGTTGTCCAGATATCAATTGGTTTCTTAGTATGTTTACTGGGGTTGCATGTTATGACCTTTTAAAAGCTGTTATTTATTAAAGAGAATAAACTGTATCTTTCAAGAAGTCTGTGTAAACAGATTTTTATGACACCTGATGTTCAGTTGAATTCTTTGTAGTTTTGCATTCTGTGGCATTTTCTGAAGGAATCTTTACGATAATTCTGAATGACTTAAAATTTTTAGGTTCTACTCTCTAAATCTGGAGACGTGACAGAGCTCACTTCTTTCATTATGTAAGTCTTTAACTATAAGAACTGCTGAAGCAAAATCAAGGGTTGTGTGAAGTGCATAGACACACCACACACTTCTAGCTTAAAAATCTGCAAATTCATTAAAAATTGTAATTTTCCACAAGGGCAGGAGTGACTTTCAGTGTCCTGAGCAAATGTATTGCATCTGGAATCAGCAGTCTGTGTTCTTATGTCCACATTTTTCTTTTTGCATCTAGTTCTGAAATGATTGTATAGTTGTTAAGGAATGGCTACTGCGTTCCAGCAGCAACAGTACAGTGAATTGATCTGTTGTGTATGACATAACTCTATAAAGGAGTAACGAGTGCTTGTAGTTAATGTTACATACGTGTTTCTTTTCAAACTCTCATTAATAACTTCCTGTAATGTTTACCTTTCAGGCAGATTTTTTTTCCCAGGCTTATTTCTTTCTCAGAGGCTATTGCTGTAAGTTGGAGCAACCCT
Organism: Mycteria americana; assembly: GCF_035582795.1. NCBI lineage: Eukaryota > Metazoa > Chordata > Aves > Ciconiiformes > Ciconiidae > Mycteria > Mycteria americana. Next base: position 20,636,632 of record NC_134367.1, read on the forward strand.
CCAACGGGAACAGTGTTTGGAGGAAGATAAACGGGATGCTTCACCTTTCTACAACTTTTACTTTTTTCTGTGTTGAAACAGCTGGTAGTGGAAACCTGAAAATTGTCATGGAAATAGGCCTCATTGAGAAGTCCTTTTGAGTGCTGCAGTGAAAATTGGTATTGATTTGACCAAGTTGTGACCCTTTGCAAATTGCATGCTCTGCATGCAGAGAGTTTTCTCACTTGCTCGACTTGTAAAGTAGGCATCTGAAGACAGCCTTGTGCTCTGTAACCGTGGTCATCTCTCTTAGGCTTTGGCTGAACTTGCCAAAGTTTGTTTCCTGCGGTTGGTTACTGCACCCTCATCGCTGCCAGCATCATGTGTAGTTGCTTCCTAACCCAGTGCCATCAAAATGTGGGATTATTTGCTTATTCCTTGAATTCTGGTTTATTTGTTTCTAAGCCTGGATCATTTCAACAGAACCAGGTAGATGAAACTGTGTACAGTCACTCTAGCAGATGGTATCCTCTGCCCAGGAGATATTGATGAACTTGGGGAAATGGTGCTTAACAAGGGGTTGTTGCAATTGGAACAGTACATCTAGCTCTATCCTTAGCTATACCTAGCAAAAGGTATACTGAAGATGCACGATGAATTAGACAAGGGATTTCTCTTGTGAGGAGGAACAAATACGACAAAGATTGAACAGTTCATTGTCTCATTCTTGGATCATTTTATGTGAAAAATGCTTTAGGAATACAGTGGGACTCGGTTCTGCAAACCTTTAACTTGTTCTCTATGAAAGTGTAACTTTCAGGTTCACAAGACAGGTTCAGTAGCGCTTCGTTAAACCCACTAGCATTTTTCTTAATATGCTCAGTGATAAGACTGCAACGGAAACAAGCTTAACCTTATCCATTCCCTTCTGCATTGGTGCTATGACATAAATAAAAATTCTGGTTTCAATATGAGGTACAGATGGAAAAGTGGTTTCCAACTATGTAAATAGCTTTAAGGAAGGCATAGAAGCATGACTTAAATAGACGTTTTGCTTGGTTTTCTTTCTTTTATAGAATAACTGGCATTGTCATTTAAATATTATATTCATATTGGTCTCTTAACATTTTTAAGAGATAATATGAGAGGTGGTAGATAAAACCATTGTCATTTTGTATGTATATGTGCAGTAGGGGGATGTGAAGATAGTAAAAGACGGGAAAATCTGGAGTTTTTCTTTGCACGTAGGTATTCTAGGTAAGCAATGGCACTACAGAGGTGGTAGTGAAATTACTTAGTAATAGTGGGTTTTTAAATTTTAATATGATCACTTGAGAAATAAAGCTATATGGGTAATTCAACAAATACTGTGTACTGCTAGCAAGCTTGTCATACAGCCATGAGAATCTTCTTGTGGGACTTGGATTTCTATGCAATAGGAGTTATCTTGTGTCTATGGGTTCCTGTAGGTTTGTTGCTAGTGGTTATTTGATTAAGAGGAATCGTGACCCACAAAAAAGCTCCGCTTCATCTGTCATAATGGAGTGACACTTTCACTCAGCACTAGCGTTTGCCCTGTCTTTTACCAGGGAGAAAATGGTATCTGTTAAAAAGTTCCTTATATAAAGGGAAATTAAGCCTTGCTTAAGGCTAGCCATATCTAAAATTACTTCTATGGGAGGCTGTGGCAATTCCATTTTGGCTTCACACATCTGGGAATTAATAAAGTGTCAGAACTGTAGATAAGTACATAAAAAGTGCAAGGAGAAATTAATAGTGCTCTGAATCAAGTCTTTGCTTGACAGATTTCAGCCATGTATCTAATTCCAGAATTCGTCCACAGTTTAAAATTAGAATCTCAAGATTTGCAATGCACATACAGTTGTTCATGACGGATGGTCATTCAACAGCTGGAAAGCGATCTGTCATTTTCTGTGAACATCTTCAAACCCAGCTGAAAGCAGAGGATAATGTCTGTGCTGAGCATTGAGGGGTTTTGTGTGTGTTGGCTTTTAGTGTTGTCCCTTTCTGACGCACAATGAATTTTATCCTTCACCTCTAGTCCCGATGAAGTGAAACAGGCATGGAATGGCACAGAATTCTGCATGTGAAATTCTGCCCCAACCTGCACTTCAGACCCTTTTACTGTTACTAGTTGTTTACAGGACTATCCATGTTATAAGAGGAAGTGGAGGTAAATAAGCTTATTTTATACATGTATGATGGTAATGTGAGAAGAAACTTTAGTAAATACCAAAATGTAATTAATGTAGTCATGAGAAGGAAGTAACATTTTTTTTTTATTTATGGCGAAAAGAAGTGGCAGCTACCTTGCTGACGTTTTCTTAATGTTAAGTAAAAATAGATAGATATTTTTTGATTTCTATTTCTGTAAACATGGACAGAAGAAAATAACAACTAATTCCACTATTCAAGAAAGAATGAATGACTACTGTGCTGTTGGGATCCCTAGTAAGTTTGATAGGTATCCTTGATTTTAGAATTGTACTTTAAAGATATGTGCTAATAGACAAGACTTAGAAGAATTTTTTAAATGATAAAAATTTAATATTAAAAAAAATTGCCTAACATACTACATAGTAACAGCCATTAATACAAAAATCTACTGTGGTCAAATGACATTTCAAAAAGATAAGTTTCTCTTGCGTTCTGGAAGAGCAAATGGCATCTGATACACATCATACCATCAGAGCAGCTGAACTGCTTTCCAGAGAGGACACCATATGCTGGGCTCCAAGGAATGGCATAGATAGGTCTGCAAAATGTGGAAATCTGATAAACTTCTTTTCACTGCTCAAGCAAATCTCTCCTGCCTGGAGTATCGAGGTAGACTTCAGTCTTGTTCTTTAGCAGCATCTGTAGCAATAATTTGAAAACAAATCTATGTAGAATTGCTGCACTAAAAATTCAGGCAGATGAATTTCATTGGTGACTTTTGACAACTTTCAAAACACCAAAGTGTTATAGGAGCCTGGGTCACATCAAGTTTCAGAGGGTTTTTTATATATATATGTGTGTGTGTATTTATTTATTTGGCCTCCCTCAATCTTCAAACCAATGCTTGTTTAGGTGTTTTAGGGTTTTCAATCTGGAAATCTGATTGTGCAAGAGACTAAGTCTTTTTTAAAAAGTTATTCGTAGGAACATGCCATCAGAATTTCAAAATGTTCCAGTTTTAAGAAGTTAAAATAACATTTCAAGGCTGTCTTAAGACTCGTGGTGCTGTGCTGAGAGGAAGGATGGTTTGAGAAATGTGTAGTTTGTTTTCCATGATTTGCTTTTGTGGTTCTCTGCATAGATCTTGATGATAGTGGAAAAGCTAATGCTTTACATGTGTTACATGGTACAGACCTTTCAGTAATTATAATCTACCAGAAACTTCTCTGTGGTGTTCTTTAATGTTCTGTCACATATTGAGTATCAAGGCGAAACATTTGATAAATCTCACCTTCTTGAACTATATTCCACTTTCAGTTTAGGTTATTTATTGTTTGTATGGTGTGCAATGCATGCTGCAAGTTAATTTGCCCTTTGCTAAAGAAAGGTAGCCATCTGCTGCTGCTTCCTCCTCTTCATTCAGTGGCACACGGATTTAGAGTAAAGGATTTGCCTCAAATGATTTGGAAATAGCTGTTTAGTTAGCATGCACTACAATTAGTAGAAGTTCAGTTAAGTGTTAATAAATAAGGGATTATCCATCATCTTTAGATGTATGGTCTTCTGATACTGTACTCAACTTGTATATGCCAAATTACTGTAGAACGGTGATGTGCATCATATATTTTATATTTAGTACAATCTATCAAATACTCAGTGCTTGTGTGTTCTGAACTATGTGCTTGAATTTAAATTCCTCCTCCGACCTCTATCTCCTTCTCACAGAAATGGCCTTTTTCTCTTATTGGTTTGACCAACTACCTATGGTTTTTATTTCATATGGCTACTTTTTAAATGCATCTGCATGCTTGTGTTTTGGGCTTATTTACTATGTATCACTACATATCAATTGCTTTTTGTCCTATTCTCTGTTGTTTGGGTGCCTTTTTTGGATATAGAATATACAGATTGGCAACCTTTATAATTGAGACTTTTCTCCCCCATGCTAATGTCATTTTAGCCTAAGAAGGCCTTTTTCAGAGTTACCATCCTTCCTCTCGAAAACACTCTCATTACAATTGTTCCTGTTTTCCTTTCCACTAATGTTAAGTTGGTCACGTCTGCTCATAGCTCTGTAATCAGGCACTCTGCACTAAAATCAGCTAAAATGTACTTGGAGACAGAACTGTGAGAAAGAGGCATGCGAAATGACCTCAGAACAGAAAACATGTCGTTCATCGCTGCTTATCCTCCGGACTTCTCGTTTAACACATATTCCAGCAGGTAGTCGCTCCCCCTGCTTTTGCCTAGCATCGCTGTGGCTGGTTTCTTTGTTCCTTTGCTGTAGTGGATCATACTGACCCATTCGTCTTCTGTGAACCCTGGACCAGCGGCTGGAACAACGTGAACATATGCAATGCTGCTCTGGTCTCCTCCCATTTTGCACTGCTACAAATTGCTATATTGGGTGATGGGCAATGCCATATGTGCATAGACCATATGGTATTTTCTTCTCAATCTACAGTTAGCTTGTTCATCGTGCATTGTAATATTTTGCTATATGCATCTAAGTTTGTCTTTTGGAAGCTGTTTTTATTTGCTAGAATTAGAGGAGTGTACTTACATGGAAAACTTAATTTTGCAATAAACAGTTATTGGTATTAAAGGATATGACATAATGCTATAGATTCAACTGAAGATAGCCCTTAAAAGGAAAATGTTAAAACAATGTCTAAATCCTTATTATTAAGGAATCGAGCAATGTAACTTCTGGGTTATTTTTGTTAACATCAGTATGGGGAATGAAGCTTGGAAAACTTGCCTCCTGAAGAGTTATGTTTTCATGAGCACTGAATTTTGCCTTTAAATAGGGAGAAGTGCATTAAGTGCACACTAATTATGAGTTTTGCAGCAACTTGACCGCTAACTTGAGGTCTAGATCTGTATCCACATTCTGCATTATTTGAATTCATCTTGGTATAATATTTTTAAATATTTTAAACAGCAGATGTGCGTTGCTTATAGATTTGTGTAAATGTTGATGCACTGTATACAAAATATGTCTCCCATACAATGATCTGTTGACATTATTCTCTGTTGCTTAGCTTCAGACAGTAAAGTCATGACATGTGCTGCTGTTTGGAGGATGCCGAAGGAATTGGAATCAGGCAGTCATGAATCCCCTGATGATTCATCAAGCAACACTCAAACCCTGGAGCTACTCTGTCACCTTGACAACACAGCCCATGGCAATATGGCCTGGTAGGATTCTGCATATTTTATACTCCTAGAAAAAGCCTAAAGGCTAGACCTGTGCTGTTAGTTTTGTGCAGATTTATATTGTAGAATCTATGCTATACACTTTAAAACTATTCCATCTTTAAAAAAAAAGGTACAAATTGGATTTTTAGTCCCAGATGTTTCATAGATTAAAAACATTTATTATAGTCCTGCAAACACATATGGAGTAACAGCCTGTGTACTGTTTTAATGTGTTTCTCCCCACCTGCCCCCATCTAAAACCTTTGTTGCACAAAGGTATAATACTTAGCATTTCAATCTTTTTATGGAATATAAATTTGGTGTTGCACTTTGGTCTTTGTTTTTCAGTCTTCACTCAACTGATTTGGCATAAGTGCAAGTAATTTATTGTTTGTTAAGGATAAGAATTCATTATATTATATGGTGCCTGTTTAACTACTCTTTTATGTTGCCTAAGAAAAGTCAAGGAGAGCTGCACTACCGCAGAGGGTATTACAGAGGTTTGTTTCCCTTTCCTTTCTGTTATTTAAAAGAAAGTTAAATTTGTCCATTGCGTATTTGCAAGTTCTTTGCTTTATGGGTATGTATATGACATGTTCCTACTGCTTCCTGAACAGATGCAGGGCAAAGAAATGTTAATATACTCAGTCCATATTTTACCAACTACGTTGTTGTTTAACATAATTTTGGGACCACCTGACCATCTTCCACTGGCAGGGAAAGTTGAAACCATAAGAATATGGTCTGCTGTAGTCCCAGGAATGTCTGTCTGTCAGAAAGAATAAGGAGTAGGAGGTGATCATGCAAGTTGTGTAGTCCCTTTCACAGTTCAGAGAATCTTAAGAAAAAAAAGGCATTTTTGTGATTGACAGCGAGATTTCTGTGAATGAAATGTGACAACTCTGAACTGAAACCAAACAAGGATAATGCAACATCAATGTCGGATATTGCTGTAACTGTCTTATATGAGAGTGGAAAGGGCCTCTTTGGTTTCTGTATTCAGACACCTGCTGTGTAAGGTATCCATCATAATCTCATTATACTTAAATATACTATAGTAGGAGTCATTTTAAATTACATCACAGAGGGAACAATACTTAAAATCAGTATCAGTTCCTTTTCAAAATCTGGCCACATAAAAATTTCTATTCATTAGCTAGCTAGTAAAAAAAAGTTGACTTTAGAGTGATAGTTAATTCAGTTGATTTTTGATTGTCATACATTGTACTGTAAGTTTTAAGCATCTGTTTGTAGCCACTGATTTCTAGTTTGAGCCTTGTAGATTAAATTTCAACTAAAAAATAAGAAGTAAATAGAAGCTAATATTTATTAGGTGGTTCTTGGACAAGATTGGACATATCAGTGTGTTCAAAAGTGTGTTGTCTAGGCTACTTTTTTAAAAATCTCAGCTTCCTGAATGTTAAATTTCTTCATGGTAGTATCTTTTAATTCAGTGCTACACATTTTCATATGAATACTTCTCTTTATAACTCTTTGGTTATATTAAACAATTCCCTTCTTTTTATTATTGAAACCTTTTGATAATTTGTTTCCAATATAGTTGGGAATATTATTTTTTGTTTGATTTTAACCTGCACCTTTACCCCTTAAGATTTGTACTTTTTGTCTTTGAATCTTCCATAATCTGTTTCTATCTGATGCTGGGATGCCAGAACTCTGTGTGGTAGCCTGATCACCAGAGGTGGAATATGGGGCATAGCACTGCTTTGTATCAGGATGTGAATTTATGTGAATGGCAAAAATCAGTTTTTTCCTCTAATATAGCTTGTAGCAAGTTCACATGCAATTTTCTGTCTCCTGTCGTCTGACTTTGTTCAGTACTAGTGCTCACAAACATCTGCTATCATTTAATACCCATTATCTATGTATGTGTGTATATATAGTGGAAACAGCTCACATAAATGAGTAAAATAAACATTTTATGCCAAGTGTGTGTCACTTAACAGTCCATGTCCCACTGAGTGGTGTGTTGACTACGAATAGCAACTTAAATATTCTTTTCTTTTACACATTTCAGATGTTTAGAAAAATATGAAACTACCTGAGACGCTTATGGTACAACTGTTGTTAGAACCAACCATAAATCAGAAAAGCAATTTTCCTGAATGCAAAGTGTAACTATTTTTCAAACTTCAATGTGAACCAACATTCTGGTGTGCGCAATCGCTTTGTATGAGATCAGCGGTAGTCTGGCATCATACACTCTCAGTAGGAAGGGCAACGGTCATTCTGGCTCTGTCATTTGCCTTGCCATTAGAGCATACTCTTGTACATTTTACTCACAAAACACAGGCTGAACACTGAACCTAGGGGTTCAGTGTGGCCACATGCACTTTAAGGAGGTTCTTTAATCCATAGAGCACAGTAGAGCAACGTACCACAAGTGCTACCCTCATTAAGGGTGGAAAATTTTTTAAGTCATGATAGCTTTTAAAATTACACATTTTAGATTTGAAAAAAACTTAATTTTTTAAAGTTCATTTTGAAAATGATTAGTCAGAATGCATGCTTAAAATTAAAAAAATGAAAACATAAACTGGGCTTTCATCACATCTTCATATGCTGGGCAGAGAAAGTGCTGTAGTTGACAGCAGAGTTTAGAGATATGCAGGGTGTAGTGTTGATCTCGGCCTTTGTGGCACTTAGTGTGAACTTCTGTGATTCCAGATAGTAGCTCACGGGAAGGTATTTTGTGTGCCTCGGCATCCATAGGACAGGTGCTTCACAATATTTATGGATCTGGGTTGCAGATCATAAGTAATTGAGATTTGACTGTAATTAAAAGGAAAAAAAGCAAAACTGTCTTGAAAATGCAACTGGTTATGTACTCTGGCATCGCTGCCTGCCTCAGGGCTTTACTTGCTTGTGCTTTTGTTCATATTTTCCCTGTTCTGCTTTATTTCTTAACTTCTTTTCATTAAGATTTATCTTCTTGCATTGTTTTTCTTTTAAGAAAGCCTTATAGTTGAAAGATTACCTCACAGATTTTTCTCTTTCTAGTATTGTGTACCAGGGAACGCAAGGAGGGATTTTTTTCCAGGTCTGGTGTCAGGTATTGGTTTTGCTCAATTGTTTACTGGCGTTAAGAACTAATCCTGCGTTTCCTTACCTTTATCTCATCTCCTTTATGCAATTCTGTGCTCGAATGTCTCTGAAATTTCCTATTGAAAACTAGCAGGGATGTATTTAATACTAGTTCTCTTCTGTGAACCAAGACCAAAAGAGCATTTCCAATTGATTGTGACTAAAAGCCAAAACTATCCTTGCATGTGTCTGAACACTGTGCCCCTCCTGCTGAAAATCTTCTGAAATAATTTTCTAGTCTTGACAAAACCTTTGAGAAAAATCTGATCTCTTAAGACATTACAGGCAAGTGAAAAAGATGTGCGTTTCTATGGACCTATTTTATCTGGATTGCATGAGTTACTATGTTTAAAAATTAAGCATAACTATTTGCTTTCAGTTACTGAGATTGTTTACTGCCTCTAAGCTTTGAATCTGGGACCCATTAGAATTTTTACACAAACTCTTGTATGGCACAGAGTTCAGCAAATTAAGCAGATGCTTAAATTAGGCAAACAAACCAATAGGCCTATTAATTGCTCTCTTTGGTTTAAGCCTAAGACTTTTTTTCATCCTCTACCTACTGTTCCTCATGTGAGCCAAAATGCAAAGATTTCACGTCCAAAATTCCTGAGTGAATTAATTCCAGAGTGAAAAACTTGAGATACATGGGGATTTGTGTGTTTAAAAAAAAAAAAAAACAAACACACAAAACCCCAAAAAAACCCCCAACCTTTTCCATAAATTAATTTTGTAGATAAATGTATGTATTCACATAGTGTACACATACATAACCATAGGTATGTTGCTCTATGCAATGTTTTAAGTAATTAAAGGAACTTGCCATTGGATATGTTGCAAGAAATAGTCCAAGGTATAGTCTGGCTAGGAGAGGCCAAGGAAACAGGACAGCAATTAATGAGATTTTGATTACTCCTCTGAGTGCAGCTTGGAGGAATCCCTAAAAATGTGTCTGTTAAAATCCTGAAGACTTATGTTTTAGGAGTAACCTACTGTTCTACTTCTTCCTCAGTTTTCCTACAGACTTTTTTTGTAGTAGACTTGACAGAATAGTCCTCAGAGAAGGCGGATACTACAGGCCATGAGAGAAAGTGTAATCTGTGAGATCTTGAATTTGGAACTCAGCAGGGACTCTTTTCTTTTGTCAGAAGTAAAGGTGCAAAGCCAGAGTTTCTCCCCTGACATCTGCTGGAAGCAGGCTTGCCTATATCTGCTAATAACCTACTTTTTGCTTTCCAAATTTGGCAGATATAAAATAGTGTAGATGCTGCTCAGTAGCAAAGTTTGTGCTTCAAAAGAGAGGGGGAACAAGAGAACTAAGTTGGATGGTGGTCCATGGGGTAAATTTGGAATGAGATAAAAGCAAAATAAATAAGGGGAAAGTGTTAGATGGACAACGTTGGTACAACTGTAAAGGGAAAATGAATGGAGATTAGAGACAAGAAAAGTGGGAGCTAAATTGTTGGAGGCATGAAAGGTGAGGAATGAAGAATTCATGTTTTATAAAGAAAACAATAGTCAGCTGCTAAAAAAAGGTTGGAAAGGGATGAATATGTTAGGAATAATGATAGATTACTTCATTAAGCTTCTCTATTTTCTGAAGCTGATTTTTTTTTTTTAGTGTATCCCACTCAATCAATCCTAAATACGGACTTGCAAATGCTACCACACTAAGAGAAATTAGAGAGGAAGACAAAGTATAGATTTTTTTAAAAAGTCGCAGATGTTTCAAGAACTCTAGGATGTTTATCACTAAAATATTAAACTAGAATTTTGAATTCACAAAGGAGAAAGTTACTATAAATGAGCTATTCCCACAGACTTTTTTTTTTTTAAAGTACCTACATTTTATTTGGTATTTCATCTAAGATCTCCAAATAGAGTACTGACAAGTACTGTCTCTTCTTTGGCTGTGTGATTACACGGTATGGAGCAACCTCGTTAAGGTCTGCTTTCTACGAAAGTACAAATTTGCTATAACAGTCCTTTCAACTTGAATGGAAGTTTATTTAAGATACATAAGATACTATACATAACATATTATTGCTTCAGTTTCATCATGTCATTGCATTAATGAACACAGTCACCTGAAGAAAGTTAAACACGTTTGTAACTGACACCCTGAAGACAGGTGAGTAAGTGCATTCTGGAAGTGAGGTCCAGAAGTGTTTTACTTGTTCTTTTTGGCCTTTAAAATAGTATTTTAAAAAACCCAAAACAAACACCCCAAAACATTCTCAAGCAAAAAAGCCAAGAAGTAAGAGAATCTGAAACTCAAGAGAAAGTGAAAATAGTGTTTTTAATAGCTCTGACACTTTCATGTTGCATTCAGGTAACACTTTTGTTTCCTGTCATGATGTTGGTAACATTAATTCTTCTATAGTACTCCTCTGTTAGGCATCAGGATATACATGTTAAAATTCTGCCTTAGTGTTTCTTTAAAAAAAAACAAAACCAAACCAAACAAACAAAAAAACCCAAACTCCAAAACAGCTTAATGGTCTATATCTAATGAATTTAAACCTGAAAGTAACACTTCTTTTAGGAGGATCATATGGTCTTGAATATATGGTATATTAACTGTTATATATACTTTACAGCAAAGGCATGTAATAAATGCAATCACAACATTTTTGGTATGAAAACCTTAACTTATTTTAACACTTCATATGTCCCAGTACCGGAAATATAATTGTAGGAAGGAGATCCCTCTGGTATTTGTATAGAGGTTCCTTTGAGAGCTTCAGGAGTGCCAATTGCATGGGCTGGGGTATAAATTGAACACCAGGGGTTTTTAGTTTTTTTGTAACAGCTACCCAGCTGATACTAATTGTTTGTGTCATAGGCCTTTCAATTTCTTCACATGATGCACAAAATTTCAGAGCTATCAGGAGACAAATATTGGTGAAGCTGATTAATTACAGACAGATTAAAAAAATTATTGGCATTTAAGAAAAATTTTTCCACACCTGGTTTGTTCCACACATTTACATTCTCCATCAGCTACCTCTGATATTACAAATATGAAGTATAGAGAAAGTTTTTTGGAAAAACTTACTATATGACAAGTGTTTTCATTGGGAATGTAACTTACAGCTGCTTTTCAGTACTGTCAGTCTCCCCTTTTGTATTCTGATCCTTTCTAAAATGCTAAAAGTTTTAGCTTTATTTTATGTTCTACTTCTCTCTCCTCTCCCTTAATTCTTTGAGATATCCTGAATTCTTTACAGGATTTTGCTCTCTTGAATCTTTGATTATCCTTTATTGTAAATAAATCCATATATTATATATAAATCCAAATGTTCAACCATTTGTTGTCTCTTTCTTACATTTTCTCTCACATTTTCGCCTTTTATCATCCTCTAAAATGTGTCTGGAACCAGTAGAGTAATTTATAACACTCAGGTCTCTCTTTCATTCCCTTGAATGTTTTTGGTAATTTTGAGTGGTTAGTACTGTGCAGGTTTAAAACTTTAAGCTATTCAATGTAATCACATATACTAGGGATAATTGTGATTCATTAATTGGATAGTGAAATAATAAAATATTGTGTTATGTGCCCTGTTTATTATGTTTATGTTTGATCAGAATTTGACTCTAGTCTTGTAAAGCTGAGGGAAACTAATGAAAGTAGTTCCTTCTGACACAGAAGGAAATACTAAGGGAAAAATATGCTGTATGTCATGTATGTGAACTTGCTCTGTGTATTCAGTTAACTTATGAGCACTTCTGCTAATTTCATTAGATTTCATATGCTTAAAATGAAAATTAGTTTTGTTGAAGTCTTTGCAGTTGTTTGTGTTTACCTTGGATTTGTAAATCATGATACAGAAAGTAGTTCAGAAATTGTGTTATGCTACAAGTAAAAAAATGATGGTTTGTAGAGTACTATTTCACATCTCCTTCCCAACTTGAAAGTAGTTTTTTGCTTCAGTGCTCACCATGCTGTCATATTCCCTAGTTTTACTGCCAAATTAGTTGAGATTTTTCCTCAATGAAAGCAAGCTGAGCTATTTTTAAAAGGGTTTTTTTTCCCATTTATAATGCCACTTCAGCTATTCTTAGCACTAAAAAGATTAGGGTTGCAGTCTGCCCCAACTGATTTTGCAGGTTAAATAGTAACAGCTGGTTTTATTTTCAGTTTCTATTGAATTGCTTAAAAGGTTGGTGGGAAATGTTAAAAAAATGATGTTGCAGAGCTGTGGAAAAAATTAGTTATGCAGGAGAATTTTAAACGTTCATGAGGAACTAGCTTTGAACAGATGTCCCTGTTTTCTTGGTCTCAGACTCCAGTTTGCTTTCCAAAAGCCCATTAAGCATTTACTATTTAGAATATTTGTCCCTCAGAGTAGAATTCTTTCCTAGCACAATATTTGAGGATGATGATAGATGAAGAGCTGACACTTGCTTACACGATAGTTAAAAATTCAGGGCTTTGAAATGCCTTGAATGTCTATTGGATGAAAAAATTGATCCTTGTACATTTGTCATTAAGTGCATCTATTTGGCAAAATGTATGTGAGAACTTGAGGGGTGCCCTGCAGCCTCAAACAGTCCATCCAGCCCAGTGTTCAGTCTCAGGCAATGGTGATGGAGAGGTTATTTAGTGAGACCACACTAGCTAGAGTCCCACCACTTGTGGTCTATTCACCTCAAATTCCCCCAGTATCCACACTGGATTAGGGGTGTCAGAGGGTATATCTGTACCAGGTCTGTGTAAATATTTATCGTTCTCGGTTTTGCTGTTCTTTTGAACAGAAGGAGTGGTGATTTTCCTCAACTATCAACGCAGATCCTAGGCAATTACAATTTTCTTCTTAGGAACGTGTTTCAAATCATTGGAGAAATGTTCTCGGATGAATATTCTGTTTCATTGGGTCTGCCCCCTGTCCAACCGTGCAGATGGCCTGTTTGTTACAAACAGCAATAAATTAGCGAGGATATACTACATCCATGTTGCCATCTTTTGAAAAATCCCATACAAAAATACTCAAATTCTGTTCCCCCACTAAAAGTAGATACGCGTTTCCTCTAAAATGAGTCTGCAGAGATTGCTTTTGCCCACTCCAGCTGTTTCACAAATAAGCTTGTTTCAATCCTTAATCTTTACATTAGTACATGAAAAAAACTATTGGTATTGTGTGGCCTCCAGAGGCTGGGCAGGACTTTTACCTGACAGCTCCCTATGTGCTTTCCTGCCAGTCATTCATACTACTAAAAAGTTTTTCCTAGCTTGACCACCTTACTAATTTTTCACATGTTGCTTTCATGACATGTCGTATATCCAGAATATTAATTTTGGGGATTTTTTTAAGCCCTGTTCAAACAACAGAATGGAAATGGTATCCGTGGCAGCAGCTGGTCCACAAGCAGTATTTTGTAGAATGATAGAGGTTATGTGACTTTTGTCCATCTGCTTTGGAAATGAATCCTAGCTTTACACACAGATTTCCCATGCGCCACCCATTTTCATTAAGAAACTCATATATGTGCTGGGGGGTTCTATTATCCTACATGTGCTGTTCATCATATATAGCAGTTAATTCTGGGTGACAGTAATCTACCATCAATGTCTGCTATGTGAAATGTGTTACTCCTCCTTACTTTGAAGCTTTTTTCCTGTTGGTGTTAAGAAAGGAGGTGAAAACAACTTTTAATACTCATGTAGATCTTTAAACTGTACATACTTTTTAAAACAGTTTTTATTTGACTCTTTGGCCATGTTTCTTGTCCAAAACATGTTGTCAATGGATTCTTTTTCATATTAATAAATAGGTTTCAGCTCCTCAGTGAGTTGTTCCTAAAACTGTTAAAAAGATTTGTCTGTGTAATAGTATCTGCAAATCCTCCAAGCAGATACACAGCTATATGCTTAGTAAAGTGCTTTTTCTGGCATGGGCTATAGAGTTCAACAGCACTGTAAACTATGTTGCCAAAACACTGCATTCCTACAGGAATTTAACTGCATATACTCTAGACCTTTTGTTATTGTAGATATGTTGCCAAAAACCCCCTACAGCTATAATGCATTCTGCTGTCTCAGCACATGTGTCTCACGTGGACTTATTCTAAAACGCTTGCAAACAGAAAAAAAGAACTTCCAAAACGTTTTAAAATAGCCATCGAGTCCTCACTTATTTCAGCTATCAGTAACAGTAGGATAATTAAAATACTAATGTCAAATATTCATTGTGGTAATGTGACAGAAACTTAACAAAACTTTTACAAGAGCTGTCTTATATGTAGACAGCTTGAGTGTAGACGCTTGCGCAATATGGGAAGGCATGGATGAAACATAATGAAGTTCAGAGTGTTTTGCATATTTGCCTGAGAGTATTATTTGTGAGTGTTTCTGCCATAATATTTAAGTATTCTTGTTGTAAATAATCCAATATTAATTACTTTGAGGAAATACTAACTTTCTTAATCTGTTGTATTCTTTAGACTGTATTTGATGTTTCATAGAATGTCAGAAACAATGCATAACCTTTTTAATTAAACCCACCCCTAGAAGAGCTCTTCTCTCTCCTCCAAAAGAGGATAGAGGAGAATAAAACAGCCTTCCAGCTTTCATTAAAAACAAACAACAAAAAACCTAAACAAACAACAAAAAAACACACCCAGAAACAAACAAAAAAATACTGGGAGATCTCTTGGTAAGCTGTCTTTTATGTAGTAGAGATGTTTTATGAAAATATCTTGTGAGAGTGCATTTTTGACCTTAATAAACTGAAGACACATTAGTCTTTAACAGTACTACTCTAGTCAAACCAAACCAGTGCTATAACTTCCAGCCTAAT